>NC_060126.1:1260059-1575074 GCF_021461395.2 Schistocerca americana
ACAGTAAATCTGAAGTGAAGCATCGGAATCTATAACTAGTGTCACGGGAATGGTTCAAAACATAGACAGTAAGCAGAGCCAGTCTACTTGTACTAGAGTCGGCATTGTGCCTTTTGTATTTAATTCCGATGTAATTTCTGTGTTTGATCGTCAATGAGAAGGTCAGAGGGATACAGTAAACCTGAAGTGAAGCATCGGAATCTATAACTAGTGTCACAGGAATGGTTCAAAACAAAGACAGTAGGAAGAGTCTGTCTTCTTGTACTTAGGTCGGCATTTTGCCTTTTGTGTATATGTCCGCTGCAATGTCTGTGTTTCATTGTCAATTAGTAGGTCAGCTGGATACAGTAAAACTGAAGTGAAGCATCGGTATCTATAACTAGTGTCACAGGAATGGTTCAAATCATAGACAGGAAGAAGAGTCAGTTTTCTTGTACTTAAGTCGGCATTGTGCCTTTTCTATTTAATTCCCATGCAATTTATGTGTTTCATCGTCAATAAGAAAGTCCAAGGGATACAGTAAACCTGAAATGAGGCATCGGAATCCAAAACCGGTCTCACAGTAAAGGTTCAAAACATAGACAGTAAGAAGCGCCAGACTACTTGCTCTTGGGTCGTCATTGTGCCTTTTGTATTTAATTCTGATGCAATTTCTGTGTTTCATCATCAATAAGACGGTCAGAGGAATACAGTAAAACTGAAGTGAAGCATCGGAATCTTTAACTAGTGTCAAAGGAATGGTTCAAAACATAGACAGTAAGAAAAGTCGGTCTACTTGTACTTAAGTCGGCATTGTGCCGTTTGTATTTAATTCCGATGCAATTTCTGTGTTTCATCGTCAATAAGAAGCTCAGAGGGATACAGTAGACCTAAAGTGAAGCATCGGAATCTATAAATAGTGTAACGGGAATGGTTCAAAACATAGACAGTAAGAAGAGCCAGTCTGCTTGTACTTGAGCCGGAATTGTGCCTTTTGTATTTAATTCCGATGCAATTTCTGTGTTTCATCCTCAATAAGAAGGTCATCTGGATACAGTAAACCTGAAGTGAAGCATCTGAATCTATAACTACTGTCACAGGAAAGGTTCAAAGCATACACAGGAAGAAGAGCCAGTCTTCTTGTACTTGAGTCGACATTGTGCCTTTTCTATTTATTTCCGATGCAATTTCTGTGTTCATCGTCACTACGACGGTCAGGGGGAGACAGTAAATCTGAAGTGAAGCATCGGAATCTATAACTAGTGTCACAGGAATGGTTAAAATCATAGACAGTAAGAAGAGTCAGTCTTCTTTTACTTAAGTCGGCATTGTGCCATTTGTATTTAATTCCGATGCAATATCGGTGTTTCATCGTCAATAAGAAGGTCAGCTGTATAAAGTAAACCTGAAGTGAAGCGTCAGAATCTATAACTAGTGTCACAGGAATGGTTCAAAGCATAGATATTAAGAAGAGTCTGTTTTCTTGTACTTAAGTCGGAATTGTGCCTTTTGTATTTTTTTCCGATGCAATTTCTGTGTTTCGTCTTAAATAAGAAGGTCCAAGGGAGACAGTAAACCTGAAGTGAAGCATCGAAATCTAACCCGGTCTCACAGAAATGCTTCATAACATAGACAGTAAGAATAGCCAGACTTCTTGTACCTGAGTCTGCATTGTGCCGTTTGTATTTAATTCCGATGCAATTTCTGTGTTTCATCGTCAATAAGAAGCTCAGAGGGATACAGTAGACCTGAAGTGAAGCATCGGAATCTATAACTAGTGTCACGGGAATGGCTCAAAACATAGACAGCAAGCAGAGCCAGTCTACTTGTACTTGAGTCGGCATTGTGCCTTTTGTATTTAATTCCGATGTAATTTCTGTGTTTGATCGTCAATGAGAAGGTCCGAGGGATACAGTAAACCTGAAGTGAAGCATCGGAATCTATAACTAGTTTCACAGGAATGGTTCTAAGCATTGACAGGAAGAAGAGCCAGTCATCTTGTACTTGAGTCGGCATTGTGCCTTTTGTATTTAATTCCGATGTAATTTCTGTGTTCATCGTCAATACGACGGGCAGGGGGATACAGTAAATCTGAAGTGAAGCATCGGAATCTATAAGTAGTGTCACAGGAATGGTTCAAAACATAGACAGTAAGAAGAGTCAGTCTTCTGGTACTTGAGTCGGCATTGCGCCTTTTGTATTTAATTCCGATGCAATTTCTGTGTTTCATCGTCAATAAGAAGGTAAGCGGGATACAGTAAACCTGAAGTGAAGCATCAGAATCTATAACTAGTTTCACAGGGATGGTTCAAAACATAGATATTAAGAAGAGTCAGTTTTCTTGTACTTAAGTCGGAATTGTGCCTTTTGTATTTAATTCCGATGCAATTTCTGTGTTTCCTCGTCAATAACTAGGTCCAAGGGAGACAGTAAACATGAAGTGAAGCATCGGAATCTAAAACCGGTCTCACAGAAAAGGTTCAAAACATAGACACTAAGAAGAGCCAGCCTTCTTGTACCATAGTCGGCATTGTGCCTTTTGTATCTAATTCCGATGCAATTTCTGTGTTTCATCGTCAATAAGAAGATCAGCTGGATACAGGAAAACTGAAGTAAAGCATCGGAATCTATAACTAGTGTCAAAGGAATGGTTGAAAACATAGTCAGTAAGAAGAGTCAGTCTACTTGTACTTAAATCGGCATTATGCCATTTGTATTTAATTCCTATGCAATTTCTGTGTTTCATCGTCAATAAGAAGCTCAGAGGGATACAGTAGACCTGAAGCGAAGCATCAGAATCTATAACTAGTGTCACGGGAATGGTACAAAACATAGACAATAAGAAGAGCCAGTCTACTTGTACTTGAGTCGGCATTGTGCCTTTTGTATTTAATTCCGATGTAATTTCTGTGCTTGATCGTCAATGAGAAAGTCAGAGGGATACAGTAAACCTGAAGTGAAGTATCGGAATCTATAACTAGTGTCCAAGGAATGGTTCAATACATAGACAGTAAGAAGAGTCAGTCTTCCAGTACTTAAGTCGGCATTGTGCATTTGTATTCAATTAAGATTCAAATTCTGTGTTTTATCGTCAATAAGGAGGTCAGAGGGATACAGTAAACCTGAAGTGAAGCATCGGAATCTATAACTAGTGTCACAGGAATAGTTCAAAACGTAGACAGTAAGAAGAGCCAGTCGTCTTGTACTTGAGTCGGCATTGTGCCTTTTGTATTAAATTGCGATCAATTTTGTGTGTTTGTTCGTCAACAATAAGGTCAGAGGGATACAGTAAACCTGAAGTGAAGCATCGGAATCTATAACTAGTGTCACAGGAATGGTTCAAAACAGAGACAGTAAGAAGAGTCAGTCTTCTTGCACTTAAGTCTTCATTGTGCCTTTTGTATTTAATTAAGATGCAATTTCTGTGTTTCATCGTCAATAAGAAGGTCAGAGGGATACAATAAACCTGAAGTGAAGCATCGGAATCTATAACTAGAGTCACAGGAATGGTTCAAAACATAGACAGTAAGAAGAGTCAGTCCTCCTGGACTTATGTCGGCATTGTGCCTTTTCTATATAATTCCGATGAAATTTCTGTGTTTCATCGTAAATAAGAAGGTCAGAGGGATACAGTAAACCTGAAGTGAAGCATCGGAAGCTATAACTAGTGTCACAGAAATGGTTCAAAATCATAGATATTAAGAAGAATCTGTTTTCTTTTACTTAAGTCGGAACTGTGCCTTTTGTATTTCATTCCGATGCAATTTCTGTGTTTCGTCGTCAATAAGAAGGTCCAAGGGAGACAGTAAACCTGAAGTGAAGCATCGGACTCTAAAACTGGTCTCACACAAAAGGTTCAAAACATAGACAGTAAGAAGAGTCAGACTTCTTGTACCTGAGTCGGCATTGTGCATTTTGAATTTAATTGCCATGCAATCTCTCTGTTTCATCGTCAACAAGACGGTCAGAGGGATACAGTAAACTTGAAGTGAAGCATCGGAATCTATAACTAGTGTCACAGGAATGGTTCAAAACATAGGCAGTAGGAAGAGTCAGTCTTCTTATACTTAAGTCGGCATTTTGCCTTTTGTATATAATTCCGATGCAATGTCTGTGTTTCATCGTCAATAAGAAGGTCAGCTGGATACAGTAAACCTGAAGTGAAGCATCGGAATCTATAACTAGTGTCACAGGAATGTTTCAAATCATAGACAATAAGAAGAGCCAGTCTACTTGTACTTGAGTCGGCATTGTGCCTTTTGTATTTAATTCCGATGTAATTTCTGTGCTTGATCGTCAATGAGAAAGTCAGAGGGATACAGTAAACCTGAAGTGAAGTATCGGAATCTATAACTAGTGTCACAGGAATGGTTCAAAACACAGACAGTAAGAAGAGTCAGTCTTCTTGTACTTGAGTCGGCATTGTGCCTTTTCTATTTAATTCCGATGCAATTACTGTCTTCATCGTCAATACGACGGTCAGGGGGATACAGTAAATCTGAAGTGAAGCATCGGAATCTATAACTAGTGTCACAGTAATGGTTAAAATCATAGACAGTAAGAAGAGTCGGTCTTGTTGTACTTAAGTCGGCATTGTGCCTTTTGTATTTAATTCCGATGCAATATCGGTGTTTCATCGTCAATAAGAAGGTCAGCTAAATACAGTAAACCTGAAGTGAAGCATCAGAATCTATAACTAGTGTCACAGGAATGGTTCAAAACATATATATTAAGAAGAGTCTGTTTTCTTGTACTTAAGTCGGAATTGTGCCTTTTGTATTTATTTCCGATGCAATTTCTGTGTTTCGTCGTAAATAAGAAGGTCCAAGGGAGACAGTAAACCTGAAGTGAAGCATCGAAATCTAAAATCGGTCTGACAGAAATGGTTCAAAACATAGACAGTAAGAAGAGCCAGACTTCTTGTACCTGAGTCGGCATTGTGCCTTTTGTATATAATTCCAATGCAATTTCTGTGTTTCATCGTCAATACGATGCTCAGAGGGATACAGTAGACCTGAAGTCAAGCATCGGAATCTATAACTAGTGTCACGGGAATGGTTCAAAACATAGACAGTAAGCAGAGCCAGTCTACTTGTACTTGAGTCGGCATTGTGCCTTTTGTATTTAATTCCGATGTAATTTCTGTATTTGATCGTCAATGAGAAGGTCAGAGGGATACAGTAAACCTGAAGTGAAGCATCGGAATCTATAACTAGTTTCACAGGAATGGTTCTAAGCATAGACAGGAAGAAGAGCCAGTCATCTTGTACTTGAGTCGGCATTGTGCCTTTTGTATTTAATTCCGATGCAATTTCTGTGTTCATCGTCAATACGACGGTCAGGGGGATACAGTAAATCTGAAGTGAAGCATCGGAAACTATAACTAGTGTCACAGGAATGGTTCAAAACATAGACAGTAAGAAGAGTCAGTCTTCTAGTACTTGAGTCGGCATTATGCCATTTGTATTTAATTCCGATGCAATTTCTGTGTTTCATCGTCAATAAGAAGGTCAGCGGGATACAGTAAAACTGTAGTGAAGCATCGGAATCTATAACTAGTGTCACAGAAATGGTTAAAAACATGGACAGTAAGAAGAGTCGGTCTTCTTGTACTTAAGTCGGCATTGTGGCTTTTGTATTTAATTCCGATGCAATTTCTGTGTTTCGTCGTCAATAAGAAGGTAAGCTGGATACAGTAAACCTGAAGTGAAGCATCAGAATCTATAACTAGTTTCACAGAAATGGTTCAAACATAGATATTAAGAAGAGTCAGTTTTCTTGTACTTAAGTCGGAATTGTGCCTTTTGTATTTAATTCCGATGCAATTTCTGTGTTTCGTCGTCAATAACTAGGTCCAAGGGAGACAGTAATCCTGAAGTGAAGCATCGGAATCTAAAACCGGTCTCACAGAAAAGGTTCAAAACATAGACACTACAAAGAGCCAGACTTCTCGTTCCTTAGTCGGCATTGTGACTTTTGTATCTAATTCCGATGCAATTTCTGAGTTTCATCGTCAATAAGAAGATCAGCTGGATACAGTAAAACTGAAGTGAAGCATCGGAATCTATAACTAGTGTCAAAGGAATGGTTCAAACATAGTCAGTAAGAAGAGTTAGTCCTCTTGGACTTAAGTCGGCATTGTGCCTTTTCTATATAATTCCGATGCAATTTCTGTGTTTCATCGTATATAAGAAGGTCAGAGGGATACAGTAAACCTGAAGTACAGCATCGGAATCTATAATTAGTGTCACAGAAATGGTTCAAAATATAGACAGTAAGATGAGCCAGTCTTCTTAACCTTGAGTCGGCATTGTGCCTTTTGTATTTAATTCCGATGCAATTTCTGTGTTTCATCGTCAATTAGAAGGTCAGAGGGATACAGTAAACCTGAAGTGAAGAATCGGAATCTATAACTAGTGTCACAGGAATGGTTAAAAACATTGACAGTAAGAAGAGTCAGTCTTATTGTACTTAAGTCGCCATTGTGCCTTTCGTATTTAATTCCGATGCAATTTCTGTGTTTCATCGTCAATAAGAAGGTCAGAGGGATACTGTAAACCTGAAGTGAAGCATCGGAATCTATAACTAGTGTCACAGGAATGGTTCAAAACATAGAGAGTATGAAGAGACAGTCTTTTTTTACCTAAGTCGGCATTGTGCCTTTCGTATTTAATTCCGATGCAATTTCTGTGTTTCATCGTCGATAAGAGTAACAGAGGGATACAGTAAACCTGAAGTGAAGCATCGGAATCTATAACTAGTGTCACAGGAATGGTTCAAAACATAGACAGTAAGAAGAGCAGTCTACTTGTACCAAAGTCGGCATTGTGCCTTTTGTATTTCATTCCCATGCAATTTCTGTGTTTCATCGTCAATAAGAAGCTCAGAGGGATACAGTAGACCTGAAGTGAAGCATCGGAAACTATAACTAGTGTCACGGGAATGGTTCAAAACATAGACAGTAAGAAGGGGCAGTCTACTTGTACTTGAGTCGGCATTGTGCCTTTTGTATTTAATTCCGATGTAATTTCTGTGTTTGATCGTCAATGAGAAGGTCAGAGGGATACATTAAACCTGAAAAGAAGCATCGGAATCTATAACTAGTGTCACAGGAATGGTTCAATACATAGACAGTAGGAAGGGTCAGTCTTCTTGTATATAAGTCGGAATTTTGCCTTTTGTATTTATTTCCGTTGCAATTTCTGTGTTTCATCGTCAATAAGAAGGTCAGAGGGATACAGTAAAACCGAAGTGAAGCATCGGAATCTATAACTAGTGTCACAGGAATGATCCAAAACATAGACAGTAAGAAGAGTCGGTCTTCTTGTACTTAAGTCGGCATTGTGCTTTTGTATTCAATTTCTGTGTTTCATCGTCAATAAGGAGGTCAGAGGGTTACAGTAAACCTGATGTGAAGCATCGGAATCTATTACTAGTGTCACAGGAATGGTTCAAAACATAGACAGTAAAAGAGCCAGTCTTCTTGTACTTGAGTCGGCATTGTGCCTTTTGTACTTATTTCCGATCAAATTTCTGTGTCTGATCGTCAATACTACGGACGGGGGGATACAGTAAACTGAAGTGTAGCATCGGAATCTATAACTAGTGTCACAGGAATGGTTCAAAACATAGACAGTAAGAAGAGTCAGTCGTCTAGTACTTGAGTCGGCATTGTACCTTTTGTATTTAATTTCGAGGCAATTTCTGTGCTTCATCGTCAATAAGAGGGTCAGCTGGATACAGTAAACCTGAAGTGAAGCATCAGAATCTGTAATTAGTATCACAGGAATGGTTCAAAACATAGATATTAAGAAGAGTCTGTTTTCTTGTACTTAAGTCGGAATTGTGCCTTTTGTATTTTGTTCCGATGCAATATCTGTGATTCGTGGTCAATAAGAAAGTCCAAGGGAGATAGTAAACCTGAAGTGAAGCATCGGAATCTAAAACTAGTGTCACAGGAATGGTTCAAAACATAGACAACGAGAAGAGTCAGTTTTCTTGTACTTAAGTCAGCATTGTGCCTTCTCTATTTAATTCCGATGCAATTTCTGTGTTTCGTCGTCAATATGAATGTCCAAATGATACAGTAAACCTGAAGAGAAGCATCGGAATCCAAAACCGGTCTCACAGGAAAGGTTCAAAACATAGACGGTAAGAAGCGCCAGACTTCTTGTACTTGAGTCGTCATTGCGCCTTTTGTATTTAATTCCGATGCAATTTCTATGTTTCATCATCAATAAGACGGTCAGAGGGATACAGTAAAACTGAAGTGAAGCATCGGAGTCTATAACTAGTGTAACAGTAATGGTTCAAAACATAGACTGTAGGAAGAGTCAGTCTTCTTGTACTTAAGTCGGAATTGTGCCTTTTGTATTTAATTCCGATGTAATTTCTGTGTTTCATCGTCAATAAGAAGGCCAGAGGGATACAGTAAAACTGAAGTGAAGCATCGGAATCTATAACTTGTGTCACAGGAATGGTTCAAACCATAGACAGTAAGAAGAGTCAGTCTTCTTGTACTTAAGTCCGCATTGTGCCTTTTGCACTTATTTCCGATGCAATTTCTGTGTTTGATTGTCAATAAGAAGGTCAGAGGGATAAAGTATACCTGAAATGAAGCATCGGAATCTATCATTAGTGTCACAGGAATGGTTCAAATCATAGACAGTAAGCAGAGTCAGCCTTCTTGTACTTATGTCTTCATTGTGCCTTTTGTACTTAATTAAGATGCAATTTCTGTGTTTCATTGTCAATAAGAAGGTCAGAGGGATACAGTAAACCTGAAGTGAAGAATCGGAATCTATAACTAGTGTCACAGGAATGGTTCAATACATAGCCAGTAAGAAGAGTCAGTCTTCTTGTACTTAAGTCCGCATTGTGCCTTTTCTATATAATTCCGATGCAATTTCTGTGTTTCATCGTCAATAAGAAGGTCAGAGGGATGCAGTAAACCTGAAGTGAAGCATCGGAATCCATAACTAGTGTCACAGGAATGGTTCAAATCATAGACAGTAAGAAGTGTCAGTCTTGTTGTACTTAAGTCGGCATTGTGCCTTTCGTATTTAATTCCGATGCAATTTCTGTGTTTCATCGTCAGTAAGAAGGTCAGAGGGATACAGTAAACCTGACGTGAAGCTTCGAAACCTATAACTAGTGTCAAAGGAATGGTTCAAAGCATAGAGAGTAAGAAGAGACAGTCTTTTTTTATTTAAGTCGGCATTGTGCCTATTGTATTTAATTCCGATGCAAATTCTGTGTTTCATCGTCAATAAGAATAACAGAGGGATACAGTAAACCTGAAGTGAAGCATCGGAATCTATAACTAGTGTCACAGGAATGGTTCAAAACATAGACAGTAAGAAGAGTCAGTCTACTTGTACTTAACTCGGCGTTGTGCCTTTTGTATTTCATTCCGAAGCAATTTCTGCGTTTCATCGTCAATTAGAAGCTCAGAGGGATACAGTAGACCTGAAGTGAAGCATCGGAATCTATAACTAGTGTCATGGGAATGGTTCAAAACATAGACAGTAAGAGGAGCCAGTCTACTTGTACTTGAGTCGGCATTGTGCCTTTTGTATTTAATTCCGATGTAATTTCTGTGTTTGATCGTCAATGAGAAGGTCAGAGGGATACATTAAACCTGAAGTGGAGCATCGGAATCTATAACTAGTGTCACAGGAATGGTTCAATACATAGACAGTAAGAAGAGTCAGTCTTCTTGTACTTAAGTCTGCATTGTGCCTTATGTATTTAATTCCGATGCAATTTCTGTGCTTCATCATCAATAACAAGGTCAGCTGGATACAGTAAACTTGAAGTGAAGCATCGGAACCTATAACTAGTGTCACAGGAATGGTTCAAAACATAGACAGTAATAAGTGCCAGACTTCTTGTACTTTAGTCGGCATTGTGCCTTTTGTATTTAATTCCGATCAATTTTCTGTGTTTGATCGTCAATACGAAGGTCAGAGGGATACAGTAAACCTGAAGTGAAGCATCGGAATGTATAACTAGTGTCACAGGAATGGTTCAAAACATAAACAGTAAGAACAGTCAGTCTTCTTGTACTTAAGTCGGCATTGTGCTTTTTGTATTTAATTAAGATGCAATTTATGCGTTTCATCGTCAATAAGAAGGTCAGAGGGATACAGTCAACCTGAAGTGAAGCATCGGAATCTATAACTAGTGTCATTGGAATGGTTCAAAACATAGACAGTAAGAGGAGCCAGTCTACTTGTACTTGAGTCGGCATTGTGCCTTTTATATTTAATTTCGATACAATTTCTGTGATTCATCGTCAATAAGAAGGTCTGAGGGATACAGTAAACCTGAAGTTAAGCATCGGAATCTATAACTAGTGTCACAGGAATGGTTCAAAACGTAGACAATAGAAAGAGTCAGTCTTCTTGCACCTCACCCGGCATTGTGCCTTTTGTATTTAATTCCGATGCAATTTCTGTGATTCATCGTCAATAAGAAGGTCAAGGGGATACAGTAAACCTGAAGTGAAGCATCGGAATCTATAACTAATGTCACAGGAATGGTACAAAACATAGACAGTAAGAAGAGTTAGTTTTCTTGTACTTAAGTCGGCATTGTGCCTTTTATATTTAATTTCGATACAATTTCTGTGATTCATCGTCAATAAGAAGGTCTGAGGGATACAGTAAACCTGAAGTTAAGCATCGGAATCTATAACTAGTGTCACAGGAATGGTTCAAAACATAGACAGTAATAAGTGCCAGACTTCTTGTACTTTAGTCGGCATTGTGCCTTTTGTATTTAATTCCGATCAATTTTCTGTGTTTGATCGTCAATAAGAAGGTCAGAGGGATACAGTAAACCTGAAGTGAAGCATCGGAATCTATAAGTAGAGTCACAGGAGTGGTTCAAAACATAGAGAGTAAGAAGAGACAGACTTTTTTTTACTTAAGTCGGCATTGTACCTTTTGTATTTAATTCCGATGCAATTTCTATGTTTCATCGTCAATAAGAAGATCAGAGGGATACAGTAAACCTGAAGTGAAGCATCGGAAACTATGACTAGTGTCACAGGAATGGTTCAAAACATAGACAGTAAGAAGAGCCAGTCTTCTTGTACTTGAGTCGGCGTTGTGCCTTTTGTATTTAATTCCGTTGAAATTTCTGTGTTTCATCGTCAATACGAAGGTCTGAGGGATACAGTAAACCTGAAGTTAATCATCGGAATCTATAACTAGTGTCACAGGAATGGTTCAAAACGTAGACAATAGAAAGACTCAGTCTTCTTGTACTTCACCCGGCATTGTGCCTTTTGTATTTAATTCCGATGCAATTTCTGTGATTCATCGTCAATAAGAAGGTCAAGGGGATACAGTAAACCTGAAGTGAAGCATCGGAATCTATAACTAGTGTCACAGGAATGGTACAAAACATAGACAGTAAGAAGAGTTAGTTTTCTTGTACCTAAGTCGGCATTGTCCCTTTTGTATTTAATTTCGATACAATTTCTGTGATTCATCGTCAATAAGAAGGTCTGAGGGATACAGTAAACCTGAAGTTAAGCATCGGAATCTATAACTAGTGTCACAGGAATGGTTCAAAACGTAGACAATAGACAGAGTCAGTCTTCTTGTACTTCACCCGGCATTGTGCCTTTTGTATTTAATTCCGATGCAATTTCTGTGATTCATCGTCAATAAGATGGTCAGAGGGATACAGTAAACCTGAACTGAAGCATCGGAATCTATAACTAGTGTCATAGAAATGGTTCAAACCATAGACAGTAAGAACAGCCAGTCTTCTTGTACTTGAGTCGGCATTGTGCATTTTGTTTTTAATTCCGATCAATTTTCTGTGTTTGATCGTCAATACGAAGGTCAGAGGGATACAGTAAACCTGAAGTGGAGCATCGGAATGCATAACTAGTGTCACAGGAATGGTTCAAAACATAAACAGGAAGAACAGTCGGTCTTCTTGTACTTAAGTCGGCATTGTGCTTTTTGTATTTACTTAAGATGCAATTTATGTGTTTCATTGTCAATAAGAAGGTCAGAGGGATACAGTCAACTTGAAGTGAAGCATCGTAATCTATAACAAGTGTCACAGGAATGGTTCAAAACATAGACAGTAAGAAGAGTCAGTCTACTTGTACTTAAGTCGGCATTGTGCCTTTTGTATTTAATTCCGATGCAATTTCTGTGTTTCATCGTCAATAAGACGATCAGAGGGATACAGTAAACCTGAAGTGAAGCATCGGAGTCTATAACTAGTGTCACAGGAATGGTTCAAAACATAGACAGTAAGAGGAGCCAGTCTTCTTGTACTTGAGTCGGCATTGTGCCTTTTGTATTTAATTCCGATGCAATTTCTGTGTTTCATCGTCAATAAGAAGGTCTGAGGGATACAGTAAACCTGAAGTTAAGCATCGGAATCTATAACTAGTGTCACAGAAATGCTTCAAATTATAGACAGTAAGAAGAGTCAGTTTTCTTGTACTTAAGTCGGCATTGTGCCTTTTGTATTTAATTTCGATACAATTTCTGTGATCCATCGTCAATAAGAAGGTCAGAGGGATACAGTAAACCTGAAGTGAAGCATCGGAATCTATAACTAGTGTCACAGGAATGGTTCAAAACATAGACAGTAAGAAGAGTCTGTTTTCTTGTACTTAAGTCGGAATTGTGCCTTTTGTATTTTGTTCCGATGCAATATCTGTGTTTCGTGGTCAATAAGAAAAACCAAGGGAGACAGTAAACCTGAAGTGAAGCATCGGAATCTAAAACTAGTGTCACAGGAATGGTTCAAAACATAGACAGGGAGAAGAGTCAGTTTTCTTGTACTTGAGTCGTCATTGCGCCTTTTGTATTTAATTCCGATGCAATTTCTATGTTTCATCATCAATAAGACGGTCAGAGGGATACAGTAAAACTGAAGTGAAGCATCGGAATCTATAACTAGTGTAACAGCAATGGTTCAAAACATAGACAGTAGGAAGAGTCAGTCTTCTTGTACTTAAGTCGGAATTGTGCCTTTTGTATTTAATTCCGATGTAATTTCTGTGTTTTATCGTCAATAAGAAGGTAAGAGGGATACAGTAAAACTGAAGTGAAGTATCGGAATCTATAACTTGTGTCACAGGAATGGTTCAAAACATAGACAGTAAGAAGAGTCAGTCTTCTTGTACTTAAGTCCGCATTGTGCCTTTTGCACTTATTTCCGATGCAATTTCTGTGTTTGATCGTCAATAAGAAGGTCAGAGGGATAAAGTATACATGAAATGAAGCATCGGAATCTATCATTAGTGTCACAGGAATGGTTCAATACATAGCCAGTAAGAAGAGTCAGTCTTCTTGTACTTAAGTCTGCATTGTGCCTTTTCTATATAATTCCGATGCAATTTCTGTGTTTCATCGTCAATAAGAAGGTCAGAGGGATGCAGTAAACCTGAAGTGAAGCATCGGAATCCATAACTAGTGTCACAGGAATGGTTCAAATCATAGACAGTAAGAAGAGCCAGTCTTCTTGTACTTGAGTCGGCATTGTGCCTTTTGTATTTAATTCCGATGCAATTTCTGTGTTTCATCGTCAATAAGAAGGTCAGAGGGATACAGTAAACCTGAAGTGAAGCATCGGAATCTATAACTAGTGTCACAGGAATGGTTCAAAACATAGACAGTAAGAAGAGTCAGTCTTGTTGTACTTAAGTCGGCATTGTGCCTTTCGTATTTAATTCCGATGCAATATCTGTGTTTCATCGTCAGTAAGAAGGTCAGAGGGATACAGTAAACCTGAAGTGAAGCTTCGAAATCTATAACTAGTGTCAAAGGAATGGTTCAAAGCATAGAGAGTAAGAAGAGACAGTCTTTTTTTACTTAAGTCGGCATTGTGCCTATTGTATTTAATTCCGATGCAAATTCTGGGTTTCATCGTCAATAAGAATAACAGAGGGATACAGTAAACCTGAAGTGAAGCATCGGAATCTATAACTAGTGTCACAGGAATGGTTCAAAACATAGACAGTAAGAAGAGTCAGTCTTCTTGTACTTAACTCGGCGTTGTGCCTTTTGTATTTAATTCCGAAGCAATTTCTGCGTTTCATCGTCAATAAGAAGCTCAGAGGGATACAGTAGACCTGAAGTGAAGCATCGGAATATATAACTAGTGTCATGGGAATGGTTCAAAACATAGACAGTAAGAGGAGCCAGTCTACTTGTACTTGAGTCGGCATTGTGCCTTTTGTATTTAATTCCGATGTAATTTCTGTGTTTGATCGTCAATGAGAAGGTCAGAGGGATACATTAAAAATGAAGTGGAGCATCGGAATCTATAACTAGTGTCACAGGAATGGTTCAATACATAGACAGTAAGAAGAGTCAGTCTTCTTGTACTTAAGTCTGCATTGTGCCTTTTGTATTTAATTCCGATGCAATTTCTGTGCTTCATCATCAATAACAAGGTCAGCTGGATACAGTAAACTTGAAGTGAAGCATCGGAACCTATAACTAGTGTCACAGGAATGGTTCAAAACATAGACAGTAATAAGTGCCAGACTTCTTGTACTTTAGTCGGCATTGTGCCTTTTGTATTTAATTCCGATCAATTTTCTGTGTTTGATCGTCAATAAGAAGGTCAGAGGGATACAGTAAACCTGAAGTGAAGCATCGGAATCTATGACTAGTGTCACAGGATCGGTTCAAAACATAGACAGTAAGAAGAGCCAGTCTTCTTGTACTTGAGTCGGCGTTGTGCCTTTTGTATTTAATTCCGTTGAAATTTCTGTGTTTCATCGTCAATAAGAAGGTCTGAGGGATACAGTAAACCTGAAGTGAAGCATCGGAATGTATAACTAGTGTCACAGGAATGGTTCAAAACATAAACAGTAAGAACAGTCAGTCTTCTTGTACTTAAGTCGGCATTGTGCTTTTTGTATTTAATTAAGACGCAATTTATGTGTTTCATCGTCAATAAGAAGGTCAGAGGGATACAGTCAACCTGAAGTGAAGCATCGGAAACAATAACTAGTGTCACAGGAAAGGTTCAAAGCATAGACAGTAAGAAAAGTCAGTCTTCTTGTACTTAAGTCGGCATTGTGCCTTTTGTATCCAATTAAGATGCAATTTCTGTGTTTCATCGTTAATAAGGATGTCAGAGGGATAAGGTAAACCTGAAGTGAAGCATCGGAATCTAAAACTAGTGTCACAGTAATGGTTCAAAACATAGACAGTAGGAAGGGTCAGTCTTCTTGGACTTAAGTCGGAATTGTGCCTTTTGTTTTTAATTCCGATGCAATTTCTGTGTTTCATCGTCAATAAGAAGGTCAGAGGGATACAGTAAAACCGATGTGAAGCATCGGAATCTATAACTTGTGTCACAGGAATTGTTCAAAACATAGACAGTAAGAAGAGTCAGTCTTCTTGTACTTAAGTCGGCATTGTGCCTTTTGTATTTAATTCCGATTCAATTTCTGTGCTTCATCGTCAATAAGAGCGTCAGCTGGATACAGTAAACCTGAATTGAAGCATCGGAATAACTAGTGTCACAGGAATGGTTCAAAACATAAACAGTAAGAAATGCCAGTCTTCTTGTACTGAAGTCGGCATTGTGCCTTTTCTATATAATTCCGATGCAATTTCTGTGTTTCATCGTCAATAAGAAGGTCAGAGGGATACAGTAAACCTGAAGTGAAGCATCGGATTCTATAACTAGTGTCTCAGGAATGGTTCAAAACATAGACAGTAAGAAGAGCCAGTCTTCTTGTGCTTGAGTCGGCCTTGTGCATTTTGTATTTAATTCCGATGCAATTTCTGTGTTTCATCGTCGATAAGAAGGTCAGAGGGATACCGTAAACCTGAAGTGAAGCATAGGAATCTATAACTAGTGTCACAGGAATGGTTCAATACATAGACATTAAGAAGAGCCAGTCTTCTTGTACTTGAGTCGGCATTGTGCCTTTTGTATTTAATTCCGATGCAATTTCTGTGTTTCATCGTCAATAAGAAGGTCAGAGGGATACTGTAAACCTGAAGTGAAGCATCGGAATATATAACTAGTGTCACAGGAATGGTTCAAAACATAGACAGTAAGAAGAGTCAGTTTTCTTGTACTTAAGTCGGCATTGTGCCTCTTGTATTTAATTCCGAAACAATTTCTGTGATTCATCGTCAATAAGAAGGTCACAGGGACACAGTAAACCTGAAGTGAAGCATCGGAATCTATAACTAGTGTCACAGGAATGGTTCAAAACATAAACAGTAAGAAAAATTAGTTTTCTTGTACTTATGTCGGCATTGTGCCTATTGTATAAAATGCCGATGCAATTTCTGTGTTTCATCGTCAATAAGAAGGTCAGAGGGATACAGTAAACCTGAAGTGAAGCATCGGAATCTATAACTATTGACACAGGAAGGGTTCAAATCATAGACAGTAAGAAGAGTCAGTCTTCCTGTTCTTAAGTCGGCATTGTGTCTTTTGTATTTAATTAAGATGCAATTTCTGTGTTTCATCGTCAATAAGAAGGTGAAAGGGATACAGTAGACCTGAAGTGAAGCATCGTAATCTATAACAAGTGTCACAGGAATGGTTCCAAACATAGACAGTAAGAAGAGTCAGTCTACTTGTACTTAAGTCGGCATTGTGCCTTTTGTATTTAATTCCGATGCAATTTCTGTGTTTCATCGTCAATAAGACGATCAGAGGGATACAGTAAACCTGAAGTGAAGCATCGGAGTCTATAACGAGTGTCACAGGAATGGTTCAAAACATAGACAGTAAGAGGAGCCAGTCTTCTTGTACTTGAGTCGGCATTGTGACTTTTGTATTTAATTCCGATGCAATTTCTGTGTTTCATCGTCAATAAGAAGGTCTGAGGGATACAGTAAACCTAAAGTTAAGCATCGGAATCTATAACTAGTGTCACAGGAATGGTTCAAAACGTAGACAATAGAAAGAGTCAGTCTTCTTGTACTTTCCTAGGCATTGTGCCTTTTGTATTTAATTCCGATGCAATTTCTGTGTTTCATCGTCAATAAGAAGGTCCGGGGGATACAGTAAACCTGAAGTGAAGCATCGGAATCTATAACTAGTGTCACAGAAATGCTTCAAATTATAGACAGTAAGAAGAGTCAGTTTTCTTGTACTTAAGTCGGCATTGTGCCTTTTGTTTTTAATTTCGATACAATTTCTGTGATCCATCGTCAATAAGAAAGTCACAGGGATACAGTAAACCTGAAGTGAAGCATCGGAATCTATAACTAGTGCCACAGGAATGGTTCAAAACATAAACAGTAGGAAGGGTCAGTCTTCTTGTATTTAAGTCGGCATAGTGCCTTTTGTATTTAATTCCGATGCAATATCTGTGTTTCTTCGTCAATAAGATGGTCAGAGTGATACAGTAAACCTGAAGTGAAGCATCGGAATCTGTAACTAGTGTCACAGAAATGGTTCAAAACATAGACAGTAAGAAGAGCCAGTCTTCTTGTACTTGAGCCGGCTTTGTGCATTTTGTATTTTATTCCAATCAATTTTCTGTGTTTGATCGTCAAAAGAAGGTCAGAGGGATACAGTAAACCTGAAGTGAAACATCGGAATCTATAACTAGTGTCACAGGAATGGTTCAAACCATAAACAGTAAGAAGATTCAGTCTTCTTGTACTTAAGTCGATATTGTGCCTTTTGTATTTAATTAAGATGCAATTTCTGTGTTCCATCGTCAACAAGAAGGTCCGCTGGGTACAGTAAACCTGAAGTGAAGCATCGGAATCTGTAACTAGTGTCACAGGAATGGTTCAAAACATAGGCAGTAAGAAGAGCCAGTCTTCTTGTACTTGAGTCGGCATTGTGCCTTTTGTATTTAATTCCGATGAAATTTCTGTGTTTGATCGTCAATAAGAAGGTCACAGGGATACATTAAACCTGAAGTGAAGCATCGGAATCTATAACTAGTGTCACTGGAATGGTTCAAAACATAGGCAGTAAGAAGAGCCAGTCTTCTTGTACTTGAGACGGCATTTTGAATTTTGTATTTGATTCCGATGAAATTTCTGTGTTTGATCGTCAATAAGAAGGTCAGAGGGATACAGTAAACCTGAAGTGAAGCATCGGAATCTATAACTAGTTTCACAGGAATGGTTGAAAACATAGACAGTAAGAAGAGTCAGTCTTCTTGTACTTAAGTCGGCATTGTGCCTTTTGTATTTAATTCCGATGCAGTTTCTGTGTTTCATCGTCAATATGAAGGTTAGAGGGATACAGTAAAACAGAAGTGATGCATCGGAATCTATAACTAGTGTCACAGGAATGGTTCAAAACATAGACAGTTAGAAGAGTCGGTCACTTGTACTTAAGTCGGCATTGTGCCTTTTGTATTTATTTCCGATGCAATTTCTGTGCTACATCGTCAATAAGAAAGTCAGCTGGATACAGTGAACCTGAAGTTAAGCATCGGAATCAATAACTAGTGTCACAGGAATGATTCAAATCATAGACAGTAAGAAGAGCCAGTCTTCTTGTACTTGAGTCGGCATTGTGCCTTTTGTATTTAATACGATCAATTTTCTGTGTTTGACTGTCAATACGAAGGTCACAGGGATACAGTAAACCTGAAGTGAAGCATCGGAATCTATAACTAGTGTCACAGGAATGGTTCAAAAGATAGACAGTAAGAAG
Source organism: Schistocerca americana (assembly GCF_021461395.2). NCBI lineage: Eukaryota > Metazoa > Arthropoda > Insecta > Orthoptera > Acrididae > Schistocerca > Schistocerca americana. The sequence goes on from NC_060126.1 coordinate 1,278,684, forward strand.
AGTCAGTCTTCTTGTACTTAAGTTGGCATTGTGCCTTTTGTGTTTAATTAAGATGCAATTTCTGTGTTTCATTGTCAATAAGAAGGGCAGAGGGATACAGTCACCCTGAAGTGAAGCATCGGAATCAATAACTAGTGTCACAGGATATGTTCAAAACATAGATAGTAAGAAGAGTCAGTCTTCTTGTACTTAAGTCGGCATTGTGCCATTAGTATATAATTCCGATGCAATTTCTGTGTTTCATCGTCAATAAGAAGGTCAGAGGGATACAGTAAACCTAAAGTGAAGCATCGGAATCTATAACTTGTGTCACATAAGTGGTTCAAAACATAGAGAGTAAGAAGAGTCAGTCTTTTTGTACTTAAGTCGGCATTGTGCCTTTTATATTTAATTCCGATGCAATTTCTGTGTTTCATCGTCAATAAGACGATCAGAGGGATACAGTAAACCTGAAGTGAAGCATCGGAATCTATAACTAGTGTCACAGGAAAGGTTCAATAAAGACAGTAAGAAGAGCCAGTCTTGTTGTACTTGAGTCGGCATTGTGCCTTTTCTATTTAATTCCGATGCAATTTCTGTGTTTCATCGTCAATAAGAAGGTCAGAGGGATACAGTAAACCTGAAGTGAAGCATCGGAATCTATAACTAGTGGCACAGGAATGGTTGAAAACATAGACAGTATGAAGAGTCAGTCATCTTGTACTTAAGTCGACATTGTGCCTTTTGTATTTAATTTCGATACAATTTCTGTGATCCATCGTCAATAAGAAAGTCACAGGGATACAGTAAACCTGAAGTGAAGCATCGGAATCTATAACTAGTGCCACAGGAATGGTTCAAAACATAAACAGTAGGAAGGGTCAGTCTTCTTGTATTTAAGTCGGCATAGTGCCTTTTGTATTTAATTCCGATGCAATATCTGTGTTTCTTCGTCAATAAGATGGTCAGAGGGATACAGTAAACCTGAAGTGAAGCATCGGAATCTGTAACTAGTGTCACAGAAATGGTTCAAAACATAGACAGTAAGAAGAGCCAGTCTTCTTGTACTTGAGCCGGCTTTGTGCATTTTGTATTTTATTCCAATCAATTTTCTGTGTTTGATCGTCAAAAGAAGGTCAGAGGGATACAGTAAACCTGAAGTGAAACATCGGAATCTATAACTAGTGTCACAGGAATGGTTCAAAACATAAACAGTAAGAAGATTCAGTCTTCTTGTACTTAAGTCGATATTGTTCCTTTTGTATTTAATTAAGATGCAATTTCTGTGTTCCATCGTCAACAAGAAGGTCCGCTGGGTACAGTAAACCTGAAGTGAAGCATCGGAATCTGTAACTAGTGTCACAGGAATGGTTCAAAACATAGGCAGTAAGCAGAGCCAGTCTTCTTGTACTTGAGTCGGCATTGTGCCTTTTGTATTTAATTCCGATGAAATTTCTGTGTTTGATCGTCAATAAGAAGGTCAGAGGGATACAGTAAACCTGAAGTGAAGCATCGGAATCTATAACTAGTTTCACAGGAATGGTTGAAAACATAGACAGTAAGAAGAGTCAGTCATCTTGTACTTAAGTCGGCATTGTGCCTTTTGTATTTAATTCCGATGCAGTTTCTGTGTTTCATCGTCAATATGAAGGTTAGAGGGATACAGTAAAACTGAAGTGATGCATCGGAATCTATAACTAGTGTCACAGGAAAGGTTCAAAACATAGACAGTTAGAAGAGTCGGTCACTTGTACTTAAGTCGGCATTGTGCCTTTTGTATTTATTTCCGATGCAATTTCTGTGCTACATCGTCAATAAGAAAGTCAGCTGGATACAGTGAACCTGAAGTTAAGCATCGGAATCAATAACTAGTGTCACAGGAATGGTTCAAATCATAGACAGTAAGAAGAGCCAGTCTTCTTGTACTTGAGTCGGCATTGTGCCTTTTGTATTTAATACGATCAATTTTCTGTGTTTGACTGTCAATACGAAGGTCACAGGGATACAGTAAACCTGAAGTGAAGCATCGGAATCTATAACTAGTGTCACAGGAATGGTTCAAAAGATAGACAGTAAGAAGAGTCAGTCTTCTTGTACTTAAGTTGGCATTGTGCCTTTTGTGTTTAATTAAGATGCAATTTCTGTGTTTCATCGTCAATAAGAAGGGCAGAGGGATACAGTCACCCTGAAGTGAAGCATCGGAATCAATAACTAGTGTCACAGGATATGTTCAAAACATAGATAGTAAGAAGAGTCAGTCTTCTTGTACTTAAGTCGGCATTGTGCCATTAGTATATAATTCCGATGCAATTTCTGTGTTTCATCGTCAATAAGAAGGTCAGAGGGGTACAGTAAACCTGAAGTGAAGCATCGGAATCTATAACTAGTGTCACAGGAATGGTTCAAAACGTAGACAGTAAGAAGAGCCAGTCTTGTTGTACTTGAGTCGGCATTGTGCCTTTTCTATTTAATTCCGATGCAATTTCTGTGTTTCATCGTCAATAAGAAGGTCAGAGGGATACAGTAAACCTGAAGTGAAGCATCGGAATCTATAACTAGTGGCACAGGAATGGTTGAAAACATAGACAGTATGAAGAGTCAGTCATCTTGTACTTAAGTCGACATTGTGCCTTTTGTATTTAATTCCTATGCAATTTCTGTGCTTCATAGTCAATAAGAAAGTCAGCTGGATACGGTAAACCTGAAGTGACACATTGAAATCTATAACTAGTGTCACAGGAATGGCTCAAAACATAGTAAGATGTGTCAGTCTTCTTGTACTTAAGTCAACAATGTGCCTTTTGTATTTAATTACAATGCAATTTCTGTGCTTCATAATCAATAAGAAGTACAGCTGCATACGGTAAACCTGAAGTGAAGCATCGGAATCTATAACTAGTGTCACAGGAATGGTTCAAACCATAGACAGTAAGAAGTGCCAGTTTTCTTGTACTTGAGTCGGGGTTGTGCCTTTTGTTTTTAATTGCGATGAATTTTCTGTGTTTGATCGTCAATAAGAAGGTCAGAGGGATACAGTAAACCTGAAGTGAAGCATCGGAATCTATAACTAGTTCCACAGGAATGGTTCAAAACATAGACAGTAAGAAGAGTCCGTTTTCTTGTACTTAAGTCGGCATTGTGCCTTATATATTTAATTACGATGCAATTTCTGTGTTTCATTGTCAATAAGAAGGTCAGCTGGGTACAGTAAACCTGAAGTGAAGCATCGGAATCTATAATTAGTGTCACAGGATTGATTCAAAACGTAAACAGTAAGTAGAGTCAGTCTTGTTGTAGTTTAGTCGGCATTGTGCCTTTTGTATTTAATTCCGATGCAATTTCTGTGCTTCATAGTCAATAAGAAGTACAGCTGCATACGGTAAACCTGAAGTGAAGCATCGGAATCTATAACTAGTGTCACAGGAATGGTTCAAAACATAGACAGTAAGAAGAGCCAGTTTTCTTGTACTTGAGTCGGCGTTGTGCCTTTTGTTTTTAATTGCGATGAATTTTCTGTGTTTGATCGTTAATAAGAAGGTCAGAGGGATACAGTAAACCTGAAGTGAAGCATCGGAATCTATAACTAGTGTCACAGGAGTGGTTCAAATCATAGTCAGTAAGAAGAGTCAGTCATCTTGTACTTAAGACATCATTGTGCATTTTCTATTTAATTCTGATGCAATTTCTGTGTTTCATCGTCAATAAGAAGGTCCAAGGGATACAGTAAACCGGGAGTGAAGCATCGGAGTCTATAACTAGTGTCACAGGAATGGTTCAAATCATGACAGTAAGAAGAGACAGTCTTCTTGTACTTAATTCGGCATTGTGCCTTTTGTATTTAATTCCGATGCAATTTCTGTGTTTCATCTTTAATAAGAAGGTCAGATGGATACAGTAAACCTGAAGTGAAGCATCGGAATCTATAACTAGTGTCACAAGAATGGAAGAGTACATTGACAGTAAGAAGAGCCAGTCGTCTTGTACTTGAGTCGGCATTGTGCCTTTTGTATTTAATTCCGATGCAATTTCTGTGTTTCATCCTCAATAAGAAGGTCTGAGGGATACAGTACACCTGACGTGAAGCATCGGAATCTATAACTAGTGTCACAGGAATGGTTCAAAGCATAGACAGTAAGAAGGGTCAGTCTTCTTGTACTTAACTCGGCATAGTGCCATTTGTATTTTATTCCGATGCAATAGCTGTGTTTCATCGTCAATAAGAAGGTCAGACGGATACAGTAATCCTGAAGTGAAGCATCGGAATCCATAATTAGTATCACAGGAATGGTTCAAAACATAGACAGTATGAAGAGTCAGTCATCTTGTACTTAAGTCGACATTGTGCCTTTTGTATTTAATTCATATGCAATTTCTGTGCTTCATAGTCAATAAGAAGGTCAGCTGGATACGGTAAACCTGAAGTGACGCATTGAAATCTATAACTAGTGTCACAGCAATGGTTCAAAACATAGTAAGATGTGTCAGTCTTCTTGTACTTAAGTCGACAATGTGCCTTTTGTATTTAATTCCAATGCAATTTCTGTGCTTCATAATCAATAAGAAGGTCAGCTGGATACGGTAAACCTGAAGTGAAGCATCGGAATCTATAACTAGTGTCACAGGAATGGTTCAAAACATAGACAGTAAGAAGAGCCAGTCTTCTTGTACTTGAGTCGGCATTGTGCCTTTTGTATTTAATTGCGATGAATTTCCTGTGTTTGATCGTCAATAACAAGGTCAGAGGGATACAGTAAACCTGAAGTGAAGCATCGGAATATATTACTAGTGTCACAGGAATGGTTCAAAACATAGATAGTAAGAAGAGTCAGTCTTCTTGTACTTTCGTCTGCATTGTGCCTTTTGTATTTAATTAAGATGCAATTTCTGTGTTTCATCGTCAATGAGGAGGTCAGAGGGATAAAGTAAACCTGAAGTGAAGCATCGGAATCTATAACTAGTGTCACAGGAATGGTTCAAAACATAGACAGTAAGAAGGGTCCGTTTTCTTGTACTTAAGTCGGCATTGTGCCTTATATATTTAATTCCGATGCTATTTCTGTGTTTCATCGTCAATAAGAAGGTCAGCTGGGTACAGTAAACCTGAAGTGAAGCATCGGAATCTATAATTAGTGTCACAGGAATGATTCAAAACATAAACAGTAAGTAGAGTCAGTCTTCTTGTACTTTAGTCGGCATTGTGCCTTTTGTATATAATTCCGATGCAATTTTTATGCTTCATAGTCAATAAGAAGTACAGCTGCATACGGTAAACCTGAAGTGAAGCATCGGAATTTATAACTAGTGTCACAGGAATGGTTCAAAACATAGACAGTAAGAAGAGCCAGTTTTCTTGTACTTGAGTCGCCGTTGTGCCTTTTGTTCTTAATTGCGATGAATTTTCTGTGTTTGATCGTTAATAAGAAGGTCAGAGGGATACAGTAAACCTGAAGTGAAGCATCGGAATCTATAACTAGTGTCACAGGAGTGGTTCAAATCATTGTCAGTAAGAAGAGTCAGTCATATTGTACTTAAGACATCATTGTGCATTTTCTATTTAATTCTGATGCAATTTCTGTGTTTCATCGTCAATAAGAAGGTCCAAGGGATACAGTAAACCTGGAGTGAAGCATCGGAATCTCTAACTAGGGTCACAGGAATGGTTCAATACATAGACTGTAAGAAGAGTCAGACTTCTTTTACTTAAGTCGGCATTGTGCTTTTTGTATTTAATTCCGATGCAATATCTGTGTTTCATCTTTAATAAGAAGGTCAGATGTGTACAGTAAACCTGAAGTGAAGCATCGGAATCTACAACTAGTGTCACAAGAATGGAAGAATACATTGACAGTAAGAAGAGCCAGTCTTCTTGTACCTGAGTCGGCATTGTGCCTTTTGTATTTAATTCCGATGCAATTTCTGTGTTTCATCCTCAATAAGAAGGTCTGAGGGATACAGTACACCTGACGTGAAGCATCGGAATCTATAACTAGTGTCACAGGAATGGTTCAAAGCATAGACAGTAAGAAGGGTCAGTCTTCTTGGACTTAACTCGGCATAGTGCCATTTGTATTTTATTCCGATGCAATAGCTGTGTTTCATCGTCAATAAGAAGGTCAGAGGGATACAGTAAACCTGAAGTGAAGCATCGGAATCTATAACTAGTGGCACAGGAATGGTTCAAAACATAGACAGTAAGAAGGGTCCGTTTTCTTGTACTTAAGTCGGCATTGTGCCTTATATATTTAATTCCGATGCAATTTCTGTGTTTCATCGTCAATAACAAGGTCAGCTGGGTACAGTAAACCTGAAGTGAAGCATCGGAATCTATAATTAGTGTCACAGGAATGATTCAAAACATAAACAGTAAGTAGAGTCAGTCTTCTTGTACTTTATTCGGCATTGTGCCTCTTGTATTTAATTCCGATGCAATTTTTTTGCTTCATAGTCAATACGACGAACAGCTGCATACGGCAAACCTGAAGTGAAGCATCGGAATTTATAACTAGTGTCACAGGAATGGTTCAAAACATAGACAGTAAGAAGAGTCAGTTTTCTTGTACTTGAGTCGGCGTTGTGCCTTTTGTTCTTAATTGCGATGAATTTTCTGTGTTTGATCGTTAATAAGAAGGTCAGAGGGATACAGTAAACCTGAAGTGAAGCATCGGAATCTATAACTAGTGTCACAGGAGTGGTTCAAATCATTGTCAGTAAGAAGAGTCAGTCATATTGTACTTAAGACATCATTGTGCATTTTCTATTTCATTCTGATGCAATTTCTGTGTTTCATCGTCAATAAGAAGGTCCAAGGGATGCAGTAAACCTGGAGTGAAGCATCGGAGTCTATAACTAGTGTCACAGGAATGGTTCAAATCATGACAGTAAGAAGAGACAGTCTTCTTGTACTTAATTCGGCATTGTGCCTTTTGTATTTAATTCCGATGCAATTTCTGTGTTTCTTCGTCAATAAGATGGTCAGAGGGATACAGTAAACCTGAAGTGAAGCATCGGAATCCGTAACTAGTGTCACATAAATGGTTCAACACATAGGCAGTAAGAAGAGCCAGTCTTCTTGTTCTTGAGTCGGCATTGTGACTTTTGTATTTAATTCCGATCAATTTTCTGTGTTTTGATCGTCAATAAGAAGGTCAGGGGGATACAGTAAACCTGAAGTGAAGCATCGGAATCTATAACTAGTGTCACAGGAATGGTTAAAACATAGACAGTATGAAGAGTCAGTCATCTTGACTTAAGTCGGCATTGTGCCTTTTGTATGTAATTAAGATGCAATTTCTGTGTTTCATCGCCAATAAGAAGGTCAGAGGGATACAGTAAAGCTGAAGTGAAGCATAGGAATCTGTAGCTAAAGTCACAGGAATGGTTCAAAGCATAGACAATAAGAAGAGCCAGTCTTCTTGCACTTGAGTCGGCATTGTGCCTTTTGTATTTAATTCCGATGCAATTTCTATGTTTCATCTTCAATAAGTCGGTCAGAGGGATACTGTATACCTGAAGTGAAGCATCGCAATCTATAACTAGCGTCACAGGAAAGGTTCAAAACATAGACTGTAAGAAGAGGCAGTTTTATTGTACTTAAGTCGGCATTGTGATCTTTGTATTTCATTCCGATGCAATTTCTGTGTTTCATCGTCAATAAGAAGGTCAGAGGGATACAGTAAACCTAAAATGAAGCATCGGAATCTATAACTAGTGTCACAGGAATGGTTCAAAGCATAGAGAGTAAGAAGAGTCATTCTTTTTGTACATAAGTCGGCATTGTGCCTTTTATATTTAATTCCGATGCAATTTCTGTGTTTCATCGTCAATAAGAAGGTCAGAGGGATACAGTAAACCTGAAGTGAAGCATCGGAATCTATAACTAGTGGCACAGGAATGGTTCTAACCACTGACAGTTAGAAGAGTCAGTGTACTTGTACTCAAGTCGGCATTGTGCCTTTTGTATTTAATTAAGATGCAATTTCAGTGTTTCATCGTTAATCAGACGGTCAGAGGGATACAGTAAACCTGAAGTGAAGCATCAGGATCTATTACTAGTGTCACAGGAATGGTTCAAATCATAGACAGTAAGAGGAGTCAGTTTTTTTGTACTTAAGTCAGCATTGTGCATTATGTATTTATTTCCGATGCAATTTCTGTGTTTCGTCGTCAATAAGAAGGTCAGCTGGATACAGTAAACCTGAAGTGAAGCATCGGAATCTATAAATAGTGTCACAGGAATGGTTCAAAACATTAACAGTAAGTAGAGTCAGTCTTCTTGTACTTTAGTCGGCATTGTGCCTTTTCTATTTAATTCCGATGCAATTTATGTGCTTCATCGTCAATAAGAAGGTCAGCTGGATACAGTAAACCTGAAGTGAAGCATCGGAATCTATAACTAGAGTCACACGAATGGTTCAAAACATAGACAGTAAGAAGAGCCAGTCTTCTTGTACTTGAGTCGGCATTGTGCCTTTTCTATTTCATTCCGATGCAATTTCTGTGTTTCATCGTCAATAAGAAGGTCAGAGGGATACAGTAAACCTGAAGTGAAGCATCGGAATCTATAACTAGTGGCACAGGAATGGTTCCAACCATTGACAGTAAGAAGAGTCAGTGTTCTTGTACTGCAGTCTGCATTGTGCCTTTTATATTAAATTAAGATGCAATTTCTGTGTTTCATCGTCAACAAGAAGGTCAGAGGGATACAGTAAACCTGAAGTGAAGCATCGGAATCCATAACTAGTATCACAGGAATGGTTCAAAACATAGACAGTATGAAGAGTCAGTCATCTTGTACTTAAGTCGACAATGTGCCTTTTGTATTTAATTCCAATGCAATTTCTGTGCTTCATAATCAATAAGAAGGTCAGCTGGATACGGTAAACCTGAAGTAAAGCATCGGAATCTATAACTAGTGTCACAGGAATGGTTCAAAACATAGACAGTAAGAAAAGCCAGTCTTCTTGTACTTGAGTCGGCATTGTGCCTTTTGTATTTAATTGCGATGAATTTTCTGTGTTTGATCGTAAATAAGAAGGTCAGAGGGATACAGTAAACCTAAAGTGAAGCATCGGAATATATTACTAGCGTCACAGGAATGGTTCAAAACATAGACAGTAAGAAGAGTCAGTCTTCTTGTCCTTTCGTCTGCATTTTGCCTTTTGTATTTAATTAAGATGCAATTTCTGTGCTTCATCGTCAATGAGGAGGTCAGAGGGAAGTGAAGCATCGGAATCTATAACTAGTGTCACAAGAATGGTAGAATACATTGACAGTAAAAAGAGCCAGTCTTCTTGTACCTTAGTCGGCATTGTGCCTTTTGTATTTAATTCCGATGCAATTTCTGTGTTTCATCCTCAATAAGAAGGTCTGAGGGATACAGTACACCTGACGTGAAGCATCGGAATCTATAACTAGTGTCACAGGAATGTTTCAAAACATAGACAGCAAGAAGAGCCAGTTTTCTTGTACTTGAGTCGGCGTTGTGCCTTTTGTTTTTAATTGCGATGAATTTTCTGTGTTTGATCTTTAATAAGAAGGTCAGAGGGATACAGTAAACCTGAAGTGAAGCATCGGAATCTATAACTAGTGTCACAGGAGTGGTTCAAATCATAGTCAGTAAGAAGAGTCAGTCATCTTGTACTTAAGACATCATTGTGCATTTTCTACTTAATTCTGATGCAATTTCTGTGTTTCATCGTCAATAAGAAGGTCCAAGGGATACAGTAAACCTGGAGTGAAGCATCGGAATCTATAACTAGGGTCACAGGAATGGTTCAATACATAGACTGTAAGAAGAGTCAGACTTCTTTTACTTAAGTCGGCATTGTGCTTTTTGTATTTAATTCCGATGCAATATCTGTGTTTCATCGTCAATAAGAAGGTCCAAGGGATACAGTAAACCTGGAGTGAAGCATCGGAGTCTATAACTAGTGTCACAGGAATGGTTCAAAGCATGACAGTAAGAAGAGACAGTCTTCTTGTACCTAATTCGGCATTGTGCCTTTTGTATTTAATTCCGATGCAATTTCTGTGTTTCATCGTCAATAAGAAGGTCAGATGGATACAGTAAACCTAAAGTGAAGCATCTGAATCTATAACTAGTGTTACAAGAATGGTAGAATACATTGGCAGTAAGAAGAGCCGGTCTTCTTGTACCTGAGTCGACATTGTGCCCTTTGTATTTAATTCCGATGCAATATCTGTGTTTCATCCTCAATAAGAAGGTCTGAGGGATACAGTACACCTGACGTGAAGCATCGGAATCTATAACTAGTGTCACAGGAATGGTTCAAAACATAGACAGTAAGAAGGGTCAGTCTTCTTGTACTTAACTCGGCATAGTGCCTTTTGTATTTAATTCGGATGCAATAGCTGTAATTCTTCGTCAGTAAGATGGTCAGAGGGATGCAGTAAACCTGAAGTGAAGCATCGGAATACATAACTAGTGTCACAGAAATGGTTCAACACATAGGCAGTAAGAAGAGCCAGTCTTCTTGTTCTTGAGTCGGCATTGTGACTTTTGTATTTAATTCCGATCTCTTTTCTGTGTTTTGATCGTCAATAAGAAGGTCAGAGGGATACAGTAAACCTGAAGTGAAGCATCGGAAGCTATAACTAGTTTCACAGGAATGGTTAAATCATAGACAGTATGAAGAGTCAGTCATCTTGTACTTAAGTCGGCATTGTGCCTTGTGTATTTAATTAAGATGCAATTTCTGTGTTTCATCGCCAATAAGTAGGTCAGAGGGATACAGTCAACCTGAAGTGAAGCATCGGAATCAATAACTAGTGTCACAGGAAAGGTTCAAAACATAGACAGTAAGAAGAGTCAGTCTTCTTGTACTTAAGTCGGCATTGTGCCTTTTGTATAAAATGCCGATGCAATTTCTGTGTTTCATCGTCAACAAGAAGGTCCGCTGGGTACAGTAAACCTGAAGTGAAGCATCGGAATCTATAACTAGTGTCACAGGAATGGTTCAAAACATAGGCAGTAAGAAGAGCCAGTCTTCTTGTACTTGAGTCGGCATTGTGCCTTTTGTATTTAATTCCGATGAAATTTCTGTGTTTGATCGTCAATAAGAAGGTCACAGGAATACATTAAACCTGAAGTGAAGCATCGGAATCTATAACTAGTTTCACAGGAATGGTTCAAAACATAGACAGTAAGAAGAGTCAGTCTTCTAGACCTTAAGTCGGCAATGTGCCTTTTGTATTTAATTCCGATGCAATTTCTGTGCTTCATCGTCAATAAGAAGGTCAGCTGGAAACAGTTAACCTGAAGTTATGCATCGGAATCTGAAACTAGCGTCACAGGAATGGTTCAAATCATAGACAGTAAGAAGAGCCAGTCTTCTTGTACTTGAGTCGGCATTGTGCCTTTTGTATTTAATTACGATCAATTTTCTGTGTTTTATCGTCAATAAGAAAGTCAGAGGGATACAGTAAACCTGAAGTGAAGCATCGGAATCTATAACTAGTGTCACAGGAATTGTTCAAAACATAGACAGTAAGAAGAGTCAGTCTTCTTGTACTTAAGTCGGCATTGTGCCTTTTGTATTTAATTAAGATTCAATTTCTGTGATTTATCGTCAATAAGAAGGAGAGAGGTATACAGTCAACCTGAGGTTAAGCATCGGAAATTGTAGCTAAAGTCACAGGAATGGTTCAAAGCATAGACATTAAGAAGAGCCAGTCTTCTTGTACTTGAGTCGGCATTGTACCTTGTGTATTTAATTCCGATGCAATTTCTATGTTTCATCTTCAATAAGACGGTCAGAGGGATACTGTCAACCTGAAGTGAAGCATCGTTATCTATAGCTTGTGTCACAGGAATGGTTCAAAACATAGAGAGTAAGAAGAGTCAGTTTTCTTGTACTTAAGTCAGCATTGTGCCTTTTGTACATAATTCCGTTGCAATTTCTGTGTTTCATCGTCAATAAGAAGCTCAGAGGGATACAGTAAACCTGAAGTGAAGCATTGGAATCTATAACTAGTGTCACAGGAATGGTTCAAAACATAAACAGTAAGAAGAGTCAGTTATCTTGTACTTAAGTCGGCATAGTGCCTTTTGTATATTATTCGGATGCAATATCTGTGTTTCTTCGTCAATAAGATGGTCAGAGGGATACAGTAAACCTGAAGTGAAGCATCGGAATCTATAACTTGTGTCACAGAAATGGTTCAAAACATAGACAGTAAGAAGAGCCAGTCTTCTTGTACTTGAGTCGGCATTGTGCATTTTGTATTCAATTCCGATCAATTTTCTGTGTTTGATCGTCAATAAGAAGGTCAGAGGGATACAGTAAACCTGAAGTGAAGCATCGGAATCTATAACTAGTGTCACAGGAATGGTTCAAAACATAAACAGTAAGAAGAGTCAGTCTTCTTGTACTTAAGTCGATATTGTGCCTTTTGTATTTAATTAAGATGCAATTTCAGTGTTTCATCGTCAATAAGAAGGTCAGAGGGATACAGTAAACCTGAAGTGAAGCATAGGAATCTATAACTAGTGTCACAGGAATGGTTCAAAACTTAGACATTAAGAAGAGGCAGTCCTCTTGTAGTTGAGTCGGCATTGTGCCTTTTGTATTTAATTCCGATGCAATTTCTGTGTTTCATCGTCAATAAGAAGGTCAGAGGGATACTGTAAACCTGAAGTGAAGCATCGGAATCTATAACTAGTGTCACAGGAATGGTTCAAAACATAGACAATAAGAAGAGTTAGTTTTCTTGTACTAAAGTCGGCATTGTGCCTTTTGAATTTAATTCCGATGCAATTTCTGTGTTTCATCGTCAATAAGAAGGTCAGAGGGATACAGTAAACCTAAAGTGAAGCATCGGAATCTGTTACTAGTGTCACAGAAATGGTTCAAAACATAGACAGTAAGAAGAGCCAGTCTTTTTGTATCTGAGTCGGCAAAGTGCCTTTTGTATTTAATTCCGATGCAATTGCTGTGCTTCATAGTCAATAAGTAGGTCAGCTGGATACGGTAAACCTGAAGTGAAGCATCAGAATCTCTAACTAGTGTCACAGGAATGGTTCAAAACATAGACAGTAAGAAGAGCCTGTCTTCTTGTACTTGAGTCAGCATTGTGCCTTTTCTTTTTAATTGCGATGAATTTTCTGTATTTGATCGTCAATAAGAAGGTCAGAGGCATTCAGTTAACCTGAAGTGAAGCATCGGAACCTATTACTAGCGTCACGGGAATGGTTCAAATCATAGACAGTAAGAAGAGTCAGTCTTCTTGTACTTACGTATGCATTGTGCCTTTTGTATTTAATTAAGATGCAATTTCTGTATTTCATCGTCAATGAGGAGGTAGAAAGATACAGTAAACCTGAAGTGAAGCATCGGAATCTATAACTAGTGTCACAGGAATGGTTCAAAACATAGACAGTAAGAAGAGTCAGTTTTCTTGTACTTAAGTCGGCGTTGTGCCTTTTGTATTTAATTCCGATGCAATTTCTGTGTTTCATCGTCAATAAGAAGGTCAGAGGGATACAGTAAACCTGAAGTGAAGCATCGGAATCTATAACCAGTGTCACAGGAATGGTTCAAAATATAGACAGTAAGAATAGTCAGTCTTCTTGTACTTTAGTCGGCATTGTGCCTTTTGTATTTAATTCCGATGCAATTTCTGTGCTTCATAGTCAATAAGAAGTTCAGCTGGATACGGTAAACCTGAAGTGAAGCATCGGAATCTATAACTAGTGTCACAGGAATGGTTCAAAACAGAGACAGTAAGATGAGCCAGTCTTCTTGTACTTGAGTCGGCATTGTGCCTTTTGTTTTTAATTGCGATGAATTTTCTGTGTTTGATCGTTAATAAGAAGGTCAGAGGGATACAGTAAATCTGAAGTGAAGCATCGATATCTATTACTAGCGTCACAGGAATGGTTCAAAACATAGACAGTAAGAAGAGTCAGTCTTCTTGTGCTTACGTCGGCATTGTGCCTTTTGTATTTAATTCCGATGCAATTTATGTGCTTCATCGTCAATAAGAAGGTCAGCTGGATACAGTAAACCTGAAGTGAAGCATCGGAATCTATAGCTTGTGTCACAGGAATGGTTCAAAACATAGAGAGTAAGAAGAGTCAGTTTTCTTGTACTTAAGTCGGTATTGTGCCTTTTGTATTTAATTCCGATGTAAATTCTGTGTTTCATCGTCAATAAGAAGGTCAGAGGGATACAGTAAACCTTAAGTGAAGCATCGTAATCTAAAACTAGTGTCACAGGAATGGTCCAAATCATAGAGAGTAGGAAGAGTCAGTCTTTTTGTACTTAAGTGGGCATTGTCCCTTTTATATTTAATACCGATGCAATTTCTGTGTATCATCGTCAATAAGAAGTTAATCTGCATACGGTAAACCTGAAGTTAAGCAGTGAATCTATAACTAGTGTCACAGGAATGGTTCAAAAAATAGACAGTAAGAAGAGCCAGTCTTCTTGTACTTGAGTCGGCGTTGTGCCTTTTGTTTATAATTGCGATGAATTTTCTGTGTTTGATCGTTAATAAGCAGGTCAGAGGGATACAGTAAACCTGACGTGAAGCAGCGGAATCTATTACTAGCGTCACAGGAGTGGTTCAAAACATAGGCAGTAAGAAGAGTCAGTCTTCTTGTACTTACGTCTGCATTATGCCTTTTGTATTTAAGTCCGATGCAATTTATGTGCTTCATCGTCATTACGAAAGTCAACTGGATACAGTTAACCTGAAGTGAAGCATCGTTATCTATAGCTTGTGTCACAGGAATGGTTCAAAACATAGAGAGTAAGAAGAGTCAGTTTTCTTGTACATAAGTCGGCATTGTGCCTTTTGTATATAATTCCGTTGCAATTTCTGTGTTTCATCGTCAATAAGAAGCTGAGAGTGATACAGTAAACCTGAAGTGAAGCATCGGAATCTATAACTAGTGTCACACGAATGGTTGGAAACATAGACAGTAAGAAGGGTCAGTCTTCTTGTACTTAACTCGGCATAGTGCCTTTTGTATATTATTCCGATGCAATATCTGTGTTTCTTCGTCAATAAGATGGTCAGAGGGATCAAGTAAACCTGAAGTGAAGCATCGGAATCTATAACTAGTGTCACAGAAATGGTTCAAAACATAGACAGTAAGAAGAGCCAGTCTTCTTGTACTTGAGTCGGCATTGTGCATTTTGTATTTAATTCCGATCAATTTTCTGTGTTTGATCGTCAATAAGAAGGTCAGAGGGATACAGTAAACCTGACGAGAAGCATCGGAATCTGTAACTAGTGTCACAGGAATGGTTCAAAACATAAACAGTAAGAAGAGTCAGTCTTCTTGTACTTAAGTCGATATTGTGCCTTTTGTATTTAATTAAGATGCAATTTCTGTGTTTCATCGTCAATAAGAAGGTCAGAGGGATACAGTCAACCTGAAGTGAAGCATCGGAATCAATAACTAGTGTCACAGGAAAGGTTCAAACATAGACAGTAAGAAGAGTCAGTCTTCTTGTACTTAAGTCTGCATTGTGCCTTTTGTATAAAATGCCGATACAATTTCTGTGTTTCATCGTCAATAAGAAGGTCAGCTGGATACAGTGAACCTGAAGTTAAGCATCGGAATCTATAACTAGTGTCACAGGAATGGTTCAGATCATAGACAGTAAGAAGATCCAAATTTTCTTGTACTTGAGTCGGCATTGTGCCTTTTGTATTTAATTCCGATCATTTTTCTGTGTTTGATCGTCAATACGAATGTCAGAGAAATACAGTAAACCTGATGTGAAGCATCGGAATCTATAACTAGTGTCACAGGAATGGTTCAAAACATAGACAGTAAGAAGAGTCAGTCTTTTTGTATCTAAGTTGACATTGTGTCTTTCGTATTTAATTAAGATGCAATTTCTGTGTTTCATCGTCAATAAGAAGAGCGGAGGGATACAGTCAACCTGAAGTGAAGCATCGGAAACAATAACTAGTGTCACAGGAAAGGTTCAAAACATAGATAGTAAGAAGAGTCAGTCTTCTTGTACTTAAGTCGGCATTGTGCCATTTGTATATAATCCCGATGCAATTTCAGTGTTTCATCGTCAATAAGAAGGTCAGAGGGATACAGTAAACCTGAAGTGAAGCATAGGAATCTATAACTAGTGTCACAGGAATGCTTCAAAACATAGACATTAAGAAGAGCCAGTCCTCTTGTACTTGAGTCGGCATTGTGCCTTTTGTATTTAATTCCGATGCAATTTCTGTGTTTCATCGTCAATAAGAAGGTCAGAGGGAGACTGTAAACCTGAAAAGAAGCATCGGAATCTATAACTAGTGTCACAGGAATGGTTCAAAACATAGACAGTAAGAAGAGTTAGTTTTCTTGTACTAAAGTCGGCATTGTGCCTTTTGAATTTAATTCCGATGCAATTTCTGTGTTTCATCGTCAATAAGAAGGTCAGAGGGATACAGTAAACCTAAAGTGAAGCATCGGAATCTGTTACTAGTGTCACAGAAATGGTTCAAAACATAGACAGTAAGAAGAGCCAGTCTTCTAGTATCTGAGTCGGCATTGTGTCTTTTGTATTTCATTCCGATGCAATTTCTGTGCTTCATAGTCAATAAGTAGATCAGCTGGATACGGTAAACCTGAAGTGAAGCATCAGAATCTCTAACTAGTGTCACAGGAATGGTTCAAAACATAGACAGTAAGAAGAGCCTGTCTTCTTGTACTTGAGTCAGCATTGTGCCTTTTCTTTTTAATTGCGATGAATTTTCTGTATTTGATCGTCAATAAGAAGGTCAGAGGCATACAGTTAACCTGAAGTGAAGCATCGGAACCTATTACTAGCGTCACGGGAATTCTTCAAATCATAGACAGTAAGAAGAGTCAGTCTTCTTGTACTTACGTATGCATTGTGCCTTTTGTATTTAATTAAGATGCAATTTCTGTATTTCATCGTCAATGAGGAGGTCAGACAGATACAGTAAACCTGAAGTGAAGCATCGGAATCTGTAACTAGTGTCACAGGAATGGTTCAAACATAGACAGTAAGAAGAGTCAGTTTTGTTGTACTTAAGTCGGCGTTGTGCCTTTTGTATTTAATTCCGATGCAATTTCTGTGTTTCATCGTCAATAAGAAGGTCAGAGGGATACAGTAAACCTGAAGTGAAGCATCAGAATCTATAACCAGTGTCACAGGAATGGTTCAAAACATAGACAGTATGAATAGTCAGTCTTCTTGTACTTTAGTCGGCATTGTGCCTTTTGTATTTAATTCCGATGCAATTTCTGTGCTTCATAGTCAATAAGAAGTTCAGCTGGATACGGTAAACCTGAAGTGAAGCATCGGAATCTATAACTAGTGTCACAGGAATGGTTCAAAACAGAGACAGTAAGATGAGCCAGTCTTCTTGTACTTGAGTCGGCATTGTGCCTTTTGTTATTAATTGCGATGAATTTTCTGTGTTTGATCGTTAATAAGAAGGTCAGAGGGATACAGTATATCTGAAGTGAAGCATCGGAATCTATTACTAGCGTCACAGGAATGGTTCAAAACATAGACAGTAAGAAGAGTCAGTCTTCTTGTGCTTACGTCTGCATTGTGCCTTTTGTATTTAATTCCGATGCAATTTATGTGCTTCATCGTCAATAAGAAGGTCAGAGGGATACAGTAAACCTGAAGTGAAGCATCGGAATCTATAGCTTGTGTCACAGGAATGGTTCAAAACATAGAGAGTAAGAAGAGTCAGTTTTCTTGTACTTAAGTCGGTATTGTGCCTTTGTATTTAATTCCGATGTAAATTCTGTGTTTCATCGTCAATAAGAAGGTCAGAGGGATACAGTAAACCTAAAGTGAAGCATCGTAATCTAAAACTAGTGTCACAGGAATGGTCCAAATCATAGAGAGTAGGAAGAGTCAGTCTTTTTGTACTTAAGTGGGCATTGTCCCTTTTATATTTAATACCGATGCAATTTCTGTGTTTCTTCGTCAATAAGAAGTTAATCTGCATACGGTAAACCTGAAGTTAAGCAGCGAATCTATAACTAGTGTCACAGGAATGGTTCAAAAAATAGACAGTAAGAAGATCCAGTCTTCTTGTACTTAAATCGGCGTTGTGCCTTTTGTTTATAATTGCGATGAATTTTCTGTGTTTGATCGTTAATAAGAAGGTCAGAGGGATGCAGAAAACCTGACGTGAAGCATCGGAATCTATTACTAGCGTAACAGGAATGGTTCAAAACATAGGCAGTAAGAAGAGTCAGCCTTCTTGTACTTACGTCTGCATTATGCTTTTTGTATTTAAGTCCGATGCAATTTATGTGCTTCATCGTCAATACGAAAGTCAACTGGGTACAGTAAACCTGAAGTGAAGCATCGTTATCTATAGCTTGTGTCACAGGAATGGTTCAAAACATAGAGAGTAAGAAGAGTCAGTTTTCTTGTACTTAAGTCGGCATTGTGCCTTTTGTGTATAATTCCGTTGCAATTTCTGTGTTTCATCGTGAATAAGAAGCTGAGAGGGATACAGTAAACCTGAAGTGAAGCATCGGAATCTATAACTAGTGTCACACGAATGGTTGGAAACATAGACAGTAAGAAGGGTCAGTCTTCTTGTACTTAACTCGGCATAGTGCCTTATGTATATTATTACGATGCAATATCTGTGTTTATTCGTCAATAAGATGGTCAGATGGATACAGTAAACCTGAAGTGAAGCATCGGAATCTATAACTAGTGTCACAGAAATGTTTCAAAACATAGACAGTAAGAAGCGCCAGTCTTCTTGTACTTGAGTCGGCATTGTGCATTTTGTATTTAATTCCGATCAATTTTCTGTGTTTGATCGTCAATAAGAAGGTCAGAGGGATACAGTAAACCTGACGAGAAGCATCGGAATCTATAACTAGTGTCACAGGAATGGTTCAAAACATAAACAGTAAGAAAAGTCAGTCTTCTTCTACTTAAGTCGATATTGTGCCTTTTGTATTTAATTAAGATGCAATTTCTGTGTTTCATCGTCAATAGGAAGGTCAGAGGGATACAGTCAACCTGAAGTGAAGCATCGGAATCAATAACTAGTGTCACAGGAAAGGTTCAAACATAGACAGTAAGAAGAGTCAGTCTTCTTGTACTTAAGTCGGCATTGTGCCTTATGTATAAAATGCCGATACAATTTCTGTGTTTCATCGTCAATAAGAAGGTCAGCTGGATACAGTGAACCTTAAGTTAAGCATCGGAATCTATAACTAGTGTCACAGGAGTGGTTCAGATCATAGACAGTAAGAAGAGCCAAATTTTCTTGTACTTGAGTCGGCATTGTGCCTTTTGTATTTAATTCCGATCATTTTTCTGTGTTTGATCGTCAATACGAATGTCAGAGAAATACAGTAAACCTGATGTGAAGCATCGGAATCTATAACTAGTGTCACAGGAATGGTTCCTACATAGACAGTAAGAAGAGTCAGTCTTCTTGTATCTAAGTTGACATTGTGTCTTTCGTATTTAATTAAGATGCAATTTCTGTGTTTCATCGTGAATAAGAAGAGCAGAGGGATACAGTCAACCTGAAGTGAAGCATCGGAAACAATAACTAGTGTCACAGGAAAGGTTTAAAACATAGATAGTAAGAAGAGTCAGTCTTCTTGTACTTAAGTCGGCATTGTGCCATTTGTATATAATTCCGATGCAATTTCAGTGTTTCATCGTCAATAAGAAGGTCAGAGGGATACAGTAAACCTGAAGTGAAGCATAGGAATCTATAACTAGTGTCACAGGAATGCTTCAAAACATAGACATTAAGAAGAGCCAGTATCTTGTACTTGAGTCGGCATTGTGCCTTTTGTATTTAATTCCGATGCAATTTCTGTGTTTCATCGTCAATAAGAAGGTCAGAGGGATGCTGTAAACCTGAAAAGAAGCATCGGAATCTATAACTAGTGTCACAGGAATGGTTCAAAACATAGACAGTAAGAAGAGTTAGTTTTCTTGTACTATAGTCGGCATTGTGCCTTTTGAATTTAATTCCGATGCAATTTCTGTGTTTCATCGTCAATAAGAAGGTCAGAGGGATACAGTAAACCTAAAGTGAAGCATCGGAATCTGTTACTAGTGTCACAGAAATGGTTCAAAACATAGACAGTAAGAAGAGCCAGTCTTCTTGTATCTGAGTCGGCATTGTGTCTTTTGTATTTCATTCCGATGCAATTTCTGTGCTTCATAGTCAATAAGTAGGTCAGCTGGATACGGTAAACCTGAAGTGAAGCATCAGAATCTCTAACTAGTGTCACAGGAATGGTTCAAAACATAGACAGTAAGAAGAGCCTGTCTTCTTGTACTTGAGTCACCATTGTGCCTTTTCTTTTCAATTGCGATGAATTTTCTGTATTTGATCGTCAATAAGAAGGTTAGAGGCACACAGTTAACCTGAAGTGAAGCATCGGAAACTATTACTAGCGTCACGGGAATTCTTCAAATCATAGACAGTAAGAAGAGTCAGTCTTCTTGTACTTACGTATGCATTGTGCCTTTTGTATTTAATTAAGATGCAATTTCTGTATTTCATCGTCAATGAGGAGGTCAGACAGATACAGTAAACCTGAAGTGAAGCATCGGAATCTGTAACTAGTGTCACAGGAATGGTTCAAAACATAGACAGTAAGAAGAGTCAGTTTTCTTGTACTTAAGTCGGCATTGTGCCTTTTGTATTTAATTCCGATGCAATTTCTGTGTTTCATCGTCAATACGAAGGTCAGAGAGATACAGTAAACCTGAAGTGAATCATCGGAATCTAAAACCAGTGTCACAGGAATGGTTCAAAACATAGACAGTAAGAATAGTCTGTCTTCTTTTACTTTAGTCGGCATTGTGCCTTTTGTATTTAATTCCGATGCAATTTCTGTGCTTCATAGTCAATAAGAAGTTCAGCTCGATACGGTAAACCTGAAGTGAAGCATCGAAATCTATAACTAGTGTCACAGGAATGGTTCAAAACATAGACATTAAGAAGAGCCAGTCCTCTTGTACTTGAGTCGGCATTGTGCCTTTTGTATTTAATTGCGATGAATTTTCTGTGTTTCATCGTCAATAAGAAGGTCAGAGGGATACTGTAAACCTGAAAAGAAGCATCGGAATCTATAACTAGTGTCACAGGAATGGTTCAAAACATAGACAGTAAGAAGAGTTAGTTTTCCTGTACTATAGTCGGCATTGTGCCTTTTGAATTTCATTCCGATGCAATTTCTGTGTTTCATCGTCAATAAGAGGGTCAGAGGGATACAGTAAACCTAAAGTGAAGCATCGGAATCTGTTACTAGTGTCACAGAAATGGTTCAAAACATAGACAGTAAGAAGAGCCAGTCTTCTTGTATCTGAGTCGGCATTGTGTCTTTTGTATTTCATTCCGATGCAATTTCTGTGCTTCATAGTCAATAAGTAGGTCAGCTGGATACGGTAAACCTGAAGTGAAGCATCAGAATCTCTAACTAGTGTCACAGGAATGGTTCAAAACATAGACAGTAAGAAGAGCCTGTCTTCTTGTACTTGAGTCACCATTGTGCCTTTTCTTTTTAATTGCGATGAATTTTCTGTATTTGATCGTCAATAAGAAGGTTAGAGGCATACAGTTAACCTGAAGTGAAGCATCGGAAACTATTACTAGCGTCACGGGAATTCTTCAAATCATAGACAGTAAGAAGAGTCAGTCTTCTTGTACTTACGTATGCATTGTGCCTTTTGTATTTAATTAAGATGCAATTTCTGTATTTCATCGTCAATGAGGAGGTCAGACAGATACAGTAAACCTGAAGTGAAGCATCGGAATCTGTAACTGGTGTCACAGGAATGGTTCAAAACATAGACAGTAAGAAGAGTCAGTTTTCTTGTAACTAAGTCGGCATTGTGCGTTATATATTTAATTCCGATGCACTTTCTGTATTTCATCGTCAATAAGAAGGTCAGCTGGGTACAGTAAACCTGAAGTGAAGCATCGGAATCTATAACTAGTGTCACAGGAATGATTCAAAACATAAACAGTAAGTAGTGTCAGTCGTCTTGTACTTTAGTCGGCATTGTGCCTTTTGTATTTACTTCCGATGCAATTTCTGTGCTTCATAGTCAATAAGAAGTTCAGCTGGATACGGTAAACCTGAAGTGAAGCATCGGAATCTATAACTAGTGTCACAGGAATGGTTCAAAACATAGACAGTAAGATGAGCCAGTCTTCTTGTACTTGAGTCGGCATTGTGCCTTTTGATTTTAATTACGATGAATTTTCTGTGTTTGATCGTTAATAAGAAGGTCAGAGGGATACAGTAAACCTAAAGTGAAGCATCGGAATCTATAACTAGTGTCACAGGAATGGTTCAAATCATAGAGAGTAGGAAGAGTCAGTCTTTTTGTACTTAAGTGGGCATTGTCCCTTTTATATTTAATACCGCTGCAATTTCTGTGTTTTATCGTCAATTAGACGATCAGAGGGATACAGTAAACCTGAAGTGAAGCATCGGAATCTATAACTAGTGTCACAGGAATGGATCAAAACATAGACAGTAAGAAGAGCCAGTCTTCTTGTACTTGAGTCGGCATTGTGCCTTTTGTATTTTACTCCGATGCAATTTCTGTGTTTCATCGTCAATACGAAGGTCAGAGGGATACAGTAAACCTGAAGTGAAGCATCGGAATCTATAACTAGTGTCACAGGAATAGTTCAAAACATAGACAGTAAGATGAGTCAGTCTTCTTGTACTTAAGCGACATTGTGCCTTTTGAATTTAATTCCGATGCAATTTCTGTGCTTCATACTCAATAAGAAGTTCAGCTGGTTACGGTAAACCTGAAGTGAAGCAAGGGAATCTATTACTAGCGTCACAGGAATGGTTCAAAACATAGACAGTAAGAAGAGTCAGTCTTGTTGGACTTACGTCTGCATTGTGCCTTTTGTATTTATTTAAGATGCAGTTTCTGTGTTTCATCGACAATGAGGAGGTCAGAGGGATACAGTAAACCTGAAGTGAAGCATCGGAATCTATAACTAGTGTCACAGGAATGGTTCAAAACATAGACAGTGGAGGAGTCAGTTTTCTTGTACTTAAGTCGGCATTGTGCCTTTTGTATTTAATTCCGATGCAATTTCTGTGTTTCATCGTCAATAAGAAGGTCAGAGGGATACAGTAAACCTGAAGTGAAGCATCGGAATCTATAACTAGTGTCACAGGAATGGTTCAAAACATAGACAGTAAGAAGAGTCAGTTTTCTTGTACTTAAGTCAGCATTATGCCTTATGTATATAATTCCGATGCAATTTCTGTGTTTCATCGTGAATCAGAAGGTCAGCTGAATACAGTAAACCTGAAGTGAAGCATCGGAATCTATAACTAGTGTCACAGGAGTGGATCAGAACATTAACAGTAAGTAGAGTCAGTCTTCTTGTACTTTAGTCGGCATTGTGCCTTTTGTATTTAATTCCGATGCAATTTTCTGTGCTTGATCGTCAATAAGAAGGTCAGAGGGATACAGTAAACCTGAAGTGGAGCATCGGAATCTATAACTAGTGTCACAGGAATGGCTCAAACCATAGACAGTAAGAAGTGTCAGTGTTCTTGTACTGAAGTCGGCATTGTGCCTTTTGTATTTAATTAAGATGCCATTTCTGTGTTTCAACGTCAACAATAAGGTCAGAGGGATATTGTAAACCTGAAGTGAAGCATCGGAATCTATAACTAGTGTCACAGGAATGGTTCAAAACATAGACAGTAAGAAGAGTCACTCTTCTTGTACTTAAGTCGGCATTGTGCTTTTTGTATTTAATTAAGATGCAATTTCTGTGTTTCATCGTCAATGAGAAGGTGAAAGGGATACAGTAATCCTGACGTGAAGCATCGGAATCTATAACTAGTGTCACAGGAATGATTCAAATCATAGACAGTAAGAAGAGTCAGTCTTCTTGTACTTAAGTCGGCATTGTGCTTTTTGTATATAATTCCGATGCAATTTCTGTGTTTCTTCGTCAATAAGAAGGTCAGAGGGATACAGTAAACCTGAAGTGAAGCATCGGAATCTATAACTAGTGTCACAGGAATGGTTCAAAACATAGACAGTAAGAAGAGTCAGTCTTTTTGTACTTAAGTCGGCATTGTGCCTTTTATATTTAATACCGATGCAATTTCTGTGTTTCTTCGTCAATAAGAAGTTAATCTGCATACGGTAAACCTGAAGTTAAGCAGTGAATCTATAACTAGTGTCACAGGAATGGTTCAAAAAATAGACAGTAAGAAGAGCCAGTCTTCTTGTACTTGAGTCGGCGTTGTGCCTTTTGTTTATAATTGCGATGAATTTTCTGTGTTTGATCGTTAATAAGAAGGTCAGAGGGATGCAGAAAACCTGACGTGAAGCATCGGAATCTATTACTAGCGTAACAGGAATGGTTCAAAACATAGGCAGTAATAAGAGTCAGCCTTCTTGTACTTACGTCTGCATTATGCTTTTTGTATTTAAGTCCGATGCAATTTATGTGCTTCATCGTCAATACGAAAGTCAACTGGGTACAGTAAACCTGAAGTGAAGCATCGTTATCTATAGCTTGTGTCACAGGAATGGTTCAAAACATAGAGAGTAAGAAGAGTCAGTTTTCTTGTACTTAAGTCGGCATTGTGCCTTTTGTGTATAATTCCGTTGCAATTTCTGTGTTTCATCGCGAATAAGAAGCTGAGAGGGATACAGTAAACCTGAAGTGAAGCATCGGAATCTATAACTAGTGTCACACGAATGGTTGGAAACATAGACAGTAAGAAGGGTCAGTCTTCTTGTACTTAACTCGGCATAGTGCCTTTTGTATATTATTACGATGCAATATCTGTGTTTCTTCGTCAATAAGATGGTCAGATGGATACAGTAAACCTGAAGTGAAGCATCGGAATCTATAACTAGTGTCACAGAAATGGTTCAAAACATAGACAGTAAGAAGCGCCAGTCTTCTTGTACTTGAGTCGGCATTGTGCATTTTGTATTTAATTCCGATCAATTTTCTGTGTTTGATCGTCAATAAGAAGGTCAGAGGGATACAGTAAACCTGACGAGAAGCATCGGAATCTATAACTAGTGTCACAGGAATGGTTCAAAACATAAACAGTAAGAAAAGTCAGTCTTCTTCTACTTAAGTCGATATTGTGCCTTTTGTATTTAATTAAGATGCAATTTCTGTGTTTCATCGTCAATAAGAAGGTCAGAGGGATACAGTCAACCTGAAGTGAAGCATCGGAATCAATAACTAGTGTCACAGGAAAGGTTCAAACATAGACAGTAAGAAGAGTCAGTCTTCTTGTACTTAAGTCGGCATTGTGCCTTTTGTATAAAATGCCGATACAATTTCTGTGTTTCATCGTCAATAAGAAGGTCAGCTGGATACAGTGAACCTTAAGTTAAGCATCGGAATCTATAAATAGTGTCACAGGAGTGGTTCTGATCATAGACAGTAAGAAGAGCCAAATTTTCTTGTACTTGAGTCGGCATTGTGCCTTTTGTATTTAATTCCGATCATTTTTCTGTGTTTGATCGTCAATACGAATGTCAGAGAAATACAGTAAACCTGATGTGAAGCATCGGAATCTATAACTAGTGTCACAGGAATGGTTCAAAACATAGACAGTAAGAAGAGTCAGTCTTCTTGTATCTAAGTTGACATTGTGTCTTTCGTATTTAATTAACATGCAATTTCTGTGTTTCATCGTCAATAAGAAGAGCAGAGGGATACAGTCAACCTGAAGTGAAGCATCGGAAACAATAACTAGTGTCACAGGAAAGGTTTAAAACATAGATAGTAAGAAGAGTCAGTCTTCTTGTACTTAAGTCGGCATTGTGCCATTTGTATATAATTCCGATGCAATTTCAGTGTTTCATCGTCAATAAGAAGGTCAGAGGGATACAGTAAACCTGAAGTGAAGCATAGGAATCTATAACTAGTGTCACAGGAATGCTTCAAAACATAGACATTAAGAAGAGCCAGTCCTCTTGTACTTGAGTCGGCATTGTGCCTTTTCTATTTAATTCCGATGCAATTTCTGTGTTTCATCGTCAATAAGAAGGTCAGAGGGATACTGTAAACCTGAAAAGAAGCATCGGAATCTATAACTAGTGTCACAGGAATGGTTCAAAACATAGACAGTAAGAAGAGTTAGTTTTCTTGTACTATAGTCGGCATTGTGCCTTTTGAATTTAATTCCGATGCAATTTCTGTGTTTCATCGTCAATAAGAAGGTCAGAGGGATACAGTAAACCTAAAGTGAAGCATCGGAATCTGTTACTAGTGTCACAGAAATGGTTCAAAACATAGACAGTAAGAAGAGCCAGTCTTCTTGTATCTGAGTCGGCATTGTGTCTTTTGTATTTCATTCCGATGCAATTTCTGTGCTTCATAGTCAATAAGTAGGTCAGCTGGATACGGTAAACCTGAAGTGAAGCATCAGAATCTCTAACTAGTGTCACAGGAATGGTTCAAAACATAGACAGTAAGAAGAGCCTGTCTTCTTGTACTTGAGTCACCATTGTGCCTTTTCTTTTCAATTGCGATGAATTTTCTGTATTTGATCGTCAATAAGAAGGTTAGAGGCATACAGTTAACCTGAAGTGAAGCATCGGAAACTATTACTAGCGTCACGGGAATTCTTCAAATCATAGACAGTAAGAAGAGTCAGTCTTCTTGTACTTACGTATGCATTGTGCCTTTTGTATTTAATTAAGATGCAATTTCTGTATTTCATCGTCAATGAGGAGGTCAGACAGATACAGTAAACCTGAAGTGAAGCATCGGAATCTGTAACTAGTGTCACAGGAATGGTTCAAAACATAGACAGTAAGAAGAGTCAGTTTTCTTGTACTTAAGTCGGCATTGTGCCTTTTGTATTTAATTCCGATGCAATTTCTGTGTTTCATCGTCAATACGAAGGTCAGAGAGATACAGTAAACCTGAAGTGAAGCATCGGAATCTAAAACCAGTGTCACAGGAATGGTTCAAAACATAGACAGTAAGAATAGTCTGTCTTCTTTTACTTTAGTCGGCATTGTGCCTTTTGTATTTAATTCCGATGCAATTTCTGTGCTTCATAGTCAATAAGAAGTTCAGCTCGATACGGTAAACCTGAAGTGAAGCATCGAAATCTATAACTAGTGTCACAGGAATGGTTCAAAACATAGACATTAAGAAGAGCCAGTCCTCTTGTACTTGAGTCGGCATTGTGCCTTTTGTATTTAATTGCGATGAATTTTCTGTGTTTCATCGTCAATAAGAAGGTCAGAGGGATACTGTAAACCTGAAAAGAAGCATCGGAATCTATAACTAGTGTCACAGGAATGGTTCAAAACATAGACAGTAAGAAGAGTTAGTTTTCTTGTACTATAGTCGGCATTGTGCCTTTTGAATTTAATTCCGATGCAATTTCTGTGTTTCATCGTCAATAAGAGGGTCAGAGGGATACAGTAAACCTAAAGTGAAGCATCGGAATCTGTTACTAGTGTCACAGAAATGGTTCAAAACATAGACAGTAAGAAGAGCCAGCCTTCTTGTATCTGAGTCGGCATTGTGTCTTTTGTATTTCATTCCGATGCAATTTCTGTGCTTCATAGTCAATAAGTAGGTCAGCTGGATACGGTAAACCTGAAGTGAAGCATCAGAATCTCTAACTAGTGTCACAGGAATGGTTCAAAACATAGACAGTAAGAAGAGCCTGTCTTCTTGTACTTGAGTCACCATTGTGCCTTTTCTTTTTAATTGCGATGAATTTTCTGTATTTGATCGTCAATAAGAAGGTTAGAGGCATACAGTTAACCTGAAGTGAAGCATCGGAAACTATTACTAGCGTCACGGGAATTCTTCAAATCATAGACAGTAAGAAGAGTCAGTCTTCTTGTACTTACGTATGCATTGTGCCTTTTGTATTTAATTAAGATGCAATTTCTGTATTTCATCGTCAATGAGGAGGTCAGACAGATACAGTAAACCTGAAGTGAAGCATCGGAATCTGTAACTAGGGTCACAGGAATGGTTCAAAACATAGACAGTAAGAAGAGTCAGTTTTCTTGTAACTAAGTCGG
The DNA here is from genome assembly GCF_021461395.2 of Schistocerca americana. Taxonomy (NCBI): domain Eukaryota; kingdom Metazoa; phylum Arthropoda; class Insecta; order Orthoptera; family Acrididae; genus Schistocerca; species Schistocerca americana. The sequence continues at coordinate 1,306,706 of NC_060126.1, forward strand.
CATTGTGCCTTATATATTTAATTCCGATGCACTTTCTGTATTTCATCGTCAATAAGAAGGTCAGCTGGGTACAGTAAACCTGAAGTGAAGCATCGGAATCTATAACTAGTGTCACAGGAATGATTCAAAACATAAACAGTAAGTAGTGTCAGTCTTCTTGTACTTTAGTCGGCATTGTGCCTTTTGTATTTACTTCCGATGCAATTTCTGTGCTTCATAGTCAATAAGAAGTTCAGCTGGATACGGTAAACCTGAAGTGAAGCATCGGAATCTATAACTAGTGTCACAGGAATGGTTCAAAACATAGACAGTAAGATGAGCCAGTCTTCTTGTACTTGAGTCGGCATTGTGCCTTTTGATTTTAATTACGATGAATTTTCTGTGTTTGATCGTTAATAAGAAGGTCAGAGGGATACAGTAAACCTAAAGTGAAGCATCGGAATCTATAACTAGTGTCACAGGAATGGTTCAAATCATAGAGAGTAGGAAGAGTCAGTCTTTTTGTACTTAAGTGGGCATTGTCCCTTTTATATTTAAGACCGCTGCAATTTCTGTGTTTTATCGTCAATTAGACGATCAGCGGGATACAGTAAACCTGAAGTGAAGCATCGGAATCTATAACTAGTGTCACAGGAATGGATCAAAACATAGACAGTAAGAAGAGCCAGTCTTCTTGTACTTGAGTCGGCATTGTGCCTTTTGTATTTTACTCCGATGCAATTTCTGTGATTCATCGTCAATACGAAGGTCAGAGGGATACAGTAAACCTGAAGTGAAGCATCGGAATCTATAACTAGTGTCACAGGAATGGTTCAAAACATAGACAGTAAGATGAGTCAGTCTTCTTGTACTTAAGCGACATTGTGCCTTTTGAATTTAATTCCGATGCAATTTCTGTGCTTCATACTCAATAAGAAGTTCAGCTGGTTACGGTAAACCTGAAGTGAAGCATCGGAACCTATTACTAGCGTCACAGGAATGGTTCAAAACATAGACAGTAAGAAGAGTCAGTCTTGTTGGACTTACGTCTGCATTGTGCCTTTTGTATTTATTTAAGATGCAATTTCTGTGTTTCATCGACAATGAGGAGGTCAGAGGGATACAGTAAACCTGAAGTGAAGCATCGGAATCTATAACTAGTGTCACAGGAATGGTTCAAAACATAGACAGTGAGAGGAGTCAGTTTTCTTGTACTTAAGTCGGCATTGTGCCTTTTGTATTTAATTCCGATGCAATTTCTGTGTTTCATCGTCAATAAGAAGGTCAGAGGGATACAGTAAACCTGAAGTGAAGCATCGGAATCTATAACTAGTGTCACAGGAATGGTTCAAAACATAGACAGTAAGAAGAGTCAGTTTTCTTGTACTTAAGTCAGCATTATGCCTTATGTATATAATTCCGATGCAATTTCTGTGTTTCATCGTGAATCAGAAGGTCAGCTGAATACAGTAAACCTGAAGTGAAGCATCGGAATCTATAACTAGTGTCACAGGAATGGATCAGAACATTAACAGTAAGTAGAGTCAGTCTTCTTGTACTTTAGTCGGCATTGTGCCTTTTGTATTTAATTCCGATGCAATTTTCTGTGCTTGATCGTCAATAAGAAGGTCAGAGGGATACAGTAAACCTGAAGTGGAGCATCGGAATCTATAACTAGTGTCACAGGAATGGCTCAAACCATAGACAGTAAGAAGTGTCAGTGTTCTTGTACTGAAGTCGGCATTGTGCCTTTTGTATTTAATTAAGATGCCATTTCTGTGTTTCAACGTCAACAATAAGGTCAGAGGGATATTGTAAACCTGAAGTGAAGCATCGGAATCTATAACTAGTGTCACAGGAATGGTTCAAAACATAGACAGTAAGAAGAGTCACTCTTCTTGTACTTAAGTCGGCATTGTGCTTTTTGTATTTAATTAAGATGCAATTTCTGTGTTTCATCGTCAATGAGAAGGTGAAAGGGATACAGTAATCCTGACGTGAAGCATCGGAATCTATAACTAGTGTCACAGGAATGATTCAAATCAAAGACAGTAAGAAGAGTCAGTCTTCTTGTACTTAAGTCGGCATTGTGCTTTTTGTATATAATTCCGATGCAATTTCTGTGTTTCTTCGTCAATAAGAAGGTCAGAGGGATACAGTAAACCTGAAGTGAAGCATCGGAATCTATAACTAGTGTCACAGGAATGGTTCAAAACATAGACAGTAAGAAGAGTCAGTCTTTTTGTACTTAAGTCGGCATTGTGCCTTTTGTATTTCATTCCGATGCAATTTCTGTGTTTCATCGTCAATACGAAGGTCAGCTGGATACAGTGAGCTGATGTTATGCATCGGAAACTATAACTAGCGTCACAGGAATGGTTCAAATCATAGTCAGTAAGAAGAGCCAGTCTTCTTGTACTTGTGTCGGCATTGTGCCTTTTGTATTTAATTCCGATCAATTTTCTGTGTTCGATCGTCAATAAGAAGGTCAGAGGGATACAGTAAACCTGAAGTGAAGCATCGTATTCTATAACTAGTGTCACAGGAATGGTTCAAAACATAGACAGTAAAAAGAGTTAGTCTTCTTGTACTTAAGTCGGCATTGTGCCTTTTGTATCTAATTAAGATGATATTTCTGTGTTTTATCGTCAATAAGAAGGTCAGAGGAATACAGTAAACCTGAAGTGAAGCATCAGAATCTATAACTAGTGTCACATCAATGGTTCAAAACGTAGACAGTAAGAAGGGTCAGTCTTCTTATACTTAACTCAGTATAGTGCCTTTTGTATTTAATTACGATGCTATATCTGTGTTTCTTCGTCAATAAGATGGTCAGAGTGATACAGTAAACCTGAAGTGAAGCATCGGAATCTATAACTAGTGTCACAGAAATGGTTCAACACATAGGCAGTAAGAAGAGCAAGTCTTCTTGTTCTTGAGTCGGCATTGTGACTTTTGTATTTAATTCCGATCAATTTTCTGTGTTTGATCGTCAATAAGAAGGTCAGAGGGATACAGTAAGCCTGAAGTGATGCATCGGAATCTATAACTAGTGTCACAGGAATGGTTCAAAACATAGACAGTATGAAGAGTGAGTCTTCTTGTATTTAAGCCGGCATTGTGCCTTGTGTATTTAATTAAGATGCAATTTCTGTGTTTCATCGTCAATAAGAAGGTCAGAGGGATACAGTCAACCTGAAGTGAAGCTTCGGAATCAATAACTACTGTCACAGGAAAGGTTCAAAACATAGACAGTAAGAAGAGTCAGTCTTCTTGTACTTAAGTCGGCATTGTGCCTTTTGTATAAAATGCCGATACAATTTCTGTGTTTCATCGTCAACAAGAAGGTCCGCTGGGTACAGTAAACCTGAAGCATCGGAATCTATAACTAGTGTCACAGGAATTGTTCAAAACATAGGCAGTAAGAAGAGCCAGTCTTCTTGTACTTGAGTCGGCATTGTGCCTTTTGTATTTAATTCCGATGAAATTTCTGTGTTTGATCGTCAATAAGAAAGTCACAGGGATACATTAAACCTGAAGTGAAGCATCGGAATCTATAACTAGCATCACAGGAATGGTTCAAAACATAGACAGTAAGAAGAGACAGTCTTGTGTACTTAAGTCGGCATTGTGCCTTTGGATTTAATTCCGATGCAATTTCTGTGCTTCATCGTCAATAAGAAGGTCAGCTGGATACAGTGAACCTGAAGTTATGCATCGGAAACTATAAGTAGCGTCACAGGAATGGTTCAAATCATAGACAGTAAGAAGAGCCAGTCTTCTTGTACTTGAGTCGGCATTGTGCCTTTTCTATTTAATTCCGATGTAATTTCTGTGTTTCATCGTCAATAAGAAGGTCAGAGGGATACAGTAAACCTGAAGTGAAGCATCGGAATCTATAACTAGTGGCACAGCAAAGGTTCTAACCATTGACAGTAAGTATAGTCAGTCTTCTTGTACTTAAGTCGGCATTGTGCCTTTTGTATTTAATTCCGAATTAGTGTCTGTGTTTCATCGTCATTAAGAAGGTCAGAGGGATACAGTAAAACTGAAGTGAAGCATCGGAATCTATAACTAGTGTCACAGGAATGGTTCAATACATAGACAGTAAGAAGAGTCAGTCTTCTTGTACTTAAGTCGGCATTGTGCCTTCTGTATTTAATTCCGATGTAATTTCTGTTCTTCATAGTCAATAAGAAGGACAGATGGTTACATTAAACCTGAAGTGAAGCATCGGAATCTATAACTAGCGTCACAGGAATGGTTCAAATCATAGACAGTAAGAAGAGTCAGTATTCTTGTACTTAAGTCGGTATTGTGCCCTTTGTATTTCATTCCGATCCAATTTCCGTGTTTCATCGTAAATAAGAAGGTCAGAGGGATACAATAAACCTAAACTGAAGCATCGGAATCTATAACTAGTGTCACAGGAATGGTTCAAAACATAGACAGTAAGAAGAGTGAGTTTTCTTGTACTTAAGAAGGCATTGCGACTTTTATATTTAATTCCGATGCAATTTCTGTGTTTCATCGTCAATAAGAAGATCAGCTGGATACGGAAAACCTGAAGTGAAGCATCGGAATCTATAACTAGCGTCACAGGAATGGTTCAAAACATAGACAGTAAGAAGAGTCAGTCTTCTTGTACTTACGTCTGCATTGTGCCTTTTGTATTTAATTAAGATGCAATATCTGTGTTTCATCGTCAATGAGGGGGTCAGAGGGATAAAGTAAACCAGAAGTGAAGCATCGGAATCTATAACTAGTGTCACAGGAATGGTTCAAAACATAGACAGTAAGAAGATTCAGTTTTCATGTAATTAAGTCGGCATTGTGCCTTATATATTTAATTCCGATGCAATTTCTGTGTTTCATCGTCAATAAGAAGGTCAGCTGGGTACAGTAAACCTGAAGTGAAGCATCGGAATCTATAACTAGTGTCACAGGAATGATTCAAAACATAAACAGTAAGTAGTGTCAGTCTTCTTGTACTTTAGTCGGCATTGTGCCTTTTGTATTTAATTCCGATGCAATTTCTATGCTTGATACTCAATAAGAAGTTCAGCTGGTTACGGTAAACCTGAAGTGAAGCATCGGAATCTATTACTAGCGTCAAAGGAATTGTTCAAAACATAGACAGTAAGAAGAGTCAGTCTTCTTGTACTTACGTCTGCATTGTGCCTTTTGTATTTAATTAAGATGCAATTTCTGTGTTTCATCGACAAAGAGGAGGTCAGAGGTATACAGTAAATTTGAAGTGAAGCATCGGAATCTATAACTAGTGTCACAGGAATGATTCAAAACATAAACAGTAAGTAATGTCAGTCTTCTTGTACTTTAGTCGGCATTGTGCCTTTTGTATTTAATTCCGATGCAATTTCTGTGCTTCATAGTCAATAAGAAGTTCAGCTGGATACGGTAAACCTGAAGTGCAGCATCGGAATTTATAACTAGTGTCACAGGAATGGTACAAAGCATAGACAATAAGATGAGCCAGTCTTCTTGTATTTGAGTCGGCATTGTGCCTTTTGTTTTTAATTGCGATGAATTTTCTATGTTTGATCGTTAGTAAGAAGGTCAGAGGGATACAGTAAACCTAAAGTAAAGCATCGGAATCTATAACTAGTGTCACAGGAATGGTTCAAATCATAGAGAGTAGGAAGAGTCAGTCTTTTCGTACTTAAGTGGGCATTGTCCCTTTTACATCTAATACCGATGCAATTTCTGTGTTTTATCGTCAATACGAAGGTCAGAGGGATACAGTAAACCTGAAGTGAAGCATCGGAATCTATAACTAGTGTCACAGGAATGATTCAAAACATAGACAGTAAGAAGAGTCAGTCTCCTTGTACTTAAGCGACATTGTGCCTTTTGTATTTAATTCCGATGCAATTTCTGTGCTTCATACTCAATAAGAAGTTCAGCTGGTTACGGTAAACCTGAAGTGAAGCATCGGAATCTATTACTAGCGTCACAGGAATGGTTCAAATCATAGACAGTATGAAGAGTCAGTCTTCTTGTACTTACGTCTGCATTGTGCCTTTTGTATTTAATTTAGATGCAATTTCTGTGTTTCATCGTCAATAAGAAGGTCAGAGGGATACAGTAAACCTGAAGTGAAGCATCGGAATCTATAACTAGTGTCACAGGAATGGTTCAAAACATTGACAGTAAGAAGAGTCAGTTTTCTTGTACTTTAGTCGGCATTGTGCCCTTTGTCTTTAATTCCGATGCAATTTTTTGTGCTTCATCGTCAATAAGAAGGTCAGCTGGAAACAGTAAATCTGAAGTGAAGCATCGGAATCTATAACTAGAGTCACAGGAATGGTTCAAAACATTGACAGTAAGAAGAGCCAGTCTTCTTGTACTTGAGTCGGCATTGGGAATTTTGTATTTAATTCCGATGAATTTTCTGTGCTTGATCGTCAATAAGAAGGTCAGAGGGATACAGTAAACCTGAAGTGGAGCATCGGAATCTATAACTAGTGTCACAGGAATGGTTCAAACCATAGACAGTAAGAAGAGTCAGTGTTCTTGTACTGAAGTCGGCATTGTGCCTTTTGTATTTAATTAAGATGCCAATTCTGTGTTTGATCGTCAATAAGAAGGTCAGAGGGATACAGTAAGCCTGAAGTGATGCATCGGAATCTATAACTAGTGTCACAGGAATGGTTCAAAACATAGACAGTATGAAGAGTGAGTCTTCTTGTATTTAAGCCGGCATTGTGCCTTGTGTATTTAATTAAGATGCAATTTCTGTGTTTCATCGTCAATAAGAAGGTCAGAGGGATACAGCCAACCTGAAGTGAAGCTTCGGAATCAATAACTACTGTCACAGGAAAGGTTCAAAACATAGACAGTAAGAAGAGTCAGTCTTCTTGTACTTAAGTCGGCATTGTGCCTTTTGTATAAAATGCCGATACAATTTCTGTGTTTCATCGTCAACAAGAAGGTCCGCTGGGTACAGTAAACCTGAAGCATCGGAATCTATAACTAGTGTCACAGGAATTGTTCAAAACATAGGCAGTAAGAAGAGCCAGTCTTCTTGTACTTGAGTCGGCATTGTGCCTTTTGTATTTAATTCCGATGAAATTTCTGTGTTTGATCGTCAATAAGAAAGTCACAGGGATACATTAAACCTGAAGTGAAGCATCGGAATCTATAACTAGTATCACAGGAATGGTTCAAAACATAGACAGTAAGAAGAGACAGTCTTGTGTACTTAAGTCGGCATTGTGCCTTTGGATTTAATTCCGATGCAATTTCTGTGCTTCATCGTCAATAAGAAGGTCAGCTGGATACAGTGAACCTGAAGTTATGCATCGGAAACTATAAGTAGCGTCACAGGAATGGTTCAAATCATAGACAGTAAGAGGAGCCAGTCTTATTGTACTTGAGTCGGCATTGTGCCTTTTCTATTTATTTCCGATGTAATTTCTGTGTTTCATCGTCAATAAGAAGGTCAGAGGGATACAGTAAACCTGAAGTGAAGCATCGGAATCTATAACTAGTGGCACAGCAAAGGTTCTAACCATTGACAGTAAGTATAGTCAGTCTTCTTGTACTTAAGTCGGCATTGTGCCTTTTGTATTTAATTCCGAATTAGTGTCTGTGTTTCATCGTCATTAAGAAGGTCAGAGGGATACAGTAAAACTGAAGTGAAGCATCGGAATCTATAACTAGTGTCACAGGAATGGTTCAATACATAGACAGTAAGAAGAGTCAGTCTTCTTGTACTTAAGTCGGCATTGTGCCTTCTGTATTTAATTCCGATGTAATTTCTGTTCTTCATAGTCAATAAGAAGGACAGATGGTTACATTAAACCTGAAGTGAAGCATCGGAATCTATAACTAGCGTCACAGGAATGGTTCAAATCATAGACAGTAAGAAGAGTCAGTATTCTTGTACTTAAGTCGGTATTGTGCCCTTTGTATTTCATTCCGATCCAATTTCCGTGTTTCATCGTAAATAAGAAGGTCAGAGGGATACAATAAACCTAAACTGAAGCATCGGAATCTATAACTAGTGTCACAGGAATGGTTCAAAACATAGACAGTAAGAAGAGTGAGTTTTCTTGTACTTAAGAAGGCATTGCGACTTTTATATTTAATTCCGATGCAATTTCTGTGTTTCATCGTCAATAAGAAGATCAGCTGGATACGGAAAACCTGAAGTGAAGCATCGGAATCTATAACTAGCGTCACAGGAATGGTTCAAAACATAGACAGTAAGAAGAGTCAGTCTTCTTGTACTTACGTCTGCATTGTGCCTTTTGTATTTAATTAAGATGCAATATCTGTGTTTCATCGTCAATGAGGGGGTCAGAGGGATAAAGTAAACCAGAAGTGAAGCATCGGAATCTATAACTAGTGTCACAGGAATGGTTCAAAACATAGACAGTAAGAAGATTCAGTTTTCATGTAATTAAGTCGGCATTGTGCCTTATATATTTAATTCCGATGCAATTTCTGTGTTTCATCGTCAATAAGAAGGTCAGCTGGGTACAGTAAACCTGAAGTGAAGCATCGGAATCTATAACTAGTGTCACAGGAATGATTCAAAACATAAACAGTAAGTAGTGTCAGTCTTCTTGTACTTTAGTCGGCATTGTGCCTTTTGTATTTAATTCCGATGCAATTTCTATGCTTGATACTCAATAAGAAGTTCAGCTGGTTACGGTAAACCTGAAGTGAAGCATCGGAATCTATTACTAGCGTCAAAGGAATGGTTCAAAAAATAGACAGTAAGAAGAGTCAGTCTTCTTGTACTTACGTCTGCATTGTGCCTTTTGTATTTAATTAAGATGCAATTTCTGTGTTTCATCGACAAAGAGGAGGTCAGAGGTATACAGTAAATTTGAAGTGAAGCATCGGAATCTATAACTAGTGTCACAGGAATGATTCAAAACATAAACAGTAAGTAATGTCAGTCTTCTTGTACTTTAGTCGGCATTGTGCCTTTTGTATTTAATTCCGATGCAATTTCTGTGCTTCATAGTCAATAAGAAGTTCAGCTGGATACGGTAAACCTGAAGTGCAGCATCGGAATTTATAACTAGTGTCACAGGAATGGTACAAAGCATAGACAATAAGATGAGCCAGTCTTCTTGTATTTGAGTCGGCATTGTGCCTTTTGTTTTTAATTGCGATGAATTTTCTATGTTTGATCGTTAGTAAGAAGGTCAGAGGGATACAGTAAACCTAAAGTAAAGCATCGGAATCTATAACTAGTGTCACAGGAATGGTTCAAATCATAGAGAGTAGGAAGAGTCAGTCTTTTCGTACTTAAGTGGGCATTGTCCCTTTTACATCTAATACCGATGCAATTTCTGTGTTTTATCGTCAATACGAAGGTCAGAGGGATACAGTAAACCTGAAGTGAAGCATCGGAATCTATAACTAGTGTCACAGGAATGATTCAAAACATAGACAGTAAGAAGAGTCAGTCTCCTTGTACTTAAGCGACATTGTGCCTTTTGTATTTAATTCCGATGCAATTTCTGTGCTTCATACTCAATAAGAATTTCAGCTGGTTACGGTAAACCTGAAGTGAAGCATCGGAATCTATTACTAGCGTCACAGGAATGGTTCAAATCATAGACAGTATGAAGAGTCAGTCTTCTTGTACTTACGTCTGCATTGTGCCTTTTGTATTTAATTTAGATGCAATTTCTGTGTTTCATCGTCAATAAGAAGGTCAGAGGGATACAGTAAACCTGAAGTGAAGCATCGGAATCTATAACTAGTGTCACAGGAATGGTTCAAAACATAGAAAGTAAGAAGAGTCAGTTTTCTTGTACTTTAGTCGGCATTGTGCCCTTTGTCTTTAATTCCGATGCAATTTTTTGTGCTTCATCGTCAATAAGAAGGTCAGCTGGAAACAGTAAATCTGAAGTGAAGCATCGGAATCTATAACTAGAGTCACAGGAATGGTTCAAAACATTGACAGTAAGAAGAGCCAGTCTTCTTGTACTTGAGTCGGCATTGGGAATTTTGTATTTAATTCCGATGAATTTTCTGTGCTTCATCGTCAATAAGAAGGTCAGAGGGATACAGTAAACCTGAAGTGGAGCATCGGAATCTATAACTAGTGTCACAGGAGTGGTTCAAACCATAGACAGTAAGAAGAGTCAGTGTTCTTGTACTGAAGTCGGCATTGTGCCTTTTGTATTTAATTAAGATGCCAATTCTGTGTTTGATCGTCAATAAGAAGGTCAGAGGGATACAGTAAGCCTGAAGTGATGCATCGGAATCTATAACTAGTGTCACAGGAATGGTTCAAAACATAGACAGTATGAAGAGTGAGTCTTCTTGTATTTAAGCCGGCATTGTGCCTTGTGTATTTAATTAAGATGCAATTTCTGTGTTTCATCGTCAATAAGAAGGTCAGAGGGATACAGCCAACCTGAAGTGAAGCTTCGGAATCAATAACTACTGTCACAGGAAAGGTTCAAAACATAGACAGTAAGAAGAGTCAGTCTTCTTGTACTTAAGTCGGCATTGTGCCTTTTGTATAAAATGCCGATACAATTTCTGTGTTTCATCGTCAACAAGAAGGTCCGCTGGGTACAGTAAACCTGAAGCATCGGAATCTATAACTAGTGTCACAGGAATTGTTCAAAACATAGGCAGTAAGAAGAGCCAGTCTTCTTGTACTTGAGTCGGCATTGTGCCTTTTGTATTTAATTCCGATGAAATTTCTGTGTTTGATCGTCAATAAGAAAGTCACAGGGATACATTTAACCTGAAGTGAAGCATCGGAATCTATAACTAGTATCACAGGAATGGTTCAAAACATAGACAGTAAGAAGAGACAGTCTTGTGTACTTAAGTCGGCATTGTGCCTTTGGATTTAATTCCGATGCAATTTCTGTGCTTCATCGTCAATAAGAAGGTCAGCTGGATACAGTGAACCTGAAGTTATGCATCGGAAACTATAAGTAGCGTCACAGGAATGGTTCAAATCATAGACAGTAAGAAGAGCCAGTCTTCTTGTAGTTGAGTCGGCATTGTGCCTTTTCTATTTAATTCCGATGTAATTTCTGTGTTTCATCGTCAATAAGAAGGTCAGAGGGATACAGTAAACCTGAAGTGAAGCATCGGAATCTATAACTAGTGGCACAGCAAAGGTTCTAACCATTGACAGTAAGTATAGTCAGTCTTCTTGTACTTAAGTCGGCATTGTGCCTTTTGTATTTAATTCCGAATTAGTGTCTGTGTTTCATCGTCATTAAGAAGGTCAGAGGGATACAGTAAAACTGAAGTGAAGCATCGGAATCTATAACTAGTGTCACAGGAATGGTTCAATACATAGACAGTAAGAAGAGTCAGTCTTCTTGTACTTAAGTCGGCATTGTGCCTTCTGTATTTAATTCCGATGTAATTTCTGTTCTTCATAGTCAATAAGAAGGACAGATGGTTACATTAAACCTGAAGTGAAGCATCGGAATCTATAACTAGCGTCACAGGAATGGTTCAAATCATAGACAGTAAGAAGAGTCAGTATTCTTGTACTTAAGTCGGTATTGTGCCCTTTGTATTTCATTCCGATCCAATTTCCGTGTTTCATCGTAAATAAGAAGGTCAGAGGGATACAATAAACCTAAACTGAAGCATCGGAATCTATAACTAGTGTCACAGGAATGGTTCAAAACATAGACAGTAAGAAGAGTGAGTTTTCTTGTACTTAAGAAGGCATTGCGACTTTTATATTTAATTCCGATGCAATTTCTGTGTTTCATCGTCAATAAGAAGATCAGCTGGATACGGAAAACCTGAAGTGAAGCATCGGAATCTATAACTAGCGTCACAGGAATGGTTCAAAACATAGACAGTAAGAAGAGTCAGTCTTCTTGTACTTACGTCTGCATTGTGCCTTTTGTATTTAATTAAGATGCAATATATGTGTTTCATCGTCAATGAGGGGGTCAGAGGGATAAAGTAAACCAGAAGTGAAGCATCGGAATCTATAACTAGTGTCACAGGAATGGTTCAAAACATAGACAGTAAGAAGATTCAGTTTTCATGTAATTAAGTCGGCATTGTGCCTTATATATTTAATTCCGATGCAATTTCCGTGTTTCATCGTCAATAAGAAGGTCAGCTGGGTACAGCAAACCTGAAGTGAAGCATCGGAATCTATAACTAGTGTCACAGGAATGATTCAAAACATAAACAGTAAGTAGTGTCAGTCTTCTTGTACTTTAGTCGGCATTGTGCCTTTTGTATTTAATTCCGATGCAATTTCTATGCTTGATACTCAATAAGAAGTTCAGCTGGTTACGGTAAACCTGAAGTGAAGCATCGGAATCTATTACTAGCGTCAAAGGAATGGTTCAAAACATAGACAGTAAGAAGAGTCAGTCTTCTTGTACTTACGTCTGCATTGTGCCTTTTGTATTTAATTAAGATGCAATTTCTGTGTTTCATCGACAAAGAGGAGGTCAGAGGTATACAGTAAATTTGAAGTGAAGCATCGGAATCTATAACTAGTGTCACAGGAATGATTCAAAACATAAACAGTAAGTAATGTCAGTCTTCTTGTACTTTAGTCGGCATTGTGCCTTTTGTATTTAATTCCGATGCAATTTCTGTGCTTCATAGTCAATAAGAAGTTCAGCTGGATACGGTTAACCTGAAGTGCAGCATCGGAATTTATAACTAGTGTCACAGGAATGGTACAAAGCATAGACAATAAGATGAGCCAGTCTTCTTGTATTTGAGTCGGCATTGTGCCTTTTGTTTTTAATTGCGATGAATTTTCTATGTTTGATCGTTAGTAAGAAGGTCAGAGGGATACAGTAAACCTAAAGTAAAGCATCGGAATCTATAACTAGTGTCACAGGAATGGTTCAAATCATAGAGAGTAGGAAGAGTCAGTCTTTTCGTACTTAAGTGGGCATTGTCCCTTTTACATCTAATACCGATGCAATTTCTGTGTTTTATCGTCAATACGAAGGTCAGAGGGATACAGTAAACCTGAAGTGAAGCATCGGAATCTATAACTAGTGTCACAGGAATGATTCAAAACATAGACAGTAAGAAGAGTCAGTCTCCTTGTACTTAAGCGACATTGTGCCTTTTGTATTTAATTCCGATGCAATTTCTGTGCTTCATACTCAATAAGAAGTTCAGCTGGTTACGGTAAACCTGAAGTGAAGCATCGGAATCTATTACTAGCGTCACAGGAATGGTTCAAATCATAGACAGTATGAAGAGTCAGTCTTCTTGTACTTACGTCTGCATTGTGCCTTTTGTATTTAATTAAGATGCAATTTCTGTGTTTCATCGTCAATAAGAAGGTCAGAGGGATACAGTAAACCTGAAGTGAAGCATCGGGATCTATAACTAGTGTCACAGGAATGGTTCAAAACATAGACAGTAAGAAGAGTCAGTTTTCTTGTACTTTAGTCGGCATTGTGCCCTTTGTCTTTAATTCCGATGCAATTTTTTGTGCTTCATCGTCAATAAGAAGGTCAGCTGGAAACAGTAAATCTGAAGTGAAGCATCGGAATCTATAACTAGAGTCACAGGAATGGTTCAAAACATTGACAGTAAGAAGAGCCAGTCTTCTTGTACTTGAGTCGGCATTGGGAATTTTGTATTTAATTCCGATGAATTTTCTGTGCTTGATCGTCAATAAGAAGGTCAGAGGGATACAGTAAACCTGAAGTGGAGCATCGGAATCTATAACTAGTGTCACAGGAATGGTTCAAACCATAGAGTGTAAGAAGAGTCAGTGTTCTTGTACTGAAGTCGGCATTGTGCCTTTTGTATTTAATTAAGATGCCAATTCTGTGTTTCAACGTCAACAATAAGGTCAGAGGGATACAATAAACCTGAAGTGAAGCATCGGAATATATAACTAGTGTCACAGGAATGGTTCAAAACATAGACAGAAAGAAGAGTCACTCTTCTTGTACTTAAGTCGGCATTGTGCCTTTTGTATTTAATTAAGATGCAATTTCTGTGTTTCATCGTCAATGAGAAGTGAAAGGGATACAGTAAACCTGACGTGAAGCATCGGAATCTATAACTAGTGTCACAGGAATGGTTCAAAAAATAGACAGTAAGAAGAGTCAGTTTTCTTGTACTTAAGTCGGCATTATGCCTTATGTATTTAATTCCGATGCAATTTCTGTGTTTCATCGTCAATCAGAAGGTCAGCTGAATACAGTAAACCTGAAGTGAAGCATCGGAATCTATAACTAGTGTCACAGGAATGGATCAGAACATTAACAGCAAGTAGAGTCAGTCTTCTTGTACTTTAGTCGGCATTGTGCCCTTTGTCTTTAATTCCGATGCAATTTTTGTGCTTCATCGTCAATAAGAAGGTCAGCTGGAAACAGTTAATCTGAAGTGAAGCATCGGAATCTATAACTAGAGTCACAGGAATGGTTCAAAACATAGACAGTAAGAAGAGCCAGTCTTCTTGTACTTGAGTCGGCATTGGGAATTTTGTATTTCATTCCGATGAATTTTCTGTGCTTGATCGTCAATAAGAAGGTCAGAGGGATACAGTAAACCTGAAGTGGAGCATCGGAATCTATAACTAGTGTCACAGGAATGGTTCAAACCATAGACAGTAAGAAGAGTCAGTGTTCTTGTACTGAAGTCGGCATTGTGCCTTTTGTATTTAATTAAGATGCCATTTCTGTGTTTCAACGTCAACAATAAGGTCAGAGGGATACAATAAACCTGAAGTGAAGCATCGGAATCTATAACTAGTGTCACAGGAATGGTTCAAAACATAGACTGAAAGAAGAGTCACTCTTCTTGTACTTAAGTCGGCATTGTGCCTTTTGTATTTAATTAAGACGCAATTTCTGTGTTTCATCGTCAATGAGAAGTGAAAGGGATACAGTAAACCTGACGTGAAGCATCGGAATCTATAACTAGTGTCACAGGAATGATTCAAATCATAAACAGTAAGAAGAGTCAGTCTATTTGTACTTAAGTCGGCATTGTGCCTTTTGTATATAATTCCGATGCAATTTCTGTGTTTCATCGTCAATAAGAAGCTCAGAGGGATATAGTAAACCTGAAGTGAAGCATCGGAATCTATAACTAGTGTCACAGGAATGGATCAAAACATAGACAGTAAGAAGAGTCAGTTTTCTTGTACTTAAGTTGGCATTGTGCCTTTTGAATTCAATTCCGATGCAATTTCTGTGTTTCATCGTCAATAAGAAGGTCAGAGGGATACAGTAAACCTGAAGTGAAGCATCGGAATCTATAACTAGTGTCACAGGAATGGTTCAAAACATAGACACTAAGAAGAGTCTGTCTTTTTGTACTTAAGTCGGCATTGTGCCTTTTGTATTTCATTCCGATGCAATTTCTGTTTTTCATCGTCAATACGAAGGTCAGCTGGATACAGTGAACTGATGTTATGCATCGGAATATATAACTAGCGTCACAGGAATGGTTCAAAGCATAGACAGTAAGAAGAGCCAGTCTTCTTGTACTTGTGTCGGCATTGTGCCTTTTGTATTTAATTCCGATCAATTTTCTGTAATTGATCGTCAATAAGAAGGTCAGAGGGATACAGTAAACCGAAAGTGAAGCATCGTAATCTATAACTAGTGTCACAGGAATGGTTCAAAACATAGACAGTAAAAAGAGTCAGTCTTCTTGTACTTAAGTCGGCATTGTGCCTTTTGTATTTAATTAAGATGCAATTTCTGTGTTTTATCGTCAATAAGAAGGTCAGAGGGATACAGTCAACCTGAGGTGAAGCATCGGAATCAATAACTAGTGTCACAGGAAAGGTTCAAAACATACACAGTAAGAAGAGTCAGTCTTCTTGTACTTAAGTCTGCATTGTGCCTTTTGTATAAAATGCCGATGCAATTTCTGTGTTTCATCGTCAACAAGAAGGTCCGCTGGGTACAGTAAACCTGAAGTGAAGCATCGGGATCTATAACTAGTGTCAGAAGAGTGGTAGAAAACGTTGACAGAAAGAAGAGCCAGTCTTCTTGTACTTGAGTCGGCATTGTGCCTTTTGTATTTAATTCCGATGCAATTTCTGTGTTTCATTCTCAATAAGAAGGTCTGAGGGATACAGTACACCTGACGTGAAGTAGCGGAATCTATGAGTAGTGTCACAGGAATGGTTCAAAACATAGACAGTAAGAAGGGTCAGTCTTCTTATACTTAACTCGGCATAGTGCATTTTGTATTTAATTACGATGCTATATCTGTGTTTCATCGTCAATAAGAAGTTCAGCTGGATACGGAAAACCTGAAGTGAAGCATCGGAATCTATAACTAGTGTCACAGGAATGGTTCAGATCATAGACAGTAAGAAGAGCCAGTCTTCTTGTACTTGAGTCGGCATTGTGCCTTTTGTATTTAATTCCGATAAATTTTCTGTGTTTGATCGTCAATACGAAGGTCACAGGGATACAGTAAACCTGAAGTGAAGCATCGGAATCTATAACTAGTGTCACAGGAATGGTTCAAACATAGACAGTAAGAAGAGTCAGTCTTCTTGTACATAAGTTGGCATTGTGCCTTTTGTATTTAACTAAGATGCAATTTCTGTGTTTCATCGTCAATAAGAAGGGCAGAGGGATACAGTCAACCTGATGTGAAGCATCGGAATCAATAACTAGTGTCACAGGAAAGGTTCAAAACATACATAGTAAGAAGAGTCAGTCTTCTTGTACTTAAGTCGTCATTGTGCGATTTGTATATAATTCCGATGCAATTTCTGTGTTTCATCGTCAATAAGAAGGTCAGAGGGATACAGTAAACCTGAAGTGAAGCATAATAAACTATAACTAGTGTCACAGGAATGGTTCAAAACATAGACATTGAGAAGTGCCAGTCCTCTTGTACTTGAGTCGGCATTGTGCCTTTTGTATTTAATTCCGATGCAATTTCTGTGTTTCATCGTCAATAAGAAGGTCAGAGGGATACTGTAAACCTGAAGTGAAGCATCGGAATCTATAACTAGTGTCACAGAAATGGTTCAAAACATAGAGAGTAAGAAGAGTCAGTTTTCTTGTACTTAAGTCGGCATTGTGCCTTTTGTATTTAATTCCGATGCAATTTCTGTGTTTCATCGTCAATAAGAAGGTCAGAGGGATGCAGTAAAACCTAAAGTGAAGCATCGGAATCTGTAACTAGTGTCACAGAAATGGTTCAAAGCATAGAGAGTAAGAAGAGTCAGTCTTTTTGTACTTAAGTCGGCATTGTGACTTTTATATTTAATTCCGATGCAATTTCTGTGTTTCATCGTAAATAAAACGATCAGAGGGATACAGTAAACCTGAAGTGAAGCATCGGAATCTATAACTGGTGTCACAGGAATGGTTTGACACATAGACAGTAAGAAGAGCCAGTCTTCTCGTAATTGAGTCGGCATTGTGCCTTTTGTATTTAATTCCGATGCAATTTCTGTGCTTCATAGTCAATAATAAGGTCAGCTGGATACGGTAAACCTGAAGTGAAGCATCGGAATCTATAACTAGTGTCACAGGAATGCCTCAAAACATAGACAGTAAGAAGTGCCTGTCTTCTTGTACTTGAGTCAGCATTGTGCCTTTTGCTTTTAATTGCGATGCATTTTCTGTATTTGATCGTCAATAAGAAGGTCAGAGGGATACAGTTAACCTGAAGTGAAGCATCGGAACCTATTACTAGCGTCACGGGAATTGTTCAAAACATAGACAGTAAGAAGAGTCAGTCTTCTTGTACTTACGTCTGCATTATGCCTTTTGTATTTAATTAAGATGTAATTTCTGTATTTCATCGTCAATGAGGAGGTCAGAGGGATACAGTAAACCTGAAGTGAAGCATCGGAATCTATAACTAGTGTCACAGGAATGGTTCAAAACATAGACAGTAAGAAGAGCCAGTCTTCTTGTACTTGAGTCGGCATTGCGCCTTTTATTTTACTCCGATGCAATTTCTGTGTTTCATCGTCAATACGAAGGTCAGAGGGATACAGTAAACCTGAAGTGAAGCATCGGAATCCATAACTAGTGTCACAGGAATGGTTCAAAACATAGACAGTAAGAATAGTCAGTTTTCTTGTACTTAAGTCGGCATTGTGCCTTATGTATTTAATTTAGATGCAATTTCTGTATTTAATCGTCAATGAGGAGGTCAGAGGGATACAGTAAACCTGAAGTGAAGCATCGGAATCTATAACTAGTGTCACAGGAATGGTTCAAAACATAGACAGTAAGAAGAGTCAGTTTTCTTGTGCTTAAGACGGCATTGTGCCTTTTGTATTTAATTCCGATGTAATTTCTGCGTTTCATCGTCAATAAGAAGGTCAGAGCGATACAGTAAACCTGAAGTGAAGCAGCGGAATCTATAACTAGTGTCACAGGAATGGTTCAAAATATAGACAGTAAGAAGAGTCCGTCTTTTTGTACTTAAGTCTGCATTGTGCCTTTTGTATTTCATTCCGATGCAATTTCTGTGTTTCATCGTCAATACGAAGGTCAGCTGGATACAGTGAACTGATGTTATGCATCGGAATCTATAACTAGCGTCACAGGAATGGTTCAAATCATAGACAGTAAGAAGAGCCAGTCTTCTTGTACTTGTATCGGCATTGTGCCTTTTGTATTTAATTCCGATCAATTTTCTGTGTTTGATCGTCAATAAGAAGGTCAGAGGGATACAGTCAACCTGAGGTGAAGCATCGGAATCTATAACTAGTGTCACAGGAAAGGTTCAAAACATAGACAGTAAGAAGAGTCAGTCTTCTTGTACTTAAGTCGGCATTGTGGGCATCGGAATCAATAATTAGTGTCACAGGAAAGGTTCAAAACATAGACAGTAAGAAGAGTCAGTCTTCTTGTACTTAAGACGCATTGTGCCTTTTGTAAAAAATGCCGATGCAATTTCTGTGTTTCATCGTCAACAAGAAGGTCCGCTGGGTACAGTAAACCTGAAGTGAAGCATCGGAATCTATAACTAGTGTCACAAGAATGGTAGAAAATATTGACAGTAAGAAGAGCCAGTCTTCTCGTACTTGAGTCGGCATTGTGCCTTTTGTATTTAATTCCGATGCAATTTCTGTGTTTCATCCTCAATAAGAAGGTCGAGGAATACAGTACACCTGACGTGAAGCAGCGGAATCTATAACTAGTGTCACAGGAATGGTTCAAAACATAGACAGTAAGAAGGGGCAGTCTTCTTATACTAAACTCCGCATAGTGCTTTTGTATTTAATTACGATGCTATATCTGTGTTTCTTCGTCAATAAGATGGTCAGAGGGATACAGTAAACCTGAAGTGAGGCATCGGAATCTATAACTAGTGTGACAGAAATGGTTCAACACATAGGCAGTAAGAAGAGCCAGTCTTCTTGTTCTTGAGTCGGCATTGTGACTTTTGTCTTAATTCCGATCAATTTTCAGTGTTTGATCGTCAATAAGAAGGTCAGAGGGATACAGTAAGCCTGAAGTAAAGCATCGGAATCTATAACTAGTGTCACCGGAATGGTTCAAAGCATACACAGTAAGAAGAGTCAGTCTTCTTGTACTTAAGTCGGCATTGTGCCTTTTGTATTTAATTCCGATCAATTTTCTGTGTTTGATCGTCAATACGAAGATCAGAGGGATACAGTAAACCTGAAGTGAAGCATCGGAATCTATAACTAGTGTCACAGGAATGGTTCAAAACATAGGCAGTAAGAAGAGTCAGTCTTCTTGTACTTAAGTTGGCATTGTGCCTTTTGTATTTAATTAAGATGCAATTTCTGTGTTTCATCGTCAATAAGAAGGGCAGAGGGATACAGTCAACCTGATGTGAAGCATCGGAATCAATAACTAGTGTCACTGGAAAGGTTCAAAACATAGATAGTAAGAAGAGTCAGTCTTCTTGTACTTAAGTCGTCATTGTGCGATTTGTATATAGTTCCGATGCAATTTCTGTGTTTCATCGTCAATAAGAAGGTCAGAGGGATACAGTAAACCTGAAGTGAAGCATAGGAATCTATAACTAGTGTCACAGGAATGGTTCAAAACATAGACATTAAGAAGTGCCAGTCCTCTTGTACTTGAGTCGACATTGTGCCTTTTGTATTTAATTCCGATGCAATTTCTGTGTTTCATCGTCAATAAGAAGGTCAGAGGCATACTGTAAACCTGAAGTGAAGCATCGGAATCTATAACTAGTGTCACAGGAATGGTTCAAAACATAGAGAGTAAGAAGAGTCAGTTTTCTTGTACTTAAGTCGGCATTGTGCCTTTTGTATTTAATTCCGATGCAATTTCTGTGTTTCATCGTCAATAAGAAGGTCAGAGGCATACAGTAAACCTGAAGTGAAGCATCGGAATCTATAACTAGTGTCACAGGAATGGCTCGACACATTGACAGTATGAAGAGCGAGTCTTCTTGTACATGAGTTGGCATTGTGCCTTTTGTATTTAATTCAGATGCAAATTCTGTGCTTCATAGTCAATAGGAAGGTCAGCCGGATACGTTAAACCTGAAGTGAAGCATCGGAATCTATAACTAGTGTCACAGGAATGGTTCAAAACATAGACAGTAAGAAGAGCCTGTCTTCTTGTACTTGAGTCAGCATTGTGCCTTTTGCTTTTAATTGCGATGAATTTTCTGTATTTGATCGTCAATGAGAAGGTCAGAGGGATACAGTAAACCTGAAGTGAAGCGTCGGAATCTATTACTAGCGTCACGGGAATTGTTCAAAACATAGACAGGAAGAAGAGTCAGTTTTGTTGTAATTAAGTCGGCATTGTGCCTTATATATTTAATTCCAATGCAATTTCTGTGTTTCATCGTCAATAAGAAGGTCAGCTGGGTACAGTAAACCTGAAGTGAAGCATCGGAATCTATAACTAGAGTCACAGGAATCATTCAAACATAAACAGTAAGTAGAGTCAGTCACTTGTACTTTAGTCGGCATTGTGCCTTTTGTATTTAATTAAGATGCAATTTCTGTATTTCATCGTCAATGAGGAGGTCAGAGGGATACAGTAAACCTAAAGTGAAGCATCGGAATCTATAACTAGTGTCACAGGAATGGTTCAAAACATAGACAGTAAGAAGAGCCAGTCTTCTTGTACTTGAGTCGGCATTGTGCCTTTTGTTTTTACTTGCGATGAATTTTCTGTGTTTGATCGACAATAAGAAGGTCAGAAGGATACTGTAAACCTGAAGTGAAGCATCGGAATCTATTACTAGTGTCACAGGAATGGTTCAAAACATAGACAGTAAGAAGAGTCAGTCTTCTTGTACTTACGTCTGCATTGTGCCTTTTGTATTTAATTAAGATGCAATTTCGATGTTTCATCGTCAATGAGGAGGTCAGAGGGATAAAGTAAACCTGAAGTGAAGCATCGGAATCTATAACTAGTGTCACAGGAATGGTTCAAAACATAGACAGTAAGAAGAGTCAGTTTTGTTGTAATTAAGTCGGCATTGTGCCTTATATATAATAATTCCAATGCAATTTCTGTGTTTCATCGTCAATAAGAAGGTCAGCTGGGTACAGTAAACCTGAAGTGAAGCATCGGAATCTATAACTAGAGTCACAGGAATCATTCAAAACATAAACAGTAAGTAGAGTCAGTCACTTGTACTTTAGTCGGCATTGTGCCTTTTGTATTTAATTCCGATGCAATTTCTGTGCTTCATAGTCAATAAGAAGTTCAGCTGGATGCGGTGAACCTGAAATGAAGCATCGGAATCTATAACTAGTGTCACAGGAATGGTTCAAACATAGACAGTAAGAAGAGCCAGTCTCCTTGTACTTGAGTCGGCATTGTGCCTTTTGTTTTTAATTGCGATGAATTTTCTGTGTTTGATCGTTAATAAGAAGGTCAGAGGGATACAGTAAACCTAAAGTGAAGCATCGGAATCTATAACTAGTGTCACAGGAATGGATCAAATCATAGAGAGTAGGAAGAGTCAGTCTTTTTGTACATAAGTGGGCATTGTCCCCTTTATATTTAATACCGATGCAATTTCTGTGTATCATCGTCAATAAGACGATCAGAGGGATACAGTAAACCTGAAGTGAAGCATCGGAATCTATAACTAGTGTCACAGGAATGGTTCAAAACATACACAGTAAGAGGAGCCAGTCTTCTTGTACTTGAGTCGGCATTCTGCCTTTCGTATTTTACTCCGATGCAATATCTGTGTTTCATCGTCAATACGAAGATCAGAGGGATACAGTGAATCTGAAGTGAAGCATCTGAATCTATAACTAGTGTCACAGGAATGGTTCAAAACATAGACAGTAAGAAGAGTCAGACTTCTTGTACTTAAGCGACATTGTGTCTTTTGTATTTAATTCCGATGCAATTTCTGTGTTTCATCGTCAATAAGAAGGTCAGAGGCATACAGTAAACCTGAAGTGAAGAATCGGAATCTATAACTAGTGTCACAGGAATGGCTCGACACATTGACAGTATGAAGAGCGAGTCTTCTTGTACATGAGTTGGCATTGTGCCTTTTGTATTTAATTCAGATGCAAATTCTGTGCTTCATAGTCAATAAGAAGGTCAGCTGGATACGTTAAACCTGAAGTGAAGCATCGGAATCTATAACTAGTGTCACAGGAATGGTTCAAAACATAGACAGTAAGAAGAGCCTGTCTTCTTGTACTTGAGTCTGCATTGTGCCTTTTGCTTTTAATTGCGATGAATTTTCTGTATTTGATCGTCAATGAGAAGGTCAGAGGGATACAGTAAACCTGAAGTGAAGCGTCGGAATCTATTACTAGCGTCACGGGAATTGTTCAAAACATAGACAGGAAGAAGAGTCAGTTTTGTTGTAATTAAGTCGGCATTGTGCCTTATATATTTAATTCCAATGCAATTTCTGTGTTTCATCGTCAATAAGAAGGTCAGCTGGGTACAGTAAACCTGAAGTGAAGCATCGGAATCTATAACTAGAGTCACAGGAATCATTCAAAACATAAACAGTAAGTAGAGTCAGTCACTTGTACTTTAGTCGGCATTGTGCCTTTTGTATTTAATTAAGATGCAATTTCTGTATTTCATCGTCAATGAGGAGGTCAGAGGGATACAGTAAACCTAAAGTGAAGCATCGGAATCTATAACTAGTGTCACAGGAATGGTTCAAAACATAGACAGTAAGAAGAGCCAGTCTTCTTGTACTTGAGTCGGCATTGTGCCTTTTGTTTTTACTTGCGATGAATTTTCTGTGTTTGATCGTTAATAAGAAGGTCAGAGGGATACAGTAAACCTAAAGTGAAGCATCGGAATCTATAACTAGTGTCACAGGAATGGATCAAATCATAGAGAGTAGGAAGAGTCAGTCTTTTTGTACATAAGTAGGCATTGTCCCCTTTATATTTAATACCGATGCAATTTCTGTGTATCATCGTCAATAAGACGATCAGAGGGATACAGTAAACCTGAAGTGAAGCATCGGAATCTATAACTAGTGTCACAGGAATGGTTCAAAACATACACAGTAAGAGGAGCCAGTCTTCTTGTACTTGAGTCGGCATTCTGCCTTTCGTATTTTACTCCGATGCAATATCTGTGTTTCATCGTCAATACGAAGATCAGAGGGATACAGTGAATCTGAAGTGAAGCATCGGAATCTATAACTAGTGTCACAGGAATGGTTCAAAACATAGACAGTAAGAAGAGTCAGACTTCTTGTACTTAAGCGACATTGTGCCTTTTGTGTATAATTCCGATGCAATTTCTGTGCTTCATACTCAATAAGAAGTTCAGCTGGATACGGTAAACCTGAAGTGAAGCATCGGAATCTATAACTAGTGTCACAGGAATGGTTCAAAACATAGACAGTAAGAAGAGCCAGTCTTCTGGTACTTGAGTCGGCATTGTGCCTTTTGTTTTTAATTGCGATGAATTTTCTGTGTTTGATCGTTAATAAGTAGGTCAAAGGGATACAGTAAACCTGAAGTGAAGCATCGGAATGTATTACTAGCGTCACAGGAATGGTTCAAAACATAGACAGTAAGAAGAGTCAGTCTTCTTGTACTTACGTCTGCATCGTGCCTTTTGTATTTAATTAAATTGCAATTTCTGTGTTTCATCGACAATGAGGAGGTCAGAGGGATACAGTAAACCTGAAATGAAGCATCGGAATCTATAACTAGTGTCACAGGAATGGTTCAAAACATAGACAGTAAGAAGAGTCAGTTTTTCTTGTACTTAAGTCGGCATTGTGCCTTTTGTATTTAATTCCGATGCAATTTCTGTGTTTCATCGTCAATAAGAAGGTCTGCTGGGTACAGTAAACCTGAAGTGAAGCATCGGAATTTATAACTAGTGTCACAGGAATGATTCAAAACATAAACAGTAAGTAGAGTCAGTCTTCTTGTACTTTAGTCGGCATTGTGACTTTTGTATTTAATTCCGATGCAATTTCTGTGCTTCATAAGCAATAAGAAGTTCAGCTGGATACGGTAAACCTGAAGTGAAGCATCGGAATCTATAACTTGTGCCACAGGAATGGTACAAAACATAGACAGTAAGAAGAGCCAGTCTTCTTGTACTTGAGTCGGCATTGTGCCTTTTGTTTTTAATTGCGATGAATTTTCTGTGTTTGATCGTTAATAAGAACGTCAGTGGGATACGGTAAACCTGAAGTGAAGCATCGGAATCTATTACTAGCGTCACAGGAATGGTTCAAAACATAGACAGTGAGAAGAGCCAGTCTTCTTGTACTTGAGTCGGCATTGCGCCTTTTGTATTTTACTCCGATGCAATTTCTGTGTTTCATCGTCAATACGAAGGTCAGAGGCATACAGTAAACCTGAAGTGAAGAATCGGAATCTATAACTAGTGTCACAGGAATGGCTCGACACATTGACAGTATGAAGAGCGAGTCTTCTTGTACATGAGTTGGCATTGTGCCTTTTGTATTTAATTCAGATGCAAATTCTGTGCTTCATAGTCAATAAGAAGGTCAGCTGGATACGTTAAACCTGAAGTGAAGCATCGGAATCTATAACTAGTGTCACAGGAATGGTTCAAAACATAGACAGTAAGAAGAGCCTGTCTTCTTGTACTTGAGTCTGCATTTTGCCTTTTGCTTTTAATTGCGATGAATTTTCTGTATTTGATCGTCAATGAGAAGGTCAGAGGGATACAGTAAACCTGAAGTGAAGCGTCGGAATCTATTACTAGCGTCACGGGAATTGTTCAAAACATAGACAGGAAGAAGAGTCAGTTTTGTTGTAATTAAGTCGGCATTGTGCCTTATATATTTAATTCCAATGCAATTTCTGTGTTTCATCGTCAATAAGAAGGTCAGCTGGGTACAGTAAACCTGAAGTGAAGCATCGGAATCTATAACTAGAGTCACAGGAATCATTCAAAACATAAACAGTAAGTAGAGTCAGTCACTTGTACTTTAGTCGGCATTGTGCCTTTTGTATTTAATTAAGATGCAATTTCTGTATTTCATCGTCAATGAGGAGGTCAGAGGGATACAGTAAACCTAAAGTGAAGCATCGGAATCTATAACTAGTGTCACAGGAATGGTTAAAAACATAGACAGTAAGAAGAGCCAGTCTTCTTGTACTTGAGTCGGCATTGTGCCTTTTGTTTTTACTTGCGATGAATTTTCTGTGTTTGATCGTCAATAAGGAGGTCAGAAGGATACTGTAAACCTGAAGTGAAGCATCGGAATCTATTACTAGTGTCACAGGAATGGTTCAAAACATAGACAGTAAGAAGAGTCAGTCTTCTTGTACTTACGTCTGCATTGTGCCTTTTGTATTTAATTAAGATGCAATTTCGATGTTTCATCGTCAATGAGGAGGTCAGAGGGATAAAGTAAACCTGAAGTGAAGCATCGGAATCTATAACTAGTGTCACAGGAATGGTTCAAAACATAGACAGTAAGAAGAGTCAGTTTTGTTGTAATTAAGTCGGCATTGTGCCTTATATATTTAATTCCAATGCAATTTCTGTGTTTCATCGTCAATAAGAAGGTCAGCTTGGTACAGTAAACCTGAAGTGAAGCATCGGAATCTATAACTAGAGTCACAGGAATCATTCAAAACATAAACAGTAAGTAGAGTCAGTCACTTGTACTTTAGTCGGCATTGTGCCTTTTGTATTTAATTCCGATGCAATTTCTGTGCTTCATAGTCAATACGAAGTTCAGCTGGATGCGGTGAACCTGAAATGAAGCATCGGAATCTATAACTAGTGTCACAGGAATGGTTCAAACATAGACAGTAAGAAGAGCCAGTCTCCTTGTACTTGAGTCGGCATTGTGCCTTTTGTTTTTAATTGCGATGAATTTTCTGTGTTTGATCGTTAATAAGAAGGTCAGAGGGATACAGTAAACCTAAAGTGAAGCATCGGAATCTATAACTAGTGTCACAGGAATGGATCAAATCATAGAGAGTAGGAAGAGTCAGTCTTTTTGTACATAAGTAGGCATTGTCCCCTTTATATTTAATACCGATGCAATTTCTGTGTATCATCGTCAATAAGACGATCAGAGGGATACAGTAAACCTGAAGTGAAGCATCGGAATCTATAACTAGTGTCACAGGAATGGTTCAAAACATACACAGTAAGAGGAGCCAGTCTTCTTGTACTTGAGTCGGCATTCTGCCTTTCGTATTTTACTCCGATGCAATATCTGTGTTTCATCGTCAATACGAAGATCAGAGGGATACAGTGAATCTGAAGTGAAGCATCGGAATCTATAACTAGTGTCACAGGAATGGTTCAAAACATAGACAGTAAGAAGAGTCAGACTTCTTGTACTTAAGCGACATTGTGCCTTTTGTGTATAATTCCGATGCAATTTCTGTGCTTCATACTCAATAAGAAGTTCAGCTGGATACGGTAAACCTGAAGTGAAGCATCGGAATCTATAACTAGTGTCACAGGAATGGTTCAAAACATAGACAGTAAGAAGAGCCAGTCTTCTGGTACTTGAGTCGGCATTGTGCCTTTTGTTTTTAATTGCGATGAATTTTCTGTGTTTGATCGTTAATAAGAAGGTCAAAGGGATACAGTAAACCTGAAGTGAAGCATCGGAATGTATTACTAGCGTCACAGGAATGGTTCAAAACATAGACAGTAAGAAGAGTCAGTCTTCTTGTACTTACGTCTGCATTGTGCCTTTTGTATTTAATTAAATTGCAATTTCTGTGTTTCATCGACAATGAGGAGGTCAGAGGGATACAGTAAACCTGAAATGAAGCATCGGAATCTATAACTAGTGTCACAGGAATGGTTCAAAACATAGACAGTAAGAAGAGTCAGTTTTCTTGTACTTAAGTCGGCATTGTGCCTTTTGTATTTAATTCCGATGCAATTTCTGTGTTTCATCGTCAATAAGAAGGTCTGCTGGGTACAGTAAACCTGAAGTGAAGCATCGGAATTTATAACTAGTGTCACAGGAATGATTCAAAACATAAACAGTAAGTAGAGTCAGTCTTCTTGTACTTTAGTCGGCATTGTGACTTTTGTATTTAATTCCGATGCAATTTCTGTGCTTCATAAGCAATAAGAAGTTCAGCTGGATACGGTAAACCTGAAGTGAAGCATCGGAATCTATAACTTGTGCCACAGGAATGGTACAAAACATAGACAGTAAGAAGAGCCAGTCTTCTTGTACTTGAGTCGGCATTGTGCCTTTTGTTTTTAATTGCGATGAATTTTCTGTGTTTGATCGTTAATAAGAACGTCAGTGGGATACGGTAAACCTGAAGTGAAGCATCGGAATCTATTACTAGCGTCACAGGAATGGTTCAAAACATAGACAGTGAGAAGAGCCAGTCTTCTTGTACTTGAGTCGGCATTGCGCCTTTTGTATTTTACTCCGATGCAATTTCTGTGTTTCATCGTCAATACGAAGGTCAGAGGCATACAGTAAACCTGAAGTGAAGCATCGGAATCTATAACTAGTGTCACAGGAATGGTTCAAAACATAGACAGTAAGAAGAGTCAGTCTTCTTGTACTTAAGTGACATTGTGCTTTTTATATTTAATTCCGATGCAATTTCTGAGCTTCATACTCAATAAGAAGTTCAGCTAGATACGGTAAACCTGAAGTGAAGCATCGGAATCTGTAACTAGTGTCACAGGAATGGTTCAAAACATAGACAGTAAGAAGAGCCAGTCTTCTTGTACTTGAGTCGGCATTGTGAATTTTGTATTTAATTGCGATGAATTTTCTGTGTTTGATCGTTAATAAGAAGGTCAAAGGGATACAGTAAACCTGAAGTGAAGCATCGGAATCTATTACTACCGTCACAGGAATGGTTCAAAACATAGACAGTAAGAAGAGTCAGTCTTCTTGTACTTACGTCTGCATTGTGCCTTTAGTATTTAATTAAGATGCAATTTCTGTGTTTCATCGACAATGAGGAGGTCAGAGGGATACAGTGAACCTGAAGTGAGGCATCGGAATCTATAACTAGTGTCACAGGAATGGTTCAAAACATAGACAGTAAGAAGAGTCAGTTTTCTTGTACTTAAGTCATCATTGTGCCTTTTGTATTTAATTCCGATGCAATATCTGTGTTTCATCGTCAATAAGAAGGTCAGAGGGATACAGTAAACCTGAAGTGAAGCATCGGTATCTATAACTAGTGTCACAGGAATGTTTTAAAACATAGACAGTAAGAAGAGTCAGTTTTCTTGTACTTAAGTCGGCATTATGTCTTATGTATTTAATTCCGATGCAATTTCTGTGTTCCATCGTCAATAAAAGGTCAGCTGAATACAGTAAACCTGAAGTGAAGCATCGGAATCTATAACTAGTGTCACAGGAATGGTTCAGAACATTAACAGTAAGTAGAGTCAGTTTTCTTGTACTTTAGTCGGCATTGTGCCTTTTGTATTTAATTCAGATGCAATTTATGTGCTTCATCGTCAATAAGAAGGTCAGCTGGAAACAGTAAACCTGAAGTGAAGCATCGGAATCTATAACTAGAGTCACAGGAATGGTTCAAAACATAGACAGTAAGAAGAGCCAGTCTTCTTGTACTTGAGTCGGCATTGTGCATTTTGTATTTAATTCCCATGAATTTTCTGTTCTTGATCGTCAATAAGAAGGTCAGAGGGATACAGTAAACCTTAAGTGAAGCATCGGAATCTATAGCTAGTGTCACAGGAATGGTTCAAACCATAGACAGTAAGAAGAGTCAGTCTTCTTTTACTTAAGTCGGCATTGTGCCTTCTGAATTTAATTCCGATGTAATTTCTGTTCTTCATAGTCAATAAGAAGGTCAGCTCGTTACATTAAACCTGAAGTGAAGCATCGGAATCTATAACTAGCGTCACAGGAGTGGTTCAAATCATAGACAGTAAGAAGAGTCAGTATTCTTGTACTTAAGTCGGTATTGTGCCCTTTGTATTTCATTCCGTCCCAATTTCCGTGTTTCATCGTAAATAAGATGGTCAGAGGGATACAGTAAACCTAAAGTGAAGCATCGGAATCTATAACTAGTGTCACAGGAATGGTTCAAAACGTAGACAGTAAGAAGAGTGAGTTTTCTTGTACCTAAGTCTGTATTGTGCCCTTTGTATTTCATTCCAATGCAATTTCTGTGTTTCATCGTCAATAAGAAGGTCAGAGGCATACAGTAAACCTAAAGTGAAGCATCGGAATCTATAACTAGTGTCACAGGAATGGTTCAAAACATAGAGAGTAAGAAGAGTCAGTCTTTTTGTACTTAAGAAGGCATTGCGCCTTTTATATTTAATTCCGATGCAATTTCTGTGTTTCATCGTCAATAAGAAGTTCAGCTGGATACGGAAAACCTGAAGTGAAGCATCTGAATCTATAACTAATGTCACAGGAATGGTTCAGATCATAGACAGTATGAAGAGCCAGTCTTCTTGTACTTGAGTCGGCATTGTGCCTTCTGTATTTAATTCCGATTAATTTTCTGTGTTTGATCGTCAACACGAAGGTCAGAGGGATACAGTAAACCTGAAGTGAAGCATCGGAATCTATAACTAGTGTCACAGGAATGGTTCAAAACATAGACAGTAAGCACAGTCA
The DNA here is from genome assembly GCF_021461395.2 of Schistocerca americana. NCBI lineage: Eukaryota > Metazoa > Arthropoda > Insecta > Orthoptera > Acrididae > Schistocerca > Schistocerca americana. Next base: position 1,336,661 of record NC_060126.1, read on the forward strand.
GTCTTCTTGTACTTAAGTTGGCATTGTGCCTTTTGTATTCAATTAAGATGCAATATCTCTGTTTCACCGTCAATAAGAAGGGCAGAGGGATACAGTCAACCTGAAGTGAAGCATCGGAATCAATAACTAGTGTCACAGGAAAGGTTCAAAACATAGATAGTAAGAAGAGTCAGTCTTCTTGTACTTAAGTCTTCATTGTGCGATTTGTATATAATTTCGATGCAATTTCTGTGTTTCATCGTCAATAAGAACGTCAGAGGGATACAGTAAACCTGAAGTGAAGCATAGGAATCTATAACTAGTGTCACAGGAATGGTTCAAAACATAGACATTAAGAAGAGCCAGTCCTCTTGTACTTGAGTCGGCATTGTGCCTTTTGTATTTTATTCCGATGCAATTTCTGTGTTTCATCGTCAATAAGAACGTCAGAGGGATACTGTAAACCTGAAGTGAAGCATCGGAATCTATAACTAGTGTCACAGGAATGGTTCAAAACATAGAGAGTAAGAAGAGTCAGTTTTCTTGTACTTAAGTCGGCATTGTGCCTTTTGTATTTAATTCCGATGCAATTTCTGTGTTTCATCGTCAATAAGAAGGTCAGAGGGATACAGTAAAACCTAAAGTGAAGCATCGGAATCTGTAACTAGTGTCACAGAAATGGTTCAAAACATAGAGAGTAAGAAGAGTCAGTCTTTTTGTACTTAAGTCGGCATTGTGACTTTTATATTTAATTCCGATGCAATTTCTGTGTTTCATCGTCAATAAGACGATCAGAGGGATACAGTAAACCTGAACTGAAGCATCGGAATCTATAACTAGTGTCACAGGAATGGTTCGACACATAGACAGTAAGAAGTGCCAGTCTTCTTGTACTTGAGTCGGCATTGTGCCTTTTGTATTTAATTCCGATGCAATTTCTGTGCTTCATAGTCAATAAGAAGTTCAGCTGGATACGGTAAACCTGAAGTGAAGCATCGGAATCTATTACTAGTGTCACAGGAATGGTTCAAATCTTAGACAGTAAGAAGAGTCAGTCTTCTTGTACTTACGTCTGCATTGTGCCTTTTGTATTTAATTAAGATGCAATTTCTGTATTTCATCGTCAATGAGGAGGTCAGAGGGATACAGTAAACCTGAAGTGAAGCATCGGAATCTATAACTAGTGTCACAGGAATGGTTCAAAGCATAGACACTAAGAAGAGCCAGTCTTCTTGTACTTGAGTCGGCATTGCGCCTTTTGTATTTTACTCCGATGCAATTTCTGTGTTTCATCGTCAATACGAAGGTCAGAGGGATACAGTAAACCTGAAGTGAAGCATCGGAATCTATAACTAGTGTCACAGGAATGGTTCAAAACATAGACAGTAAGAATAGTCACTTTTCTTGTACTTAAGTCGGCATTGTGCCCTATGTATTTAATTTAGATGCAATTTCTGTATTTCATCGTCAATAAGAAGGTCAGCTGGATACAGTAAACCTGAAGTGAAGCATCGGAATCTATAACTAGTTGTCACAGGAATGGTTCAAAGCATAAACTGTAAGTAGAGTCAGTCTTCTTGTACTTTAGTTGGCATTGTGCCTTTTGTATTTAATTCCGATGCAATTTATGTGCTTCATCGCCAATAAGAAGGTCAGCTGGATACAGTAAACCTGAAGAGAAACATTGGAATCTATAACTAGTGTCACAGGAATGGTTCAAAACATAGTAAGAAGAGTCAGTCTTCTTGTACTTAAGTCAACAATGTGCCTTTTGTATTTAATTCCGATGCAATTTCTGTGCTTCATAGTCAATAAGAAGGTCAGCTGGATACGATAAACCTGAAGTGAAGCATCGGAAACTATAACTAGTGTCACAGGAATGGTTCAAAACATAGACAGTAAGAATAGCCAGTCTTCTTGTAATTGAGTCGGCATTGTGCCTTTTGTATTTAATTGCGATGAATTGTCTGTGTTTGATCGTCAATATGAAGGTCAGAAGGATACAGTAAACCTGAAGTGAAGCATCGGAATCTATTACTAGTGTCACAGGAATGGTTCAAAACATAGACAGTAAGAAGAGTCAGTCTTCTTGTACTTACGTCTGCATTGTGCCTTTTGTATTTAATTAAGATGCAATTTCGGTGTTTCATCGTCAATGAGGAGGTCAGAGGGATAAATTAAACCTGAAGTGAAGCATCGGAATCTATAACTAGTGTCACAGGAATGGTTCAAAACATAGACAGTAAGAAGAGTCAGTTTTCTTGTAATTAAGTCGGCATTGTGCCTTATATATTTAATTCCAATGCAATTTCTGTGTTTCATCGTCAACAAGAAGGTCAGCTGGGTACAGTAAACCTGAAGTGAAGCATCGGAATCTATAACTAGAGTCACAGGAATCATTCAAAACATAAACAGTAAGTAGACTCAGTCTTCTTGTACCTTAGTCGGCATTGTGCCTTTTGTATTTAATTCCGATGCAATTTCTGTGCTTCATAGTCAATAAGAAGTTCAGCTGGATGCGGTAAACCTGAAATGAAGCATCGGAATCAATAACTAGTGTCACAGGAATGGTTCAAAACATAGAGAGTAAGAAGAGCCAGTCTTCTTGTACTTGAGTCGGCATTGTGCCTTTTGTTTTTAATTGCGATGAATTTTCTGTGTTTGATCGTTAATAAGAAGGTCAAAGGGTTACAGTAAACCTGAAGTGAAGCATCGGAATCTATTACTAGCGTCACAGGAATGGTTCAAAACATAGACAGTAAGAAGAGTCAGTCTTCTTGTACTTACGTCTGCATTGTGCCTTTTGTATTTAATTAAGATGCAATTTATGTGCTTCATCGTCAATAAGAAGGTCAGCTGGATACATAAAACCTGAAGTGAAGCATCGGAATCTATAGCTTGTGTCACAGGAATGGTTCAAAACATAGAGAGTAAGAAGAGTCAGTTTTCTTGTACTTAAGTCGGTTTGTGCCTTTTGTATTTAATTCCGATGCAAATCCTGTGTTTCACCGTCAATAAGAAGATCAGAGGGATACAGTAAACCTAAAGTGAAGCATCGGAATCTATAACTAGTGTCACAGGAATGGTTCAAATCATAGAGAGTAGGAAGAGTCAGTCTTTTTGTACTAAAGTGGGCATTGTCCCTTTTATATTAAATACCGATGCAATTTCTGTGTATCATCGTCAATAAGACGATCAGAGGGATACAGTAATCCTGAAGTGAAGCATCGGAATCAATAACTTGTGTCACAGGAATCGTTCAAAACATAGACAGTAAGAAGAGCCAGTCTTCTCGTACTTGAGTCGGCATTGTGCCTTTCGTATTTTACTCCGATGCGATTTCTGTGTTTCATCGTCAATACGAAGGTCAGAGGGACACAGTGAACCTGAAGTGAAGCATCGGAATCCATAACTAGTGTCACAGGAATGGTTCAAAACATAGACAGTAAGAAGAGTCAGACTTCTTGTACTTAAGCGACATTGTGCCTTTTGTATATATTTCCGATGCAATTTCTGTGCTTCATACTCAATAAGAAGTTCAGCTGGATACGGTAAACCTGAAGTGAAGCATCGGAATCTATAACTAGTGTCACAGGAATGGTTCAAACCATAGACAGTAAGAAGAGCCAGTCTTCTTGTACCTGAGTCGGCATTGTGCCTTTTGTTTTTAATTGCGATGAATTTTCTGTGTTTGATCGTTAATAAGAAGGTCAGAGGGATACAGTAAACCTGAAATGAAGCATCGGAATCTATTACTAGCGTCACAGGAATGGTTCAAAACATAGACAGTAAGAAGAGCCAGTCTTCTTGTACTTGAGTCGGCATTGCGCCTTTTGTATTTTACTCCGATGCAATTTCTGTGTTTCATCGTCAATACGAAGGTCAGAGGGATACAATAAACCTGAAGTGAAGCATCGGAATCTATAACTAATGTCACAGGAATGGTTCAAAACATAGACAGTAAGATGAGTCAGTCTTCTTGTACTTAAGCGACATTGTGCCTTTTATATTTGATTCCGATGTAATTTCTGTGCTTCATACTCAATAAGAAGTTCAGCTGGATACGGTAAACCTGAAGTGAAGCATCGGAATCTATAACTAGTGTCACAGGAATGGTTCAAAACATAGACAGTAAGAAGAGCCAGTCTTCTTGCACTTGAGTCGGCATTGTGCCTTTTGTTTTTAATTGCGATGAATTTTCTGTGTTTGATCGTTAATAAGAAGGTCAAAGGGATATAGTAAACCTGAAGTGAAGCATCGGAATCTATTGCTAGCGTCACAGGAATGGTTCAAAACGTAGACCGTAAGAAGAGTCAGTCTTCTTGTACTAACGTCTGCATTGTGCCTTTTGTATTTAATTAAGATGCAATTTCTGTGTTTCATAGACAATGAAGAGGTCACAGGGATACACTAAACCTGAAGTTAAGCATCGGAATCTATAACTAGTATCACAGGAATGGTTCAAACACATAGACAGTAAGAAGAGTCAGTTTTCTTGTACTTAAGTCGGCATTGTGCCTTTTGTATTTAATTCCGATGCAATTTCTGTGTTTCATCGTCAATAAGAAAGTCAGAGGGATACAGTAAACCTGAAGTGAAGCATCGGAATCTATAACTAGAGTCACAGGAATGGTTCAAAACATAGACAGTTAGAAGAGCCAGTCTTCTTGTACTTGAGTCGGCATTGTGCCTTTTGTATTTAATTCCCATGAATTTTCTGTGCTTGATCGTCAATAAGAAGTTCAGAGGGATACAGTAAACCTTAAGTGAAGCATCGGAATCTATAACTAGTGTCACAGGAATGGATCAGAACATTAACAGTAAGTAGAGTCAGTCTCCTTGTACTTTAGTCGGCATTGTGCCTTTTGTATTTAATTCCGATGCAGTTGATGTGCTTCATCGTCAACAAGAAGGTCAGCTGGAAACAGTAAACCTAAAGTGAAGCATCGGAATCTATAACTAGAGTCACAGGAATGGTTCAAAACATAGACAGTAAGAAGAGCCAGTCTTCTTGTACTTGAGTCGGCATTGTGCCTTTTGTATTTAATTCCCATGAATTTTCTGCGCTTGATCGTCAATAAGAAGTTCAGAGGGATACAGTAAACCTTAAGTGAAGCATCGGAATCTATAACTAGTGTCACAGGAATGGTTCAAACCATAAACTGTAAGAAGAGTCAGTGTTCTTGTACTGAAGTTGGCATTGTGCCTTTTGTATTTAATTAATATGCCATTTCTGTGTTTCAACGTCAACAATAAGGTCAGAGGGATAGAGTAAACCTGAAGTGAAGCATCGGAACCTATAACTAGTGTCACAGGAATGGTTCAAAACATATACAGTAAGGAGAGTCACTCTTCTTGTACTTAAGTCGGCATTGTGCCTTTTGTATTTAATTAAGATGCTATTTCTGTGTTTCATCGTCAATGAGAAGGTGAAAGGGATACAGTAAACCTGACGTGAAGCATCGGAATCTATAACTAGTGTCACAGGAATGGTTCAAATCATAGACAGTAAGAAGAGTCAGTCTTCTTGTACTTAAGTCGGCATTGTGCCTTTTGTATATAATTCCGATGCAATTTCTGTGTTTCATCGTCAATAAGAAGCTCAGAGAGATACAGTAAACCTGAAGTGAAGCATCGGAATCTATAACTAGTGTCACAGGAATGGTTTAAAACATAGACAGTAAGAAGAGTCAGTTTTCTTGTACTTAAGTCGGCATTGTGCCTTTTGTATTTAGTTCCGATGCAATTTCTGTGTTTCATCGTCAAGAAGAAGGTCAGAGGGATACAGTAAACCTGAAGTGAAGCATAGGAATCTGTAACTAGTGTCACAGGAATGGTTCAAAGCATAGACATTAAGAAGAGCCAGTCTTCTTGTACTTGAGTCGGCATTGTGCCTTTTGTGTTTAATTCCGATGCAATTTCTGTGTTTCGTCGTCAATACGAAGGTCCGCTGGGTACAGTGAACCTGAAGTTATGCATCGGAATCCACAACTAGCGTCACAGGAATGGTTCAAATCATAGACAGTAAGAAGAGCCAGTCTTCTTGTTCTTGAGTCGGCATTGTGACTTTTGTATTTAATTCCGATGCAATTTCTGTGTTTCATCGTCAACAAGACGGTCCGCTGGGTACAGTAAACCTGAAGTGAAGCATCGGAATCTATAACTAGTGACACAAGAATGGGAGAAAACATTGACAGTAAGAAGAGCCAGTCTTCTTGTACTTGAGTCGGCATTGTGCATATTGTATTTAATTCCGATGCAATTTCTGTGTTTCATCCTCAATAAGAAGGTCTGAGGGATACAGTACACCTGACGTGAAGAATCGGAATCTATAACTAGTGTCACAGGAATGGTTCAAAACATAGACAGTAAGAAGGGTCAGTCTTCTTGTACTTAACTCGGCATAGTGCCTTCTGTATTTAATTCCGATGCTATATCTGTGTTTCTTCGTCAATAAGATGGTCAGAGGGGTACAGTAAACCTGAAGTGAAGCATCGGAATCTATAACTAGTGTCACAGAAATGGTTCAACACATAGGCAGTAAGAAGAGCCAGTCTTCTTGTTCTTGAGTCGGCATTGTGACTTTTGTATTTAATTCCGATCAATTTTCTGTGTTTGATCGTCAATAAGAAGGTCAGAGGGATACAGTAAACCTGAAGTGAAGCATAGGAATCTATAACTAGTGTCACAGGAATGGTTCAAAACATAGACAGTATGAAGAGTCAGTCTTCTTGTACTTAAGTCGGCATTGTGCCTTTTGTATTTGATTAAGATGCAATTTCTGTGTTTCATCGTCAATAAGAAGGTCCGAGGGATACAGTCAACCTGAAGTGAAGCATCGAAATCAATAACTAGTGTCACAGGAAATGTTCAAAACATAGACAGTAAGAAGAGTCAGTTTTCTTGTACTTAAGTCGGCATTGTGCCTTTTGTATAAAATGCCGATGCAATTTCTGTGTTTCATCGTCAACAAGAAGGTCCGCTGGGTACAGTAAACTGAAGTGAAGCATCGGAATCTATAACTAGTGTCACAGGAATGGTTCAAAACATAGGCAGTAAGAGGAGCAAGCCTTCTTGTCTTGAGTCGTCATTGTGCCTTTTGTATTTAATTCCGATGAAATTTCTGTGTTTGATCGTCAATAAGAAGGTCACAGGGATACATTAAACATGAAGTGAAGCATCGGAATCTATAACTAGTTTCACAGGAATGGTTCAAACATAGACAGTAAGAAGAGTCAGTCATCTTGTACTTAAGTCGGCATTGTGCCTTTTGTATTTAATTCCGATGCAATTTCTGTACTTCATCGTCAATAAGAAGGTCAGCTGGATACAGTGAACCTGAAGTTATTTGCATCGGAATCTATAACTAGCGTCACAGGAATGGTTCAAATCATAGACAGTAAGAAGAGCCAGTCTTCTTGTACATGAGTCGGCATTGTGCCTTTTGTATTTAATTCCGATCAATTTTCTGTGTTTGATCGTCAATAAGAAGGTCAGAGGGATACAGTGAACCTGAAGTGAAGCATCGTAGTCTATAACTAGTGTCACAGGAATGGTTCAAATCATAGACTGTTCAAAGAGTAAGTCTTCTTGTACTTAAGTCGGCATTGTGCTTTTGTATTTAATTAAGAAGCTATTTCTGTGTTTTATCGTCAAGAAGAAGGTCAAAGGGATACAGTAAACCTGAAGTGAAGCATAGGAATCTGTAACTAGTGTCACAGGAATGGTTCAAAGCATAGACATTAAGAAGAGCCAGTCGTCTTGTACTTGAGTCGGCATTGTGCCTTTTGTATCTAATTCTAATGCAATTTCTATGTTTCATCTTCAATAAGTAGGTTAGAAGGATACTGTAAACATGAAGTGAAGCATCGCAATCTATAACGAGTGTCACAGGAATGGTTCAAAACATAGACAGTAAGAAGAGTCAGTTTTCACGTACTTAAGTCGGCATTGTGCCCTTTGTATTTCATTCCGATGCAATTTCTGTGTTTCTCCGTCAATAAGAAGGTCAGAGGGATACAGTAAACCTAAAGTGAAGCATCGGAATCTATAACTAGTGTCACAGGAATGGTTCAAAACATAGAGAGTATGAAGAGTCAGTCTTTTTGTACTTAAGTCAGCATTGTGCCTTTTATATTTAATTCCGATGCAATTTCTGTGTTTCATCGTCAATAAGACGATCAGAGGGATACAGAAAACCTGAAGTGAAGCATCGGAATCTATAACTACTGTCATAGGAATGGTTCAAAACATTGACAGTAAGAAGAGCCAGTCTCCTTGTACTTGAGTCGGCATTGTGTCTTTTCTATTTCATTCCGATGCAATTTCAGTGTTTCATCGTCAATAAGAAGGTCAGAGGGATACAGTAAACCTGAAGTGAAGCATCGGAATCTATAACTAGTGGCACAGGAAAGGTTCTAACAATTGACAGTTAGAAGAGTCTGTGTTCTTGTACTGAAGTCGGCATTGTGCCTTTTGTATTTAATTAAGATGCAATTTCTGTGTTTCATAGTTAATAAGACGGTCAGAGGGATACAGTAAACCTGAAGTGAAGCATCAGAATCTATAACTAGTGTCACAGGAATGGTTCAAAACATAGTAAAAAGAGTCAGTCTTCTTGTACTTAAGTTGCCAATGTGCCTTTTGTATTTAATTCCGATGCAATTTCTGTGCTTCATAGTCAATAAGAAGGTCAGCTGGTTACAGTAAACCTGAAGTGAAGCATCGGAATCTGTAACCAGTGTCACAGGAATGGTTCAAATCATAGACAGTAAGAAGAGGCAGTCTTCTTGTACTTGAGTCGGCATTGTGCCTTTTGTATTTAATTTCGATCAATTTTCTGTGTTTGATCGTCAATAAGAAGGTCAGAGGGATACAGTAAACCTGAAGTGAAACATCGGGATCTATTACTAGTGTCACAGGAATGGTTCAAAACATAGACAGTAAGAAGAGTCAGTTTTCTTGTACTTAAGTCGGCATTGTGCCTTATGTATTTAATTCCGATGCCATTTCTGTGTTTCGTCGTCAATAAGAAGGTCAGCTGGATACAGTAAACCTGAAGTGAAGCATCGGAATCTATAACTAGTGTCACAGGAATGGTTCCAAACATTAACAGTAAGTAGAGTCAGTTTTCTTGTACTTTAGTCGGCATTGTGCCTTTTGTATTTAATTCCGATGCAATTTATGTGCTTCATCGACAATAAGAAGGTCAGCTGGATACAGTAAACCTGAAGTGAAGCATCGAAATCTATAACTAGTGTCACAGGAATGGTTCAAAACATAGACAGTAAGAAGAGCCAGTCTTCTTGTACTTAAGTCGGCATTTTGCCTTTTGTATTTAATTGCGATGAATGTTCTGTGCTTGATCGTCAAGAAGAAGGTCAGAGGGATACAGTAAACCTGAAGTGAAGCATCGGAATCTATAAGTAGTGTCACAGGAATGGCTCAAACCATAGACAGTAAGAAGATTCAGTGTTCTTGTACTGAAGTCGGCATTGTGCCTTTTGTATTTAATTAAGATGTCATTTCTGTGTTTCAACGTCAAAAATAAGGTCAGAGGGATACAGTAAACCTATGGTGAAGCATCGGAATTTTAACTAGTGTCACAGGAATGGTTCAAAACATAGACAGTAAAAAGAGTCAGTTTTCTTGTACTTAAGTCGGCATTGTGCCTTTGTATTTAATTCCGATGCAATTTCTGTTTTTCATCGACAATAAGAAGGTCAGAGGTATACAGTAAACCTGAAGTGAAGCATCGGAATCAATAACTAGTGTCACAGGAATGGTTCAAATCATATACAGTAAGAAGAGTCAGTCTTATTGTACTTAACTCGGCATTGTGCCTTTTGTATTTAATTCCGATGCAATTTTTGTGTTTCATCGTCAATACGAAGGTCAGAGGGATACAGTAAACCTGAAGTGGAGCATCGAAATCTATAACTAGTGTCACAGGAATGGTTTAAAACATAGCCAGTAAGAAGAGTCAGTTTTCTTGTACTTAAGTCGGCATTGTGCCCTTTGTATTTCATTCCGACGCAATTTCTGTGTTTCATTGTCAATAAGAAGGTCAGAGGGATACAGTAAACCTAAAGTGAAGCATCGGAATCTATAACTAGTGTCACAGGAATGGTTCAAAACTTAGAGAGTAAGAAGAGTCAGTCTTTTTGTACTTAAGTCGGCATTGTGCCTTTTATATTTAATTCCGATGCAATTTCTGTGTTTCATCGTCAATAAGACGATCAAAGGGATACAGTAAACCTGAAGTGGAGCATCGGAATCTATAACTAGTGTCACAGGAATGGTTCAAAACATAGCCAGTAAGAAGAGTCAGTTTTCTTGTACTTAAGTCGGCATTGTGCCCTTTGTATTTCATTCCGACGCAATTTCTGTGTTTCATTGTCAATAAGAAGGTCAGAGGGATACAGTAAACCTAAAGTGAAGCATCGGAATCTATAACTAGTGTCACAGGAATGGTTCAAAACTTAGAGAGTAAGAAGAGTCAGTCTTCTTGTACTTAAGTCGGCATTGTGCCTTTTATATTTAATTCCGATGCAATTTCTGTGCTTCATAGTCAATAAGAAGGTCAGCTGGTTACAGTAAACCTGAAGTGAAGCATCGGAATCTATAACTAGTGTCACAGGAATGGTTCAAAACATAGACAGTGAGAAGAGTCAGTCTTCTTGTACTTTAGTCGGCATTGTGCCTTTTGTATTTAATTCCGATGCAATTTATGTGCTTCATCGTCAATAAGAAGGTCAGCTGGATACAGTAAACCAGAAGTGAAGCATCGGAATCTATAAGTAGTGTCTCAGGAATGGCTCAAACCATATACTGTAAGAAGATTCAGTGTTCTTGTACTGAAGTCGGCATGGTGCCTTTTGTAATTAATTAAGATGCCATATCTGGGATTCAACGACAACAATAAGGTCAGAGGGATACAGTAAACCTAAAGTGAAGCATCGGAATCTATAACTAGTGTCACAGGAATGGTTCAAAACTTAGAGAGTAAGAAGAGTCAGCCTTTTTGTACTTAAGAAGGCATTGCGCCTTTTATATTTAATTCCGATGCAATTTCTGTGTTTCATCGTCAATAAGACGATCCGAGGGATACAGTAAACCTGAAGTGAAGCATCGGAATCTATAACTAGTGTCACAGGAATGGTTCAAAACATAGACAGTAAGAAGAGTCAGTCTTCTTGTACTTTAGTCGGCATTGTGCCTTTTGTATTTAATTCCGATGCAATTTATGTGCTTCATCGTCAATAAGAAGGTCAGCTGGATACAGTAAACCTGAAGTGAAGCATTGAAATCTATAACTAGAGTCACAGGAATGGTTCAAATCATAGACAGTAAGAAGATTCAGTGTTCTTGTACTGAAGTCGGCATTGTGCCTTTTGTATTTAATTAAGATGCCATTTCTGGGTTTCAACGTCAACAATAAAGTCAGAGGGATACAGTAAACCTGAAGTGAAGCATCGAAATCTATAACTAGTGTCACAGGAATGGTTCAAAACATAGACAGTAAGAAGAGTCACTCTTCTTGTACTTAAGTCGGCATTGTGCCTTTTGTATTTAATTAAGAAGCAATTTCTGTGTTTTATCGTCAATAAGAAGGTGAAAGGGATACAGTAAACCTGAAGTGAAGCATCGGAATCTATAACTAGTGTCACAGGAATGGTTCAAAACATAGACAGTAAGAAGAGTCAGTTTTCTTGTACTTAAGTCGGCATTGTGCCTTTTGTATTTAATTCCGATGTAATTTCTGTTTTTCATCGTCAATAAGAAGGTCAGAGGTATACAGTAAACCTGAAGTGAAGCATCGGAATCAATAACTAGCGTCACAGGAATGGTTCAAATCATATACAGTAAGAAGAGTCAGTCTTATTGTACTTAACTCGGCATTGTGCCTTTTGTATTTAATTCCGATGCAATTTCTGTGTTTCATCGTCAATACGAAGGTCAGAGGTATACAGTAAACCTGAAGTGGAGCATCGGAATCTATAACTAGTGTCACAGGAATGGTTCAAAACATAGCCAGTAAGAAGAGTCAGTTTTCTTGTACTTAAGTCGGCATTGTGCCCTTTGTATTTCATTCCGAAGCAATTTCCGTGTTTCATTGTCAATTAGAAGGTCAGAGGGATACAGTAAACCTAAAGTGAAGCATCGGAATCTATAACTAGTGTCACAGGAATGGTTCAAAACTTAGAGAGTAAGAAGAGTCAGTCTTTTTGTACTTAAGTCTGCATTGTGCCCTTTATATTTAATTCCGATGCAATTTCTGTGTTTCATCGTCAATAAGACGATCAGAGGGATACAGTAAACCTGATGTGAAGCATCGGAATCTATAACTAGTGTCACACTAATGGTTCAATACATAGACAGTAAGAAGAGTCAGTCTTCTTGTACTTAAGTCGGCATTGTGCCATTTATATTTAATTCCGGTGCAATTTCTGTGCTTCATAGTCAATAAGAAGGTCAGCTGGTTACAGTAAACCTGACGTGAAGCATCGGAATCTATAACTAGCGTCACAGGAATGGTTCAAATCATAGACAGTAAGAAAAGTCAGTTTTCTTGTACTTAAGTCGGTATTGTGCCCTTTGTATTTCATTCCGATGCAATTTCTGTGTTTCATCGTCAATACGAAGGTCAGAGGGATACAGTAAACCTAAAGTGAAGCATCGGAATCTATAACTAGAATCACAGGAATGGTTCAAAGCGTAGACAATAAGAAGATTCAGTTTTCTTGTACTTAAGTCGATATTGTGCCCTTTGTATTTCATTCCGATGCAATTTCTGTGTTTCATCGTCAATAAGAAGGTCAGAGGGATTCAGTAAACCTAAAGTGAAGCATCGGAATCTATAACTAGTGTCACAGGAATGGTTCAAAGCATAGAGAGTAAAAAGAGTCAGTTTTCTTGTACTTAAGTCGGCATTGTGCCTTTTGTATTTAATTCCGATGTAATTTCTGTTTTTCATCGTCAATAAGAAGGTCAGAGGTATACAGTAAACCTGAAGTGAAGCATCGGAATCAATAACTAGCGTCACAGGAATGGTTCAAATCATATACAGTAAGAAGAGTCAGTCTTATTGTACTTAACTCGGCATTGTGCCTTTTGTATTTAATTCCGATGCAATTTCTGTGTTTCATCGTCAATACGAAGGTCACAGGGATACAGTAAACCTGAAGTGGAGCATCGGAATCTATAACTAGTGTCACAGGAATGGTTCAAAACATAGCCAGTAAGAAGAGTCAGTTTTCTTGTACTTAAGTCGGCATTGTGCCCTTTGTATTTCATTCCGAAGCAATTTCCGTGTTTCATTGTCAATTAGAAGGTCAGAGGGATACAGTAAACCTAAAGTGAAGCATCGGAATCTATAACTAGTGTCACAGGAATGGTTCAAAACTTAGAGAGTAAGAAGAGTCAGTCTTTTTGTACTTAAGTCTGCATTGTGCCCTTTATATTTAATTCCGATGCAATTTCTGTGTTTCATCGTCAATAAGACGATCAGAGGGATACAGTAAACCTGAAGTGAAGCATCGGAATCTATAACTAGTGTCACACTAATGGTTCAATACATAGACAGTAAGAAGAGTCAGTCTTCTTGTACTTAAGTCGGCATTGTGCCATTTATATTTAATTCCGGTGCAATTTCTGTGCTTCATAGTCAATAAGAAGGTCAGCTGGTTACAGTAAACCTGACGTGAAGCATCGGAATCTATAACTAGCGTCACAGGAATGGTTCAAATCATAGACAGTAAGAAAAGTCAGTTTTCTTGTACTTATGTCGGTATTGTGCCCTTTGTATTTCATTCCGATGCAATTTCTGTGTTTCATCGTCAATACGAAGGTCAGAGGGATACAGTAAACCTAAAGTGAAGCATCGGAATCTATAACTAGAATCACAGGAATGGTTCAAAGCGTAGACAATAAGAAGATTCAGTTTTCTTGTACTTAAGTCGATATTGTGCCCTTTGTATTTCATTCCGATGCAATTTCTGTGTTTCATCGTCAATAAGAAGGTCAGAGGGATACAGTAAACCTAAAGTGAAGCATCGGAATCTATAACTAGTGTCACAGGAATGGTTCAAAACATAGAGAGTAAGAAGAGTCAGCCTTTTTGTACTTAAGAAGGCATTGCGCCTTTTATATTTAATTCCGATGCAATTTCTGTGTTTCATCGTCAGTAAGACGATCAGAGGGATACAGTAAACCTGAAGTGAAGCATCGGAATCTATAACTAGTGTCACAGGAATGATTCAAAACATAGACAGTAAGATGAGCCTGTCTTCTTGTACTTGAGTCGGCATTGTGCCTTTTCTATTTAATTCCGATGCAATTTCTGTGTTTCATCGTCAATAAGAAGGTCAGAGGGATACAGTAAACCTGAAGTGTAGAATCGGAATCTATAACTAGTGTCACAGGAATGGTTCGAAACATAGTAAGAAGAGTCAGTCTTCTTTTACTTAAGTCGACAATGTGCCTTTTGTATTTAATTTCGATGCAATTTCTGAGCTTCATAATCAATAAGAAGGTCAGCTGGATACAGTAAACCTGAAGTGAAGCATCGGAATCTATAACTAGCGTCACAGGAATGGTTCAAATCATAGACAGTAAGAAAAGTCAGTTTTCTTGTACATAAGTCGGTATTGTGCCCTTTGTGTTTCATTCCGATGCAATTTCTGTGTTTCATCGTCAATACGAAGGGCAGAGGGATACAGTAAACCTGAAGTGAAGCATCGGAATCTATAACTAGTGTCACAGGAATAGTTCAAAACATAGACAGTAAGAAGAGTCAGACATTTTGTACTTAAGTCGGCATTGTGCCTTTTGTATTTAATTCCGATGCAATTTCTGTGTTTCATTGTCTATAAGAAGGTCAGAGGGATACAGTAAACCTGAAGTGAAGCATCGGAATCAATAACTAGTGTCACAGGAATGTTTCAAAACATATACAGTAAGAAGAGTCAGTCTTATTGTACTTAAGGCGGCATTGTGCCTTTTGTATTTAATTCCGGTGCAATTTCTGTGTTTCATCGTTAATACGAAGGTCAGAGGGATACAGTAAACCTGAAGTGAAGCATCGGAATCTATAACTAGTGTCACAGGAATGGTTCAAAACATAGTAAGAAGAGTCAGTCTTCTTTTACTTAAGTCGACAATGTGCCTTTTGTATTTAATTTCGATGCAATTTCTGTGCTTCATAGTCAATAAGAAGGTCAGCTGGTTACAGTAAACCTGAAGTGAAGCATCGGAATCTATTACTAGTGTCACAGGAATGGTTCAAAACATAGACAGTAAGAAGAGCCAGTCTTCTTGTACTTAAGTCGGCATTGTGCCTTTTGTATTTAATTAAGGTGCCATTTCTGTGTTTCAACGTCAACAATAAGGTCCGAGGGATACAGTAAACCTGAAGTGAAGCATCGGAATCTATAACTAGTGTCACAGGAATGGTTCAAAACATAGACAGTAAGAAGAGTCTTTCTACTTCTACTTAAGTCGGCATTGTGCCTTTTGTATTTAATTAAGAAGCAATTTCTGTGTTTTATCGTCAATAAGAAGGTGAAAGGGATACAGTAAACCTGAAGTGAAGCATCGGAATCTATAACTAGTGTCACAGGAATGGTTCAAAACATAGACAATAGGAAGAGCCAGCGTCTTGTACTTAAGTCGGCATTGTGCCTTTTGTATATAATTCCGATGCAATTTCTGTAATTCATCGTCAATAAGTAGCTCAGAGGGATACAGTAAACCTGAAGTGAAGCATCGGAATCAATAACTAGTGTCACACGAATGGTTCACATCATATACAGAAAGAAGAGTCAGTGTTATTGTACTTAACTCGGCATTGTGCCTTTTGTATTTAATTCCGATGCAAGTTCTGTGTTTCATCGTCAATACGAAGGTCAGAGGGATACAGTAAACCTGAAGTGGAGCATCGGAATCTATAACTAGTGTCACAGGAATGGTTCAAAACATAGACAGTAAGAAGGATCAGTCTTCTTCTACTTAAGTCGGCATTGTGCCTTTTGTATTTAATTCCGAAGCAGTGTCTGTGTTTCATCGTCAATAAGAAGGTCAGCTGGTTACAGTAAACCTGAAGTGAAGCATCGGAATCTATAACCAGTGTCACAGGAATGGTTCAAACCATAGACAGTAAGAAGAGGCAGTCTTCTTGTACTTGAGACGGCATTGTGCCTTTTGCATTTAATTTCGATGAATTTTCTGTGTTTCATCGTCAATAAGAAGGTCAGAGGGATACAGTAAACCTGAAGTGAAACATCGGGATCTATTACTAGTGTCACAGGAATGGTTCAAATCATAGACAGTAAGAAGAGTCAGTTTTCTTGTACTTAAGTCGGTATTGTGCCCTTGGTATTTCATTCCGATGCAATTTCTGTGTTTCATTGTCAATACGAAGGTCAGAGGGATACAGAAAAAATAAAGTGAAGCATCGGAATCTATAACTAGTATCACAGGAATGGTTCAAAGCGTAGACAGTAAGAAGAGTCAGTTTTCTTGTACTTAAGTTGGTATTGTGCCCTTTGTATTTCATTCCGATGCAATTTCTGTGTTTCATCGTCAATAAGAAGGTCAGAGGGATACAGTAAACCTAAAGTGAAGCATCGGAATCTATAACTAGTGTCACAGGAATGGTTCAAAACATAGAGAGTAAGAAGAGTCAGCCCTTTTGTACTTAAGAAGGCATTGCGCCTTTTATATTTAATTGCGATGCAATTTCTGTGTTTCATCGTCAATAAGACGATCAGAGGGATACAGTAAACCTGAAGTGAAGGATTGGAATCTATAACTAGTGTCACAGGAATGATTCAAAACATAGACAGTAAGATGAGCCTGTCTTCTTGTACTTGAGTCGGCATTGTGCCTTTTCTATTTAATTCCGATGCAATTTCTGTGTTTCATCGTCAATAAGAAGGTCAGAGGTATACAGTAAACCTGAAGCGAAGCATCGGAATCTATAACTAGTGTCACAGGAATGGTTCAAAACATAGTAAGATGAGTCAGTCTTCTTTTACTTATGTCGACAATGTGCCTTTTGTATTTAATTTCGATGCAATTTCTGTGCTTCATAGTCAATAAGGAGGTTAGCTGGTTACAGTAAACCTGAAGTGAAGCATCGGAATCTACTACTAGTGTCACAGGAATGGTTCAAAACATAGACAGTAAGAAGAGTCAGTTTTCTTGTACTTAAATCGGCATTGTGCTTTTTGTATTTAATTCCGATGCAATTTCTGTGTTTCATCGTCAATAAGAAGGTCAGAGGGATACAGTAAACCTGAAGTGAAGCATCGGAATCTATAACTAGTGTCACAGGAATAGTTCAAAACATAGACAGTACGAAGAGTCAGACATTTTGTACTTAAGTCGGCATTGTGCCTTTTGTATTTAATTCCGATGCAATGTCTGTGTTTCATCGTCTATAAGAAGGTCAGAGGGATACAGTAAACCTGAAGTGAAGCATCGGAATCAATAACTAGTGTCACAGGAATGGTTCAAAACATATACAATAAGAAGAGTCAGTCTTATTGTACTTAAGTCGGCATTGTGCCTTTTGTATTTAATTCCGGTGCAATTTCTGTGTTTCATCGTCAATACGAAGGTCAGAGGGATACAGTAAACCTGAAGTGAAGCATCGGAATCTATAACTAGTGTCACAGGAATGGTTCAAAACATAGTAAGAAGAGTCAGTCTTCTTTTACTTAAGTCGACAATGTGCCTTTTGTATTTAATTTCGATGCAATTTCTGTGCTTCATAGTCAATAAGAAGGTCAGCTGGTTACAGTAAACCTGAAGTGAAGCATCGGAATCTATAACTAGTGTCACAGGAATGGTTCAAAAAGTAGACAGTAAGAAGAGTCAGTTTTCGTGTACTTAAGTCGGCATTGTGCCTTTTGTATTTAATTCCGATGTAATATCTGTGCTTCATAGTCAATAAGAAGGTCAGCTGGTTACAGTAAACCTGAAGTGAAGCATCGGAATCTATAACTAGTGTCACAGGAATGGTTCAAAACATAGACAGTAAGAAGAGCCAGTCTTCTTGTACTTAAGTCGGCATTGTGCCTTTTGTATTTAATTGCGATGAATTTTCTGTGCTTGATCGTCAATAAGAAGGTCAGAGGGATATAGTAAACCTGAAGTGAAGCATCGGAATCTATTAGTAGTGTCACAGGAATGGCTCAAACCATAGACAGTAAGAAGATTCAGTGTTCTTGTACTGAAGTCGGCATTGTGCCTTTTGTATTTAATTAAGGTGCCATTTCTGTGTTTCAACGTCAACAATAAGATCAGAGGGATACAGTAAACCTGAAGTGAAGCATCGGAATCTATAACTAGTGTCACAGGAATGGTTCAAAACATAGACAGTAAGAAGAGTCTTTCTTCTTGTACTTAAGTCGGCATTGTGCCTTTTGTATTTAATTAAGAAGCAATTTCTGTGTTTTATCGTCAATAAGAAGGTGAAAGCGATACAGTAAACCTGAAGTGAAGCATCGGAATCTATAACTAGTGTCACAGGAATGGTTCAAAACATAGACAATAGGAAGAGCCAGCGTCTTGTACTTAAGTCGGCATTGTGCCTTTTGTATATAATTCCGATGCAATTTCTGTAATTCATCGTCAATAAGTAGCTCAGAGGGATACAGTAAACTTGAAGTGAAGCATCGGAATCAATAACTAGTGTCACAGGAATGGTTCAAATCATATACAGAAAGAAGAGTCAGTCTTATTGTACTTAACTCGGCATTGTGCCTTTTGTATTTAATTCCGATGCAAGTTCTGTGTTTCATCGTCAATACGAAGGTCAGAGGGATACAGTAAACCTGAAGTGGAGCATCGGAATCTATAACTAGTGTCACAGGAATGGTTCAAATCATAGACAGTAAGAAGGATCAGTCTTCTTGTACTTAAGTCGGCATTGTGCCTTTTGTATTTAATTCCGATGCAGTGTCTGTGTTTCATCGTCAATAGGAAGGTCAGCTGGTTACAGTAAACCTGAAGTGAAGCATCGGAATCTATAACCAGTGTCACAGGAATGGTTCAAACCATAGACAGTAAGAAAAGGCAGTCTTCTTGTACTTGAGACGGCATTGTGCCTTTTGTATTTAATTTCGATGAATTTTCTGTGTTTCATCGTCAATAAGAAGGTCAGAGGGATACAGTAAACCTTAAGTGAAACATCGCGATCTATTACTAGTGTCACCGGAATGGTTCAAAACATAGACAGTAAGAAGAGTCAGTTTTCTTGTACGTAAGCCAGCATTGTGCCTTATGTATTTAATTCCGATGCAATTTCTGTGTTTCGTCGTCAATAAGAAGGTCAGCTGGATACAGTAAACCTGAAGTGAAGCATCGGAATCTATAATTAGTGTCACAGGAATGGTTCAAAACATTAACAGTGAGTAGAGTCAGTCTTCTTGTACTTTAGTCGGCATTGTGCCTTTTGTATTTAATTTCGATGCAATTTCTGTGCTTCATAGTCAATAAGAAGGTCAGCTGGTTACAGTAAACCTGAAGTGAAGCATCGGAATCTATAACTAGTGTCACAGGAATGGTTCAAAAAGTAGACAGTAAGAAGAGTCGGTTTTCGTGTACTTAAGTCGGCATTGTGCCTTTTGTATTTAATTCCGATGCAATATCTGTGCTTCATAGTCAATAAGAAGGTCAGCTGGTTACAGTAAACCTGAAGTGAAGCATCGGAATCTATAACTAGCGTCACAGGAATGGTTCAAATCATAGACAGTAAGAAGAGTCAGTTTTCTTGTACTTAAGTCGGTATTGTGCCCTTTGTATTTCATACCGATGCAATTTCTGTGTTTCATCGTCAATAAGAAGGTCAGCTGGATACAGTAAACCTGAAGTGAAGCATCGGAATCTATAACTAGTGTCACAGGAATGGTTCAAAACATAGACAGTAAGAAGAGCCAGTCTTCTTGTACTTAAGTCGGCATTGTGCCTTTTGTATTTAATTGCGATGAATTTTCTGTGCTTGATCGTCAATAAGAAGGTCAGAGGGATATAGTAAACCTGAAGTGAAGCATCGGAATCTATTAGTAGTGTCACAGGAATGGCTCAAACCATAGACAGTAAGAAGATTCAGTGTTCTTGTACTGAAGTCGGCATTGTGCCTTTTGTTTTTAATTAAGGTGCCATTTCTGTGTTTCAACGTCAACAATAAGATCAGAGGGATACAGTAAACCTGAAGTGAAGCATCGGAATCTATAACTAGTGTCACAGGAATGGTTCAAAACATAGACAGTAAGAAGAGTCTTTCTTCTTGTACTTAAGTCGGCATTGTGCCTTTTGTATTTAATTAAGAAGCAATTTCTGTGTTTTATCGTCAATAAGAAGGTGAAAGGGATATAGTAAACCTGAAGTGAAGCATCGGAATCTATAACTAGTGTCACAGGAATGGTTCAAAACATAGACAATAGGAAGAGCCAGCGTCTTGTACTTAAGTCGGCATTGTGCCTTTTGTATATAATTCCGATGCAATTTCTGTAATTCATCGTCAATAAGTAGCTCAGAGGGATACAGTAAACTTGAAGTGAAGCATCGGAATCAACAACTAGTGTCACAGGAATGGTTCAAATCATATACAGAAAGAAGAGTCAGTCTTATTGTACTTAACTCGGCATTGTGCCTTTTGTATTTAATTCCGATGCAAGTTCTGTGTTTCATCGTCAATACGAAGGTCAGAGGGATACAGTAAACCTGAAGTGGAGCATCGGAATCTATAACTAGTGTCACAGGAATGGTTCAAAACATAGACAGTAAGAAGGATCAGTCTTCTTGTACTTAGGTCGGCATTGTGCCTTTTGTATTTAATTCCGATGCAGTGTCTGTGTTTCATCGTCAATAGGAAGGTCAGCTGGTTACAGTAAACCTGAAGTGAAGCATCGGAATCTATAACCAGTGTCACAGGAATGGTTCAAACCATAGACAGTAAGAAGATTCAGTGTTCTTGTACTGAAGTCGGCATTGTGCCTTTTGTATTTAATTGCGATGAATTTTCTGTGCTTGATCGTCAATAAGAAGGTCAGAGGGATATAGTAAACCTGAAGTGAAGCATCGGAATCTATTAGTAGTGTCACAGGAATGGCTCAAACCATAGACAGTAAGAAGATTCAGTGTTCTTGTACTGAAGTCGGCATTGTGCCTTTTGTATTTAATTAAGGTGCCATTTCTGTGTTTCAACGTCAACAATAAGATCAGAGGGATACAGTAAACCTGAAGTGAAGCATCGGAATCTATAACTAGTGTCACAGGAATGGTTCAAAACATAGACAGTAAGAAGAGTCTTTCTTCTTGTACTTAAGTCGGCATTGTGCCTTTTGTATTTAATTAAGAAGCAATTTCTGTGTTTTATCGTCAATAAGAAGGTGAAAGCGATACAGTAAACCTGAAGTGAAGCATCGGAATCTATAACTAGTGTCACAGGAATGGTTCAAAACATAGACAATAGGAAGAGCCAGCGTCTTGTACTTAAGTCGGCATTGTGCCTTTTGTATATAATTCCGATGCAATTTCTGTAATTCATCGTCAATAAGTAGCTCAGAGGGATACAGTAAACTTGAAGTGAAGCATCGGAATCAATAACTAGTGTCACAGGAATGGTTCAAATCATATACAGAAAGAAGAGTCAGTCTTATTGTACTTAACTCGGCATTGTGCCTTTTGTATTTAATTCCGATGCAAGTTCTGTGTTTCATCGTCAATACGAAGGTCAGAGGGATACAGTAAACCTGAAGTGGAGCATCGGAATCTATAACTAGTGTCACAGGAATGGTTCAAAACATAGACAGTAAGAAGGATCAGTCTTCTTGTACTTAAGTCGGCATTGTGCCTTTTGTATTTAATTCCGATGCAGTGTCTGTGTTTCATCGTCAATAGGAAGGTCAGCTGGTTACAGTAAACCTGAAGTGAAGCATCGGAATCTATAACCAGTGTCACAGGAATGGTTCAAACCATAGACAGTAAGAAAAGGCAGTCTTCTTGTACTTGAGACGGCATTGTGCCTTTTGTATTTAATTTCGATGAATTTTCTGTGTTTCATCGTCAATAAGAAGGTCAGAGGGATACAGTAAACCTTAAGTGAAACATCGGGATCTATTACTAGTGTCACCGGAATGGTTCAAAACATAGACAGTAAGAAGAGTCAGTTTTCTTGTACGTAAGCCAGCATTGTGCCTTATGTATTTAATTCCGATGCAATTTCTGTGTTTCGTCGTCAATACGAAGGTCAGCTGGATACAGTAAACCTGAAGTGAAGCATCGGAATCTATAATTAGTGTCACAGGAATGGTTCAAATCATTAACAGTGAGTAGAGTCAGTCTTCTTGTACTTTAGTCGGCATTGTGCCTTTTGTATTTAATTTCGATGCAATTTCTGTGCTTCATAGTCAATAAGAAGGTCAGCTGGTTACAGTAAACCTGAAGTGAAGCATCGGAATCTATAACTAGTGTCACAGGAATGGTTCAAAAAGTAGACAGTAAGAAGAGTCGGTTTTCGTGTACTTAAGTCGGCATTGTGCCTTTTGTATTTAATTCCGATGCAATATCTGTGCTTCATAGTCAATAAGAAGGTCAGCTGGTTACAGTAAACCTGAAGTGAAGCATCGGAATCTATAACTAGCGTCACAGGAATGGTTCAAATCATAGACAGTAAGAAGAGTCAGTTTTCTTGTACTTAAGTCGGTATTGTGCCCTTTGTATTTCATACCGATGCAATTTCTGTGTTTCATCGTCAATAAGAAGGTCAGCTGGATACAGTAAACCTGAAGTGAAGCATCGGAATCTATAACTAGTGTCACAGGAATGGTTCAAAACATAGACAGTAAGAAGAGCCAGTCTTCTTGTACTTAAGTCGGCATTGTGCCTTTTGTATTTAATTGCGATGAATTTTCTGTGCTTGATCGTCAATAAGAAGGTCAGAGGGATATAGTAAACCTGAAGTGAAGCATCGGAATCTATTAGTAGTGTCACAGGAATGGCTCAAACCATAGACAGTAAGAAGATTCAGTGTTCTTGTACTGAAGTCGGCATTGTGCCTTTTGTTTTTAATTAAGGTGCCATTTCTGTGTTTCAACGTCAACAATAAGATCAGAGGGATACAGTAAACCTGAAGTGAAGCATCGGAATCTATAACTAGTGTCACAGGAATGGTTCAAAACATAGACAGTAAGAAGAGTCTTTCTTCTTGTACTTAAGTCGGCATTGTGCCTTTTGTATTTAATTAAGAAGCAATTTCTGTGTTTTATCGTCAATAAGAAGGTGAAAGGGATATAGTAAACCTGAAGTGAAGCATCGGAATCTATAACTAGTGTCACAGGAATGGTTCAAAACATAGACAATAGGAAGAGCCAGCGTCTTGTACTTAAGTCGGCATTGTGCCTTTTGTATATAATTCCGATGCAATTTCTGTAATTCATCGTCAATAAGTAGCTCAGAGGGATACAGTAAACTTGAAGTGAAGCATCGGAATCAACAACTAGTGTCACAGGAATGGTTCAAATCATATACAGAAAGAAGAGTCAGTCTTATTGTACTTAACTCGGCATTGTGCCTTTTGTATTTAATTCCGATGCAAGTTCTGTGTTTCATCGTCAATACGAAGGTCAGAGGGATACAGTAAACCTGAAGTGGAGCATCGGAATCTATAACTAGTGTCACAGGAATGGTTCAAAACATAGACAGTAAGAAGGATCAGTCTTCTTGTACTTAGGTCGGCATTGTGCCTTTTGTATTTAATTCCGATGCAGTGTCTGTGTTTCATCGTCAATAGGAAGGTCAGCTGGTTACAGTAAACCTGAAGTGAAGCATCGGAATCTATAACCAGTGTCACAGGAATGGTTCAAACCATAGACAGTAAGAAGAGGCAGTCTTCTTGTACTTGAGACGGCATTGTGCCTTTTGTATTTAATTTCGATGAATTTTCTGTGTTTCATCGTCAATAAGAAGGTCAGAGGGATACAGTAAACCTTAAGTGAAACATCGGGATCTATTACTAGTGTCACCGGAATGGTTCAAAACATAGACAGTAAGAAGAGTCAGTTTTCTTGTACGTAAGCCGGCATTGTGCCCTATGTATTTAATTCCGATGCAATTTCTGTGTTTCGTCGTCAATAAGAAGGTCAGCTGGATACAGTAAACCTGAAGTGAAGCATCGGAATCTATAATTAGTGTCACAGGAATGGTTCAAAACATTAACAGTGAGTAGAGTCAGTCTTCTTGTACTTTAGTCGGCATTGTGCCTTTTGTATTTAATTCCGATGCAATTTATGTGCTTCATCGTCAATAAGAAGGTCAGCTTGATACAGTAAACCTGAAGTGAAGCATCGGAATCTATAACTAGTGTCACAGGAATGGTTCAAAACATAGACAGTAAGAAGAGCCAGTCTTCTTGTACGTAAGTCGGCATTGTGCCTTTTGTATTTAATTGTGTTGAATTTTCTGTGCTTGATCGTCAATAAGAAGGTCAGAGGGATACAGTAAACCTGAAGTGAAGCATCGGAATCTATAAGTAGTGTCACAGGAATGGCTCAAACCATAGACAGTAAGAAGATCAGTGTTCTTGTACTGAAGTCGGCATTGTGCCTTTTGTATTTAATTAAGTTGCCATTTCTGTGTTTCAACGTCAACAATAAGATCAGAGGGATACAGTAAACCTGAAGTGAAGCATCGGAATCTATGACTAGTGTCACAGGAATGGTTCAAAACATAGACAATAGGAAGAGCCAGCGTCTTGTACTTAAGTCGGCATTGTGCCTTTTGTATATAATTCCGATGCAATTTCTGTAATTCATCGTCAATAAGTAGCTCAGAGGGATACAGTAAACCTGAAGTGAAGCATCGGAATCAATAACTAGTGTCACAGGAATGGTTCACATCATATACAGAAAGAAGAGTCAGTGTTATTGTACTTAACTCGGCATTGTGCCTTTTGTATTTAATTCCGATGCAAGTTCTGTGTTTCATCGTCAATACGAAGGTCAGAGGGATACAGTAAACCTGAAGTGGAGCATCGGAATCTATAACTAGTGTCACAGGAATGGTTCAAAACATAGACAGTAAGAAGGATCAGTCTTCTTGTACTTAAGTCGGCATTGTGCCTTTTGTATTTAATTCCGAAGCAGTGTCTGTGTTTCATCGTCAATAAGAAGGTCAGCTGGTTACAGTAAACCTGAAGTGAAGCATCGGAATCTATAACCAGTGTCACAGGAATGGTTCAAACCATAGACAGTAAGAAGAGGCATTCTTCTTGTACTTGGGACGGCATTGTGCCTTTTGTATTTAATTTCGATGAATTTTCTGTGTTTCATCGTCAATAAGAAGGTCAGAGGGATACAGTAAACCTGAAGTGAAACATCGGGATCTATTACTAGTGTCACAGGAATGGTTCAAATCATAGACAGTAAGAAGAGTCAGTTTTCTTGTACTTAAGTCGGTATTGTGCCCTTTGTATTTCATTCCGATGCAATTTCTGTGTTTCATCGTCAATACGAAGGTCAGAGGGATACAGAAAACCTAAAGTGAAGCATCGGAATCTACAACTAGTATCACAGGAATGGTTCAAAGCGTAGACAGTAAGAAGAGTCAGTTTTCTTGTACTTAAGTTGGTATTGTGCCCTTTGTATTTCATTCCGATGCAATTTCTGTGTTTCATCGTCAATAAGAAGGTCAGAGGGATACAGTAAACCTAAAGTGAAGCATCGGAATCTATAACTAGTGTCACAGGAATGGTTCAAAACATAGAGAGTAAGAAGAGTCAGCCTTTTTGTACTTAAGAAGGCATTGCGCCTTTTATATTTAATTCCGATGCAATTTCTGTGTTTCATCGTCAATAAGACGATCAGAGGGATACAGTAAACCTGAAGTGAAGGATTGGAATCTATAACTAGTGTCACAGGAATGATTCAAAACATAGACAGTAAGATGAGCCTGTCTTCTTGTACTTGAGTCGGCATTGTGCCTTTTCTATTTAATTCCGATGCAATTTCTGTGTTTCATCGTCAATAAGAAGGTCAGAGGGATACAGTAAACCTGAAGCGAAGCATCGGAATCTATAACTAGTGTCACAGGAATGGTTCAAAACATAGAAAGAAGAGTCAGTCTTCTTTTACTTATGTCGACAATGTGCCTTTTGTATTTAATTTCGATGCAATTTCTGTGCTTCATAGTCAATAAGGAGGTTAGCTGGTTACAGTAAACCTGAAGTGAAGCATCGGAATCTACTACTAGTGTCACAGGAATGGTTCAAAACATAGACAGTAAGAAGAGTCAGTTTTCTTGTACTTAAGTCGGCATTGTGCTTTTTGTATTTAATTCCGATGCAATTTCTGTGTTTCATCGTCAATAAGAAGGTCAGAGGTATACAGTAAACCTGAAGTGAAGCATCGGAATCTATAACTAGTGTCACAGGAATAGTTCAAAACATAGACAGTACGAAGAGTCAGACATTTTGTACTTAAGTCGGCATTGTGCCTTTTGTATTTAATTCCGATGCAATGTCTGTGTTTCATCGTCTATAAGAAGGTCAGAGGGATACAGTAAACCTGAAGTGAAGCATCGGAATCAATAACTAATGTCACAGGAATGGTTCAAAACATATACAATAAGAAGCGTCAGTCTTATTGTACTTAAGTCGGCATTGTGCCTCTTGTATTTAATTCCGGTGCAAGTTCTGTGTTTCATCGTCAATACGAAGGTCAGAGGGATACAGTAAACCTGAAGTGAAGCATCGGAATCTATAACTAGTGTCACAGGAATGGTTCAAAACATAGTAAGAAGAGTCAGTCTTCTTTTACTTAAGTCGACAATGTGCCTTTTGTATTTAATTTCGATGCAATTTCTGTGCTTCATAGTCAATAAGAAGGTCAGCTGGTTACAGTAAACCTGAAGTGAAGCATCGGAATCTATAACTAGTGTCACAGGAATGGTTCAAAAAGTAGACAGTAAGAAGAGTCAGTTTTCGTGTACTTAAGTCGGCATTGTGCCTTTTGTATTTAATTCCGATGTAATTTCTGTGCTTCATAGTCAATAAGAAGGTCAGCTGGTTACAGTAAACCTGAAGTGAAGCATCGGAATCTATAACTAGCGTCACAGGAATGGTTCAAATCATAGACAGTAAGAAGAGTCAGTTTTCTTGTACTTAAGTCGGTATTGTGCCCTTTGTATTTCATACCGATGCAATTTCTGTGTTTCATCGTCAATAAGAAGGTCAGCTGGATACAGTAAACCTGAAGTGAAGCATCGGAATCTATAACTAGTGTCACAGGAATGGTTCAAAACATAGACAGTAAGAAGAGCCAGTCTTCTTGTACTTAAGTCGGCATTGTGCCTTTTGTATTTAATTGCGATGAATTTTCTGTGCTTGATCGTCAATAAGAAGGTCAGAGGGATATAGTAAACCTGAAGTGAAGCATCGGAATCTGTAAGTAGTGTCACAGGAATGGCTCAAACCATAGACAGTAAGAAGATTCAGTGTTCTTGTACTGAAGTCGGCATTGTGCCTTTTGTATTTAATTAAGGTGCCATTTCTGTGTTTCAACGTCAACAATAAGATCAGAGGGATACAGTAAACCTGAAGTGAAGCATCGGAATCTATGACTAGTGTCACAGGAATGGTTCAAAACATAGACAATAGGAAGAGCCAGCGTCTTGTACTTAAGTCGGCATTGTGCCTTTTGTATATAATTCCGATGCAATTTCTGTAATTCATCGTCAATAAGTAGCTCAGAGGGATACAGTAAACCTGAAGTGAAGCATCGGAATCAATAACTAGTGTCACAGGAATGGTTCACATCATATACAGAAAGAAGAGTCAGTGTTATTGTACTTAACTCGGCATTGTGCCTTTTGTATTTAATTCCGATGCAAGTTCTGTGTTTCATCGTCAATACGAAGGTCAGAGGGATACAGTAAACCTGAAGTGGAGCATCGGAATCTATAACTAGTGTCACAGGAATGGTTCAAAACATAGACAGTAAGAAGGATCAGTCTTCTTGTACTTAAGTCAGCATTGTGCCTTTTGTATTTAATTCCGAAGCAGTGTCTGTGTTTCATCGTCAATAAGAAGGTCAGCTGGTTACAGTAAACCTGAAGTGAAGCATCGGAATCTATAACCAGTGTCACAGGAATGGTTCAAACCATAGACAGTAAGAAGAGGCATTCTTCTTGTACTTGGGACGGCATTGTGCCTTTTGTATTTAATTTCGATGAATTTTCTGTGTTTCATCGTCAATAAGAAGGTCAGAGGGATACAGTAAACCTGAAGTGAAACATCGGGATCTATTACTAGTGTCACAGGAATGGTTCAAATCATAGACAGTAAGAAGAGTCAGTTTTCTTGTACTTAAGTCGGTATTGTGCCCTTTGTATTTCATTCCGATGCAATTTCTGTGTTTCATCGTCAATACGAAGGTCAGAGGGATACAGAAAACCTAAAGTGAAGCATCGGAATCTACAACTAGTATCACAGGAATGGTTCAAAGCGTAGACAGTAAGAAGAGTCAGTTTTCTTGTACTTAAGTTGGTATTGTGCCCTTTGTATTTCATTCCGATGCAATTTCTGTGTTTCATCGTCAATAAGAAGGTCAGAGGGATACAGTAAACCTAAAGTGAAGCATCGGAATCTATAACTAGTGTCACAGGAATGGTTCAAAACATAGAGAGTAAGAAGAGTCAGCCTTTTTGTACTTAAGAAGGCATTGCGCCTTTTATATTTAATTCCGATGCAATTTCTGTGTTTCATCGTCAATAAGACGATCAGAGGGATACAGTAAACCTGAAGTGAAGGATTGGAATCTATAACTAGTGTCACAGGAATGATTCAAAACATAGACAGTAAGATGAGCCTGTCTTCTTGTACTTGAGTCGGCATTGTGCCTTTTCTATTTAATTCCGATGCAATTTCTGTGTTTCATCGTCAATAAGAAGGTCAGAGGGATACAGTAAACCTGAAGCGAAGCATCGGAATCTATAACTAGTGTCACAGGAATGGTTCAAAACATAAAAAGAAGAGTCAGTCTTCTTTTACTTATGTCGACAATGTGCCTTTTGTATTTAATTTCGATGCAATTTCTGTGCTTCATAGTCAATAAGGAGGTTAGCTGGTTACAGTAAACCTGAAGTGAAGCATCGGAATCTACTACTAGTGTCACAGGAATGGTTCAAAACATAGACAGTAAGAAGAGTCAGTTTTCTTGTACTTAAGTCGGCATTGTGCTTTTTGTATTTAATTCCGATGCAATTTCTGTGTTTCATCGTCAATAAGAAGGTCAGAGGTATACAGTAAACCTGAAGTGAAGCATCGGAATCTATAACTAGTGTCACAGGAATAGTTCAAAACATAGACAGTACGAAGAGTCAGACATTTTGTACTTAAGTCGGCATTGTGCCTTTTGTATTTAATTCCGATGCAATGTCTGTGTTTCATCGTCTATAAGAAGGTCAGAGGGATACAGTAAACCTGAAGTGAAGCATCGGAATCAATAACTAATGTCACAGGAATGGTTCAAAACATATACAATAAGAAGCGTCAGTCTTATTGTACTTAAGTCGGCATTGTGCCTCTTGTATTTAATTCCGGTGCAAGTTCTGTGTTTCATCGTCAATACGAAGGTCAGAGGGATACAGTAAACCTGAAGTGAAGCATCGGAATCTATAACTAGTGTCACAGGAATGGTTCAAAACATAGTAAGAAGAGTCAGTCTTCTTTTACTTAAGTCGACAATGTGCCTTTTGTATTTAATTTCGATGCAATTTCTGTGCTTCATAGTCAATAAGAAGGTCAGCTGGTTACAGTAAACCTGAAGTGAAGCATCGGAATCTATAACTAGTGTCACAGGAATGGTTCAAAAAGTAGACAGTAAGAAGAGTCAGTTTTCGTGTACTTAAGTCGGCATTGTGCCTTTTGTATTTAATTCCGATGTAATTTCTGTGCTTCATAGTCAATAAGAAGGTCAGCTGGTTACAGTAAACCTGAAGTGAAGCATCGGAATCTATAACTAGCGTCACAGGAATGGTTCAAATCATAGACAGTAAGAAGAGTCAGTTTTCTTGTACTTAAGTCGGTATTGTGCCCTTTGTATTTCATACCGATGCAATTTCTGCGTTTCATCGTCAATAAGAAGGTCAGCTGGATACAGTAAACCTGAAGTGAAGCATCGGAATCTATAACTAGTGTCACAGGAATGGTTCAAAACATAGACAGTAAGAAGAGCCAGTCTTCTTGTACTTAAGTCGGCATTGTGCCTTTTGTATTTAATTGCGATGAATTTTCTGTGCTTGATCGTCAATAAGAAGGTCAGAGGGATATAGTAAACCTGAAGTGAAGCATCGGAATCTATAAGTAGTGTCACAGGAATGGCTCAAACCATAGACAGTAAGAAGATTCAGTGTTCTTGTACTGAAGTCGGCATTGTGCCTTTTGTATTTAATTAAGGTGCCATTTCTGTGTTTCAACGTCAACAATAAGATCAGAGGGATACAGTAAACCTGAAGTGAAGCATCGGAATCTATAACTAGTGTCACAGGAATGGTTCAAAACATAGACAGTAAGAAGAGTCTTTCTTCTTGTACTTAAGTCGGCATTGTGCCTTTTGTATTTAATTAAGAAGCAATTTCTGTGTTTTATCGTCAATAAGAAGGTGAAAGGGATACAGTAAACCTGAAGTGAAGCATCGGAATCTATAACTAGTGTCACGGGAATGGTTCAAAACATAGACAATAGGAAGAGCCAGCGTCTTGTACTTAAGTCGGCATTGTGCCTTTTGTATATAATTCCGATGCAATTTCTGTAATTCATCGTCAATAAGTAGCTCAGAGGGATACAGTAAACTTGAAGTGAAGCATCGGAATCAATAACTAGTGTCACAGGAATGGTTCAAATCATATACAGTAAGAAGAGTCAGTCTTATTGTACTTAACTCGGCATTGTGCCTTTTGTATTTAATTCCGATGCAAGTTCTGTGTTTCATCGTCAATACGAAGGTCAGAGGGATACAGTAAACCTGAAGTGGAGCATCGGAATCTATAACTAGTGTCACAGGAATGGTTCAAAACATAGACAGTAAGAAGGATCAGTCTTCTTGTACTTAAGTCGGCATTGTGCCTTTTGTATTTAATTCCGATGCAGTGTCTGTGTTTCATCGTCAATAGGAAGGTCAGCTGGTTACAGTAAACCTGAAGTGAAGCATCGGAATCTATAACCAGTGTCACAGGAATGGTTCAAACCATAGACAGTAAGAAGAGGCAGTCTTCTTGTACTTGGGACGGCATTGTGCCTTTTGTATTTAATTTCGATGAATTTTCTGTGTTTCATCGTCAGTAAGAAGGTCAGAGGGATACAGTAAACCTTAAGTGAAACATCGGGATCTATTACTAGTGTCACCGGAATGGTTCAAAACATAGAGAGTAAGAAGAGTCAGTTTTCTTGTACGTAAGCCGGCATTGTGCCTTATGTATTTAATTCCGATGCAATTTCTGTGTTTCGTCGTCAATAAGAAGGTCAGCTGGATACAGTAAACCTGAAGTGAAGCATCGGAATCTATAATTAGTGTCACAGGAATGGTTCAAAACATTAACAGTGAGTAGAGTCAGTCTTCTTGTACTTTAGTCGGCATTGTGCCTTTTGTATTTAATTCTGATGCAATTTAAGTGCTTCATCGTCAATAAGAAGGTCAGCTGGATACAGTAAACCTGAAGTGAAGCATCGGAATCTATAACTAGTGTCACAGGAATGGTTCAAACATAGACAGTAAGAAGAGCCAGTCTTCTTGTACGTAAGTCGGCATTGTGCCTTTTGTATTTAATTGTGATGAATTTTCTGTGCTTGATCGTCAATAAGAAGGTCAGAGGGATACAGTAAACCTGAAGTGAAGCATCGGAATCTATAAGTAGTGTCACAGGAATGGCTCAAACCATAGACAGTAAGAAGATCAGTGTTCTTGTACTGAAGTCGGCATTGTGCCTTTTGTATTTAATTAAGATGCCATTTCTGTGTTTCAACGTCAACAATAAGGTCAGAGGGATACAGTAAACCTGAAGTGAAGCATCGGAATCTATGACTAGTGTCACAGGAATGGTTCAAAACATAGACAATAGGAAGAAACAGTCTTCTTGTACTTAAGTCGGCTTTGTGCCTTTTGTATTTAATTCCGATGCAATTTCTGTGTTTCATCGTCAATAAGAAGGTCAGAGGGATACAGTAAACCTGAAGTGGAGCATCGAAATCTGTAACTAGTGTCACAGGAATGGTTCAAAACATAGACAGTAAGAAGGATCAGTCTTCTTGTACTTAAGTCGGCATTGTGCCTTTTGTATTTAATTCCGATGCAGTGTCTGTGTTTCATCGTCAATAAGAAGGTCAGAGGGATACAGTAAAACTGAAGTAAAGCTTTGGAATCTATAACTAGTGTCACAGGAATGGTTCAAAACATAGACAGTATGAAGGGTCAGACATTTTGTACTTAAGTCGGCATTGTGCCTTTTGTATTTAATTCCGATGCAATTTCTGTGTTTCATCGTCTATAAGAAGGTCAGAGGGATACAGTAAACCTGAAGTGAAGCATCGGAATCAATAACTAGTGTCACAGGAATGGTCCAAAACATATACAGTAAGAAGAGTCAGTCTTATTGTACTTAAGTCGGCATTGTGCCTTTTGTTTGTAATTCCGGTGCAATTTCTGTGTTTCATCGTCAATACGAACGTCAGAGGGATACAGTATACCTGAAGTGGAGCATCGGAATCTATAACTAGTGTCACAGGAATGGTTCAAACATAGACCGTAAGAAGGGTCAGCCTTTTTGTACTTAAGCCGTCATTGTGCCTTTTATATTTAATTCCGATGCAATTTCTGTGTTTCATCGTCAATAAGACGATCAGAGGGATTCAGTAAACCTGAAGTGAAGCATCGGAATCTATAACTAGTGTCACAGGAATGGTTCAATACATAGACAGTAAGAAGAGTCAGTCTACGTGTACTTAAGTCGGCATTGTGCCTTTTGTATTTAATTCCGATGCAATTTCTGTGCTTCATAGTCAATAAGAAGGTCAGCTGGTTACAGTAAACCTGAAATGAAGCATCGGAATCTATAACTAGCGTCACAGGAATGGTTCAAATCATAGACAGTAAGAAGAGTCAGTTTTCTTGTACTTAAGTCGGTATTGTGCCCTTTGTATTATATACCGATGCAATTTCTGTGTTTCATCGTCAATAAGAAGGTCAGAGGGATACAGTAAACCTGAAGTGAAGCATCGGAATCTATAACTAGTGTCACAGGAATGGTTCAAAACATAGTAAGAAGAGTCAGTGTTCTTGTACTTCAGTTGACAATGTGCCTTTTGTATTTAATTCCGATGCAATTTCTGTGCTTCATAGTCAATAAGAAGGTCAGCTGGTTACAGTAAATCTGAAGTGAAGCATCGGAATCTATAACCAGTGTCACAGGAATGGTTCAAACCATAGACAGTAAGAAGAGGCAGTCTTCTTGTACTTGAGTCGGCATTTTGGCTTTTGTATTTAATTTCGATGAATTTTCTGCGTTTGACCGTCAATAAGAAGGTCAGAGGTATACAGTAAACCTGAAGTGAAACATCGGGATCTATTACTAGTGTCACAGGAATGGTTCAAAAAATAGACAGTAAGAAGAGTCAGTTTTCTTGTACTTAAGTCGGCATTGTGCCTTATGTATTTAATTCCGATGCAATTTCTGTGTTTCGCCGTCAATAAGAAGGTCAGCTGGATACAGTAAACCTGAAGTGAAGCATCGGAATCTATAACTAGTGTCACAGGAATGGTTCAAAACATTAACAGTAAGTAGAGTCAGTCTTCTTGTACTTTAGTCGGCATTGTGACTTTTGTATTTATTTCCGATGCAATTTGTGTGCTTCATCGTCAATAAGAAGGTCAGCTGCATACAGTAAACCTGAAGTGCAGCATCGGAATCTATAACTAGTGTCACAGGAATGGTTCAAAACATAGACAGTAAGAAGAGCCAGTCTTCTTGTACTTAAGTGGGCATTGTGCCTTTTGTATTTAATTGCGATGAATTTTCTGTGCTTGATCGTCAATAAGAAGGTCAGAGGGATACAGTAAACCTGAAGTGAAGCATCGGAATCTATAAGTAGTGTCACAGGAATGGCTCAAACCATAGACAGTAAGAAGATTCAGTGTTCTTGTACTGAAGTCGGCATTGTGCCTTTTGTATTTAATTATGATGCCATTTCTGTGTTTCAACGTCAACAATAAGGTCAGAGGGATACAGTAAACCTGAAGTGAAGCATCGGAATCTATAACTAGTGTCACAGGAATGGTTCAAAACATAGACAGTAAGAAGAGTCTTTCTTCTTGTACTTAAGTCGGCATTGTGCCTTTTGTATTTAATTAAGAAGCAATTTCTGTGTTTTATCGTCAATAAGAAGGTGAAAGGGATACAGTAAACCTGAAGTGAAGCATCGGAATCTATAACTAGTGTCACAGGAATGGTCCAAAACATAGACAATAGGAAGAGTCAGTCTTCTTGTACTTAAGTCGGCATTGTGGGTTTTGAATATAATTCCGATGCAATTTTTGTGTTTCATCGTCAATAAGTAGCTCAGAGGGATACAGTAAAACTGAAGTAAAGCATCGGAATCTATAACTAGTGTCACAGGAATGGTTCAAAACATAGACAATAGGAAGAGTCAGTCTTCTTGTACTTAAGTCGGCTTAGTGCCTTTTGTATTTAATTCCGATGCAATTTCTGTGTTTCATCGTCAATAAGAAGGTCAGAGGTATACAGTAAACCTGAAGTGAAGCATCGGAATCAATAACTAGTGTCACAGGAATGGTTCAAATCATATACAGTAAGAAGAGTCAGTCTTATTGTACTTAACTCGGCATTGTGCCTTTTGTATTTAATTCCGATGCAATTTCTGTGTTTCATCGTCAATTCGAAGGTCAGAGTGATACAGTAAACCTGAAGTGGAGCATCGGAATCTATAACTAGTGTCACAGGAATGGTTCAAAACATAGACAGTAAGAAGGATCAGTCCCCTTGTACTTACGTCGGCATTGTGCCTTTTTGTATTTAATTCCGATGCAGTGTCTGTGTTTCATCGTCAATAAGAAGGTCAGAAGGATACAGTAAAACTGAAGTAAAGCATTGGAATCTATAACTAGTGTCACAGGAATGGTTCAAAACATAGACAGTAAGAAGGGTCAGTCTTTTTGTACTTAAGTCGGCATTGTGCTTTTATATTTAATTCCGATGCAATTTTTGTGTTTCATCGTCAATAAGACGATCAGAGGGATACAGTAAACCTGAAGTGAAGCATCGTAATCAATAACTAGTGTCACAGGAATGGTTCAAATCATATACAGTAAGAAGAGTCAGTCTTATTGTACATAGCTCGGCATTGTGCCTTTTGTATTTAATTCCGATGCAATTTCTGTGTTTCATCGTCAATACGAAGGTCAGAGGGATACAGTAAACCTGAAGTGGAGCATCGGAATCTATAACTAGTGTCACAGGAATGGTTCAAAACATAGACAGTAAGAAGGATCAGTCTCCTTGTACTTACGTCGGCATTGTGCCTTTTTGTATTTAATTCCGATGCAGTGTCTGTGTTTCATCGTCAATAAGAAGGTCAGAGGGATACAGTAAAACTGAAGTAAAGCATTGGAATCTATAACTAGTGTCACAGGAATGGTTCAAAACATAGACAGTAAGAAGGGACAGTCTTTTTGTTCTTAAGTCGGCATTGTGCTTTTATATTTAATTCCAATGCAATTTCTGTGTTTCATCGTCAATAAGACGATCAGAGGGATACAGTAAACCTGAAGTGAAGCATCGTAATCAATAACTAGTGTCACAGGAATGGTTAAAATCATATACAGTAAGAAGAGTCAGTCTTATTGTACTTAACTCGGCATTGTGCCTTTTGTATTTAATTCCGATGCAATTTCTGTATTTCATCGTCAATACGAAGGTCAGAGTGAAGTGGAGCATCGGAATCTATAACTAGTGTCACAGGAATGGTTCAAATCATATACAGTAAGAAGAGTCAGTCTTATTGTACTTAACTCGGCATTGTGCCTTTTGTATTTAATTCCGATGCAATTTCTGTGTTTCATCGTCAATACGAAGGTCAGAGGGATACAGTAAACCTGAAGTGGAGCATCGGAATCTATAACTAGTGTCACAGGAATGGTTCAAAACATAGACAGTAAGAAGGATCAGTCTTCTTGTACTTAAGTCGGCATTGTGCCTTTTGTATTTAATTCCGATGCAGTGTCTGTGTTTCATCGTCAATAAGAAGGTCAGAGGGATACAGTAAAACTGAAGTAAAGCATTGGAATCTATAACTAGTGTCACAGGAATGGTTCAAAACATAGACAGTAAGAAGGGTCAGTCTTTTTGTACTTAAGTCGGCATTGTGCTTTTATATTTAATTCCCATGCAATTTCTGTGTTTCATCGTCAATAAGACGATCAGAGGGATACAGTAAACCTGAAGTGAAGCATCGTAATCAATAACTAGTGTCACAGGAATGGTTCAAAACATATACAGTAAAAAGAGTCAGTCTTATTGTACTTAACTCGGCATTGTGCCTTTTGTATTTAATTCCGATGCAATTTCTGTGTTTCATCGTCAATACGAAGGTCAGAGTGAAGTGGAGCATCGGAATCTATAACTAGTGTCACAGGAATGGTTCAATACATAGACAGTAAGAAGAGTCAGTCTTCGTGTACTTAAGTCGGCATTGTGCCTTTTGTATCTAATTCCGATGCAATTTTTGTGCTTCATAGTCAATAAGAAGGTCAGCTGGTTACAGTAAACCTGAAGTGAAGCATCGGAATCTATAACTAACGTCACAGGAATGGTTCAAATCATAGACAGTAAGAAGAGTCAGTTTTCTTGTACTTAAGTCGGTATTGTGCCCTTTGTATTTCATACCGATGCAATTTCTGTGTTTCATCGTCAATAAGAAGGTCAGAGGGATACAGTAAACCTAAAGTGAAGCATCGGAATCTGTAACTAGTGTCACAGGAACGGTTCAAAACATAGACAGTAAGAAGAGTCAGTTTTCTTGTACTTAAGTCGGTATTGGGCCCTTTGTATTTCATTCCGATGCAATTTCTGTGTTTCATCGTCAATAAGAAGGTCAAAGGTATACAGTAAACCTAAAGTGAAGCATCGGAATCTATAACTAGTGTCACAGGAATGGTTCAAAACATAGAGAGTAAGAAGAGTCAGTCGTTTTGTACTTAAGAAGGCATTACGCCTTTTATATTTAATTCCGATGCAATTTCTGTGTTTCATCGTCAATAAGACGATCAGAGGGATGCAGTAAACCTGAAGTGAAGCATCGGAATCTATAACTAGTGTCACAGGAATGGTTCAAAACATAGACAGTAAGAAGAGCCAGTCTTCTTGTACTTGAGTCGGCATTGTGCCTTTTCTATTTAATTCGGATGCAATTTCTGTGTTTCTTCGTCAATAAGAAGGTCAAAGGGATACAGTAAATCTAAAGTGAAGCACCGGAAACTATAACTAGTGTCACAGGAATGGTTCAAAACTTAGAGAGTGAGAAGAGTCAGTCTTTTTGTACTTAAGTCGGCACTGTGCCTTTTATATTTAATTCCGATGCAATTTCTGTGTTTCATCGTCAATAAGACGATCAGAGCGATACAGTAAACCTGAAGTGAAGCATCGGAATCTATAACTAGTGTCACAGGAATGGTTCAATACATAGACAGTAAGAAGAGTCAGTCTTCGTGTACTTAAGTCGGCATTGTGCCTTTTGTATTTAATTCCGATGCAATTTCTGTGCTTCATAGTGAATAACAAGGTCAGCTGGTTACAGTAAACCTGAAGTGAAGCATCGGAATCTATAACTGGCGTCACAGAAATGGTTCAAATCATAGTCAGTAAGAAGAGTCAGTTTTCTTGTACTTAAGTCGGTATTGTGCCCTTTGTATTTCATACCGATGCAATTTCTGTGTTTCATCGTCAATATGAAGGTCAGAGGTATACAGTAAACCTGAAGTGAAGCATCGGAATCAATAACTAGTGTCACAGGAATGGTTCGAATCATATACAGTAAGAAGAGTCAGTCTTATTGTACTTAACTCGGCATTGTGCCTATTGTATTTAATTCCGATGCAATTTCTGTGTTTCATCGTCAATACAAAGGTCAGAGTGAAGTGGATCATCGGAATCTATAACTAGTGTCACAGGAATGGTTCAATACATAGACAGTAAGAAGAGTCAGTCTTCGTGTACTTAAGTCGGCATTGTGCCTTTTGTATCTAATTCCGATGCAATTTCTGTGCTTCATAGTCAATAAGAAGGTCAGCTGGTTACAGTAAACCTGAAGTGAAGCATCGGAATCTATAACTAACGTCACAGGAATGGTTCAAATCATAGACAGTAAGAAGAGTCAATTTTCTAGTACTTAAGTCGGTATTGTGCCCTTTGTATTTCATACCGATGCAATTTCTGTGTTTCATCGTCAATAAGAAGGTCAGAGGGATACAGTAAACCTAAAGTGAAGCATCGGAATCTATAACTAGTGTCACAGGAACGGTTCAAAACATAGACAGTAAGAAGAGTCAGTTTTCTTGTACTTAAGTCGGTATTGTGCCCTTTGTATTTCATTCCGATGCAATTTCTGTTTTTCATCGTCAATAAGAAGGTCAAAGGGATACAGTAAACCTAAAGTGAAGCATCGGAATGTATAACAAGTGTCACAGGAATGGTTCAAAACATAGAGAGTAAGAAGAGTCAGTCTTTTTGTACTTATGAAAGCATTGCGCTTTTATATTTAATTCCGATGCAATTTCTGTGTTTCATCGTCAATAAGACGATCAGAGGGATGCAGTAAACCTGAAGTGAAGCATCGGAATCTATAACTAGTGTCACAGGAATGGTTCAAAGCATAGACAGTAAGAAGAGCCAGTCTTCTTGTACTTGAGTCGGCATTGTGCCTTTTCTATTTAATTCGGATGCAATTTCTGTGTTTCATCGTCAATAAGAAGGTCAAAGGGATACAGTAAACCTAAAGTGAAGCACCGGAATCTATAACTAGTGTCACAGGAATGGTTCAAAACTTAGAGAGTGAGAAGAGTCAGTCTTTTTGTACTTAAGTCGGCATTGTGCCTTTTATATTTAATTCCGATGCAATTTCTGTGTTTCATCGTCAAAAAGACGATCAGAGCGATACAGTAAACCTGAAGTGAAGCATCGGAATCTATAACTAGTGTCACAGGAGTGGTTCAATTCATAGACAGTAAGAAGAGTCAGTCTTCGTGTACTTAAGTCGGCATTGTGCCTTTTGTATTTAATTCCGATGCAATTTCTGTGCTTCATAGTTAATAAGAAGGTCAGCTGGTTACAGTAAACCTGAAGTGAAGCATCGGAATCTATAACTGGCGTCTCAGAAATGGTTCAAATCATAGACAGTAAGAAGAGTCAGTTTTCTTGTACTTAAGTCGGTATTGTGCCCTTTGTATTTCATACCGATGCAATTTTTGTGTTTCATCGTCAATAAGAAGGTCAGAGGGATACAGTAAACCAAAAGTGAAGCATCGGAATCTATAACTAGTGTCACAGGAATGGTTCAAAACATAGACAGTAAGAAGAGTCAGTTTTCTTGTACTTAAGTCGGTATTGTGCCCTTTGTATTTCATTCCGATGCAATTTCTGTGTTTCATCGTCAATAAGAAGGTCAAAGGGATACAGTAAACCTAAAGTGAAGCATCGGAATCTATAACTAGTGTCACAGGAATAGTTCAGAACATAGAGAGTAAGAAGAGTCAGTCTTTTTGTACTTAAGAAGGCATTGCGCCTTTTATATTTAATTCCGATGCAATTTCTGTGTTTCATCGTCAATAAGACGATCAGAGGGATGCAGTAAACCTGAAGTGAAGCATCGCAATCTATAACTAGTGTCACAGGAATGGATCAAAACATGGACAGTAAGAAGAGCCAGTCTTCTTGTACTTGAGTCGGCATTGTGCCTTTTCTATTTAATTCCGATGCAATTTCTGTGTTTCATCGTCAATAACAAGGTCAGAGGGATACAGTAAACCTGAAGTGAAGCATCGGAATCTATAACTAGTGGCACAGGAATGGTTCAAACCATCGACAGTAAGAAGAGTCAGTGTTCTTGTACTGAAGTCAGCATTGTGCCTTTTGTATTTAATTAAGATGCAATTTCTGTGTTTCATCGTTAATAAGACGGTCAGAGGGATACAGTAAACCTGAAGTGAAGCATCGGAATCTATAACTAGTGTCACAGAAATGGTTCAAAACATAGACAGTAAGAAGTACCAGTCTTCTTGTACTTGAGCCGGCATTGTGCCTTTTGTATTTAATTGCGATGAATTTTCTGTGTTTGATCATCAATAAGAAGGTCACAGGGATACAGTAAACCTGAAGTGGAGCATCGGAATCTATTACTAGTGGCACAGGAATGGTTCAAAGCATCGACAGTAAAAAGAGTCAGTTTTCTTGTACTTAAGTCGGCATTGTGCCTTATGTATTTAATTTCGATGCAATTTCTGTGTTTCATCGTCAATAAGGCGGTCAGCTGGATACAGTAAACCTGAAGTGAAGCATCGGAATCTATAACTAGTGTCACAGGAATGGTTCAAAACATTAACAGTAAGTAGAGTCAGTCTTCTTGTACTTTAGTCGGCATTGTGCCTTTTGTATTTAATTCCGATGCAATTTATGTGCTTCATCGTCAATGGGAAGGGCAGATGGATACAGTAAACCTAAAGTGAAGCATCGGAATCTATAACTAGTGTCACAGGAATGGTTCAAAACATAGACAGTAAGAAGAGTCAGTGTTCTTGTACTGAAGTCGGCATTGTGCCTTTTGTATTTAATTAAGATGCAATTTCTGTGTTTCAACGTCAACAATAAGGTCAGAGGGATACAGTAAACCTGAAGTGAAGCATCGGAATCTATAACTAGTGTCACAGGAATGGTTCAAAACATAGACAGTAAGAAGAGTCACTCTTCTTGTACTTAAGTCTGCATTGTGCCATTTGTATTTCATTAAGATGCAATTTCTGTGTTTCATCGTCAATAAGAAGGTGAAAGGGATACAGTAAACCTGAAGTGAAGCATTGGAATCTATAACTAGTGTCACAGGAATGGTTCAAAACATAGACAGTTAGAAGAGTCAGTCTTCTTGTACTTAAGTCAGCAATGTGCCTTTTGTATATAATTCCGAAACAATTTCTGTGTTTCATCGTCAATAAGATGCTCACAGGGATACAGTAAACCTGAAGTGAAGCATCGGAATCTATAACTAGTATCACAGGAATGGTTCAAAACATAGACAGTAAGAAGAGTCAGTCTTCTTGTACTTAAGTCGGCATTGTGCCTTTTGTATTTAAATTCCGACGCAATTTCTGTGATTCATCGTCAATAAGAAGGTCAGAGGGATACAGTAAACCTGAAGTGAAGCTACGGAATCTATAACTAGTGTCACAGGAATAGTTCAAATCATAGACTGTAAGAAGAGTCAGACTTTTTGTACTTAAGTCGGCATTGTGCCTTTTGTATTTAATTCCGATGCAATTTCTGTGTTTCTTCGTCAATACGAAGGTCAGAGGGAAACACTAAACCTGAAGGGAAGCATCGGAATCTATAACTAGTGTCACAGGAATGGTTCAAAACATAGACAGTAAGAAGGGTCAGTCTTCTTGTACTTAAGTCGGCATTGTACCTTTTGTATTTAATTCCGATGCAGTGTCTGTGTTTCATCGTCAATAAGAAGGTCAGAGGGATACAGTAAAACTGAAGTGAAGCATCGGAATCTATAACTAGTGTCAGAGGAATGGTTCAATACATAGACAGTAAGAAGAGTCAGTCTTCTTTTACTTGAGTCGGCATTGTGCCTTGTGTATGTAATTCCTAAGCAATTTCTGTGTTTCATCGTCAATAAGAAGGTCAGAGGGATACTGTAAACCTGAAGTGAATCATCGGAATCTATAACTAGTGTCACAGGAATGGTTCAAAACATAGACAGTAAGAAGAGTCAGTTTTCATGTACTTAAGTCGGCATTGTGCCCTTTGTATTTCAATCCGATGCAATTTCTGTGTTTCATCGTCAATAAGACGGTCAGAGGGATACAGTAAACCTGAAGTGAAGCACTGGAATCTATAACTAATGTCACAGGAATCGTTCAAAACATAGACAGTAAGAAAAGTAAGTTTTCTTGTACTTAAGTCGGCATTGTGCCATTTGTATTTAGTTCCGTTGCAATTTCTGTGTTTCATCGTCAATAAGAAGGTCAGAGAGATACAGTAAACCTGGAGTGAAGCATCGGAATCTATAACTAGTGTCACAGGAAAGTTTCAAAACATAGACAGTAAGAAGAGTCAGTCTTTTTGTACTTAAGTCGGCATTGTGCCTCTTGTATTTAATTGCGATGAATTTTCTGCGTTTGATCGTCAATAAGAAGGTCAGAGGGATACAGTAAACCTGAAGTGAAGCATCGGAATCTATAACTAGTGTCACAGGAATGGTTCAAAACATGGTTAGAAGAGTCAGTCTTCTCGTACTTAAGTCGAGAATGTGCCTTTTGTATTTAATTCTGATGCACTTTCTGTGCTTCATAGTCAATAAGATGGTCAGCTGGTTACAGTAAACCTGAAGTGAAGCATCGGAATCTAGTGTCACAGGAATGGTTCAAAACATAGACAGTAAGAAGAGCCAGTCTTCTTGTACTTAAGTCGGCATTGTGCCTTATGTATTTAATTCCGATGCAATTTCTGTGTTTCATCGTCAATAAGAAGGTCAGCTGGATACAGTAAACCTGAAGTGAAGCATCGGAATCTATAGCTAGTGTCACAGGAATGGTTCAAAACATTACCAGTAAGTAGAGTCAGTCTTCTTGTACTTTAGTCGGCATTGTGCCTTTTGTATTTAGTTCCGATGCAATTTATGTGCCTCATCGTCAATAAGAAGGCCAGCTGGATACAGTAAACCTGAAGTGAAGCATCGGAATCTATAACTAGTGTCACAGGAATGGTTCAAAACATAGACAGTAAGAAGAGCCAGTCTTCTTGTACTTGAGTCGGCATTGTGCCTTTTGTATTTGATTCCGAATTTTTCTGTGCTTGATCGTCAATAAGAAGGTCAGAGGGATACAGTAAACCTGAAGTGAAGCATAGGAATCTATAACTAGTGTCACAGGAATGGTTCAAACCATAGACAGTAAGAAGAGTCAGTGTTCTTGTACTGAAGTCGGCATTGTGCTTTTTGTATTTAATTAAGATGCCATTTCAGTGTTTCAACGTCAACGATAAGGTCAGAGGGATACAGTAAACCTGAAGTGAAGCATCGGAATCTATAACTAGTGTCACAGGAATGGTTCAAAACATAGACAGTAAGAAGAGTCACTCTTCTTGTACTTATGTCGGCATTGTGCCTTTTGTAATTATCTAAGATGCAATTTCTGTGTTTCATCGTCAATAAGAAGGTGAAAGGGATACAGTAAACCTGAAGTGAAGCATCGGAATCTATTACTAGTGTCACAGGAATGGTTGAAAGCATAGACAGTAAGAAGAGACAGTCTTCTTGTACTTAAGTCGGCATTGTGCCTTTTGTATATAATTCCGATGCAATTTCT
Source organism: Schistocerca americana (assembly GCF_021461395.2). Taxonomy (NCBI): domain Eukaryota; kingdom Metazoa; phylum Arthropoda; class Insecta; order Orthoptera; family Acrididae; genus Schistocerca; species Schistocerca americana. The sequence continues at coordinate 1,380,292 of NC_060126.1, forward strand.
GTGTTTCATCGTCAATAAGAAGCTCAGAGGGATACAGTAAACCTGAAGTGAAGCACTGGAATCTATAACTAGTGTCACAGGAATCGTTCAAAACATAGACAGTAAGAAAAGTCAGTTTTCTTGTACTTAAGTCGGCATTGTGCCATTTGTATTTAGTTCCGTTGCAATTTCTGTGTTTAATCGTCAATAAGAAGGTCAGAGGGATACAGTAAACCTGGAGTGAAGCATCGGAATCTATAACTAGTGTCACAGGAAAGTTTCAAAACATAGACAGTAAGAAGAGTCAGTCTTTTTGTACTTAAGTCAGCATTGTGCCTTTTGTATTTAATTGCGATGAATTTTCTGTGTTTGATCGTCAATAAGAAGGTCAGAGGGATACAGTAAACCTGAAGTGAAGCATCGGAATCTATTTCTAGTGTCACAGGAATGGTTCAAATCATAGACAGTAAGAAGAGTCAGTTTTCTTGTACTTAAGTCGGCATTGTGCCTTATGTATTTAATTCCGATGCAATTTCTGTGTTTCATCGTCAATAAGAAGGTCAGCTGGATTAAGTAAACCCGAAGTGAAGCATCGGAATCTATAACTAGTGTCACAGGAATGGTTCAAAACATTAACAGTAAGTAGAGTCAGTCTTCTTGTACTTTAGTCGGCATTGTGCCTTTTGTATTTAATTCCGATGCAATTTATGTGCTTCATCGTCAATGGGAAGGTCAGATGGATACAGTAAACCTAAAGTGAAGCATCGGAATCCATAACTAGTGTCACAGGAATGGTTCAAAACATAGACAGTAAGAAGAGTCAGTGTTCTTGTACTGAAGTCGGCATTGTGCCTTTTGTATTTAATTAAGATGCAAATTCTGTGTTTCAACGTCAACAATAAGGTCAGAGGGATACAGTAAAACTGAATTGAAGCATCGGAATCTATAACTAGTGTCACAGGAATGGTTCAAAACATAGACAGTAAGAAGAGTCAGTGTTCTTGTACTGATGTCGGCATTGTGCTTTTTGTATTTAATTAAGATGCCATTTCAGTGTTTCAACGTCAACGATAAGGTCAGAGGGATACAGTAAACCTGAAGTGAAGCATCGGAATCTATAACTAGTGTCACAGGAATGGTTCAAAACATAGACAGTAAGAAGAGTCACTCTTCTTGTACTTATGTCGGCATTGTGCCTATTAAAATTATCTAAGATGCAATTTCTGTGTTTCATCGTCAATAAGAAGGTGAAAGGGATACAGTAAACCTGAAGTGAAGCATCGGAATCTATTACTAGTGTCACAGGAATGGTTGAAAGCATAGACAGTAAGAAGAGACAGTCTTCTTGTACTTAAGTCGGCATTGTGCCTTTTGTATATAATTCCGATGCAATTTCTGTGTTTCATCGTCAATAAAAAGCTCAGAGGGATACAGTAAACCTGAAGTGAAGCACTGGAATCTATAACTAGTGTCACGGGAATCGTTCAAAACATAGACAGTAAGAAAAGTCAGTTTTCTTGTACTTAAGTCGGCATTGTTCCATTTGTATTTAGTTCCGTTCCAATTTCTGTGTTTCATCGTCAATCAGAAGGTCAGGGGGATACAGTAAACCTGGTGTGAAGCATCGGAATCTATAACTAGTGTCACAGGAAAGGTTCAAAACATAGACAGTAAGAAGAGTCAGTCTTTTTGTACTTAAGTCGGCATTGTGCCTTTTGTATTTAATTGCGATGAATTTTCTGTGTTTGATCGTCAATAAGAAGGTCAGAGGGATACAGTAAACCTGAAGTGAAGCATCGGAATCTATTACTAGTGTCACAGGAATGGTTCAAATCATAGACAGTAAGAAGAGTCAGTTTTCTTGTACTTAAGTCGGCATTGTGCCTTATGTATTTAATTCCGATGCAATTTCTGTGTTTCATCGTCAATAAGAAGGTCAGCTGGATACAGTAAACCTGAAGTGAAGCATCGGAATCTATAACTAGTGTCACAGGAATGGTTCAAAACATTAACAGTAAGTAGAGTCAGTCTTCTTGTACTTTAGTCGGCATTGTGCCCTTTGTATTTAATTCCGATGCAATTTATGTGCTTCATCGTCAATGGGAAGGTCAGATGGATACAGTAAACCTAAAGTGAAGCATCGGAATCTATAACTAGTGTCACAGGAATGGTTCAAAACATAGACAGTAAGAAGAGTCGGTGTTCTTGTACTGAAGTCGGCATTGTGCCTTTTGTATTTAATTAAGATGCAATTTTTGTGTTTCAACGTCAACAATAAGGTCAGAGGGATACAGTAAACCTGAAGTGAAGCATCGGAATCTATAACTAGTGTCACAGGAATAATTCAAAACATAGACAGTAAGAAGAGTCACTCTTCTTGTACTTAAGTCCGCATTGTGCCATTTGTATTTCATTAAGATGCAATTTCTGTGTTTCATCGTCAATAAGAAGGTGAAAGGGATACAGTAACCCTGAAGTGAAGCATTGGAATGTATAACTAGTGTCACAGGAATGGTTCAAAATATAGGCAGTTAGAAGAGTCAGTCTTCTTGTACTTAAGTCAGCAATGTGCCTTTTGTATATAATTCCGATGCAATTTCTGTGTTTCATCGTCAATAAGATGCTCACAGGGATACAGTAAACCTGAAGTGAAGCATCGGAATCTATAACTAGTATCACAGGAATGATTCAAAACATAGACAGTAAGAAGAGTCAGTCTTCTTGTACTTAAGTCGTCATTGTGCCTTTTGTATTTAATTCCGACGCAATTTCTGTGTTTCATCGTCAATAAGAAGGTCAGAGGGATACAGTAAAACTGAAGTGAAGCATCGGAATCTATAACTAGTGTCAGAGGAATGGTTCAATACATAGACAGTAAGAAGAGTCAGTCTTCTTGTACTTGAGTCGGCATTGTGCCTTGTGTATTCAATTCCTAAGCAATTTCTGTGTTTCATCGTCAATAAGAAGGTCAGAGGGATACTGTAAACCTGAAGTGAATCATCGGAATCTATAACTAGTGTCACAGGAATGGTTCAAAACATAGACAGTAAGAAGAGTCAGTTTTCATGTACTTAAGTCGGCATTGTGCCCTTTGTATTTCAATCCGATGCAATTTCTGTGTTTCATCGTCAATAAGACGGTCAGAGGGATACAGTAAACCTAAAGTGAAGCATCGGAATCTATAACTAGTGTCACAGGAATGGTTCCAAATTTAGAGAGTAAGAAGGGTCAATCTTTTCGTACTTAAGTCGGCATTGTGCCTTTTATATTTAATTCCGATGCAATTTCTGTGTTTCATGGTCAATAAGACGATCAGAGGGATACAGTAATCCTGAAGTCAAGCATCGGAATCTATAACTAGTGTCACAGGAATGGTTCAAAATATAGAAGGTAAGAAGAGCCAGTCCTCTTGTACTTGAGTCGGCACTGTGCCTTTTCTATTTAATTCCGATGCAATTTCTGTGTTTCATCGTCAATAAGAAGGTCAGAGGGATACAGTAAACCTGAAGTGAAGCATCGGAATCTATAACTAGTGGCACAGGAATGGTTCTAACCATTGACAGTAAGAAGTTTCAGTGTTCTTGTACTGAAGTCGGCATTGTGCCTTTTGTATTTAATTAAGATGCAATTTCTGTGGTGCATCGTTAATAAGACGGTCAGAGGGATTCAGTAAACCTTAAGTGAAGCATCGGAATCTATAACTAGTGTCACAGGAATGGTTCAAAACATGGTAAGAAGAGTCAGTCTTCTTGTACTTAAGTCGAGAATGTGCCTTTTGTATTTAATTCTGATGCACTTTCTGTGCTTCTTAGTCAATAAGATGGTCAGCTGGTTACAGTAAACCTGAAGTGAAGCTTCGGAATCTATAACTAGTGTCACAGCAATGGTTCAAAACATAGACAGTAAGAAGAGCCAGTCTTCTTGTACTTGAGTCGGCATTGTGCCTTTTGTATTTAATTGCGATGTATTTTCTTTGTTTGATCGTCAATAAGAAGGTCAGAGGGATACAGTAAACCTGAAGTGAAGCATCGGAATCTACTACTAGTGTCACAGGAATAATTCAAATCATAGACAGTAAGAAGAGTCAGTTTTCTTGTACTTAAGTCGGCATTGTGCCTTATGTATTTAATTCCGATGCAATTTCTGTGTTTCATCGTCAATAAGAAGGTCAGCTGGATACAGTAAACCGGAAGTGAAGCATCGGAATCTATAGCTAGTGTCACAGGAATGGTTCAAAACATTACCAGTAAGTAGAGTCAGTCTTCTCGTACTTTAGTCGGCATTGTGCCTTTTGTATTTAGTTCCGATGCAATTTATGTGCCTCATCGTCAATAAGAAGGCCAGCTGGATACAGTAAACCTGAAGTGAAGCATCGGAATCTATAACTAGTGTCACAGGAATGGTTCAAAACATAGATAGTAAGAAGAGCCAGTCTTCTTGTACTTGAGTCGGAATTGTGCCTTTTGTAATTAATTCTGAATTTTTCTGTGCTTCAGCGTCAATAAGAAGGTCAGAGGGATACAGTAAACCTGCCGTGAAGCATCGGAATCTATGACTAGTGTCACAGGAATGGATCAAACCATAGACAGTAAGTAGAGTCAGTGTTCTTGGACTTAAGTCGGCATTGTGCCTTTTGTATATAATTCCGATGCAAGTTCTGTGTTTCATCGTCAATAAGAAGCTCAGAGGGATACAGTAAACCTGAAGTGAAGCATTGGAATCTATAACTAGTGTCACAGGAATGGTTCAAAACATAGACAGTAAGAAAAGTTAGTTTTCTTGTACTTAAGTCGGTATTGTGCCATTTGTATTTAGTTCCGATGCAATTTCTGTGTTTCATCGTCAATAAGAAGGTCAGAGGGATACAGTAAACCTGAAGTGAAGCATCGGAATCTATAACTAGTGTCACAGGAAAGGTTCAAGACATAGACAGTAAGAAGAGTCAGTCTTTTTGTACTTAAGTCGGCATTGTGCCTTTTTTATTTAATTGCGATGAATTTTCTGTGTTTGATCGTCAATAAGAAGGTCAGAGGGATACAGTAAACCTGAAGTGAAGCATCGGAATCTATTACTAGTGTCACAGGAATGGTTCAAATCATAGACAGTAAGAAGAGTCAGTTTTCTTGTACTTAAGTCGGCATTGTGCCTTATGTATTTAATTCCGATGCAATTTCTGTGTTTCATTGTCAATAAGAAGGTCAGCTGGATACAGTAAACCTGAAGTGAAGCATCGGAATCTATAACTAGTGTCACAGGAATGGTTCAAAACATTAACAGTAAGTAGAGTCAGTCTTCTTGTACTTTAGTCGGCATTGTGCCTTTTGTATTTAATTCCGATGCAATTTATGTGCCTCATCGTCAATAAGAAGGTCAGCTGGATACAGTAAACCTGAAGTGAAGCATCGGAATCTATAACTAGTGTCACAGGAATGGTTCAAAACATAGACAGTAAGAAGAGCCAGTCTTCTTGTACTTGAGTCGGAATTGTGCTTTTTGTAATTAATTCTGAATTTTTCTGTGCTTCAGCGTCAATAAGAAGGTCAGAGGGATACAGTAAACCTGCCGTGAAGCATCGGAATCTATGACTAGTGTCACAGGAATGGATCAAACCATAGACAGTAAGCAGAGTCAGTGTTCTTGTACTGAAGTCGGCATTGTGCCTTTTGTATTTAATTATGATGCCATTTCTGTGTTTCAACGTCAACAATAAGGTCAGAGGGATACAGCAAACCTGAAGTGAAGCATCGGAATCTATAACTAGTGTCACAGGAATGGTTCAAAACATAGACAGTAAGAAGAGTCACTCTTCTTGTACTTATGTCGGCATTGTGCCGTTTCTAATTATCTAAGATGCAATTTCTGTGTTTCATCGTCAATAAGAAGGTGAAAGGGATACAGTAAACCTGAAGTGAAGCATCGGAATCTGTTACTAGTGTCACAGGAATGGTTGAAAGCATAGACAGTAAGAAGAGACAGTCTTCTTGTACTTAAGTCGGCATTGTGCCTTTTGTATATAATTCCGATGCAATTTCTGTGTTTCATCGTCAATAAGAAGCTCAGAGGGATACAGTAAACCTGAAGTGAAGCATCGGAATCTATAACTAGTGTCACAGGAATGGTTCAAACATAGACAGTAAGAAGAGTCAGTTTTCTTGTACTTGAGTCGGCATTGTGCCTTTTGTAATTAGTTCCGATGCAATTTCTGTGTTTCATCGTCAATAAGAAGGTCAAAGGGATACAGTAAACCTGAAGTGAAGCATCGGAATCTATAACTAGTGTCACAGGAAAGGTTCAAAACATAGACAGTAAGAAGAGTCAGTCTTTTTGTACTTAAGTCGGCATTGTGCCTTTTGTATTTAATTCCGATGCAATTTCTGTGTTTCATCGTCAATACGAAGGTCAGAGGGATACAGTAAACCTGAGGTGAAGCATCGGAATCTATAACTAGTGTCACAGGAATGGTTCAAAGCATAGACAGTAAGAAGAGTCACTCTTCTTGTACTTAAGTCTTCATTGTGCCTTTTGTATTTAATTAAGTTGCAATTTCTGTGTTTCATCGTCAATAAGAAGGTGAAAATGATACAGTAAACCTGATGTGAAGCATCGGAATCTATTACTAGTGTCACAGGAATGGTTCAAAACATAGACAGTAAGAAAAGTTAGTTTTCTTGTACTTAAGTCGGCATTGTGCCATTTGTATTTAGTTCCGTTGCAATTTCTGTGTTTCATCGTCAATAAGAAGGTCAGAGGGATACAGTAAACCTGGAGTGAAGCATCGGAATCTATAACTAGTGTCACAGGAAAGGTTCAAAACATAGACAGTAAGAAGAGTCAGTCTTCTTGTACTTTAGTCGGCATTGTGCATTTTGTATTTAATTCCGATGCAATTTATATGCCTCATCGTCAATAAGAAGGTCAGCTGGATACAGTAAACCTGAAGTGAAGCATCGGAATCTATTACTAGTGTCACAGGAATGGTTCAAACATAGACAGTAAGAAGAGCCAGTCTTCTTGTACTTGAGTCGGAATTGTGCCTATTGTATTTAATTCAGAATTTTTCTGTGCTTGATCGTCAATAAGAAGGTCAGAGGGATACAGTAAACCTGAAGTGAAGCATCGGAATCTATAACTAGTGTCACAGGAATGGATCAAACCATAGACAGTAAGAAGGGTCAGTGTTCTTGTACTGAAGTCGGCATTGTGCCTTTTGTATTTAATTATGATGCCATTTCTGTGTTTCAACGTCAACAATAAGGTCAGAGGGATACAGAAAACCTGAAGTGAAGCATCGGAATCTATAACTAGTGTCACAGGAATGGTTCAAAGCATAGACAGTAAGAAGAGTCACTCTTCTTGTACTTAAGTCTTCATTGTGCCTTTTGTATTTAATTAAGTTGCAATTTCTGTGTTTCATCGTCAATAAGAAGGTGAAAATGATACAGTAAACCTGATGTGAAGCATCGGAATCTATTACTAGTGTCACAGGAATGGTTCAAAACATAGACAGTAAGAAGAGTCAGTCTTCTTGTACTTAAGTCGGCATTGTGCCTTTTGTATATAATTCCGATGCAATTTCTGTGCTTCATCGTCAATAAGAAGCTCAGAGGGATACAGTAAACCTGAAGTGAAGCATCGGAATCTATAACTAGTGTCACAGGAATGGTTCAAACATAGACAGTAAGAAGAGTCAGTTTTGTTGTACTTGAGTCGGCATTGTGCCTTTTGTAATTAGTTCCGATGCAATTTCTGTGTTTCATCGTCAATAAGAAGGTCAAAGGGATACAGTAAACCTGAAGTGAAGCATCGGAATCTATAACTAGTGTCACAGGAAAGGTTCAAAACATAGACAGTAAGAAGAGTCAGTCTTTTTGTACTTAAGTCGGCATTGTGCCTTTTGTATTTAATTCCGATGCAATTTCTGTGTTTCATCGTCAATACGAAGGTCAGAGGGATACAGTAAACCTGAGGTGAAGCATCGGAATCTATAACTAGTGTCACAGGAATGGTTCAAAACATAGAGAGTAAGAAGGGTCAGTCTTCTTGTACTTAAGTCGGCATTGTGCCTTTTGTATTTAATTCCGATGCAATATCTGTGTTTCTTCGTCAATAAGAAGGTCAGAGGGATACAGTAAACCTGAAGTGAAGCATCGGAATCTATAACTAGTGTCACAGGAATGGTTCAAAACATAGACAGTAAGAAGAACCAGTTTTCTTGTACTTGAGTCGGCATTGTGCCTTTTGTATTTAATTCCGATGCAATTTCTGTGTTTCATCGTCAATAAGAAGGTCAGAGGGATACAGTAAACCTGAAGTGAAGCATCGGAATCTATAACTAGTGTCACAAGAATGGTAGAAAACATTGACAGTAAGAAGAGCCAGTCTTCTTGTACTTGAGTCGGCATTGTGCCTTTTCTATTTAATTCCGATGCAATTTCTGTGTTTCATCGTCAATAAGAAGGTCAGAGGGATACAGTAAACCTGAAGTGAAGCATCTGAATCTATAACTAGTGGCACAGGAATGGTTCTAACCATTGACAGTAAGAAGTGTCAGTGTTCTTGTACTGAAGTCGGCATTGTGCCTTTTGTATTTAATTAAGATGCAATTTCTGTGTTTCGTCGTCAATAAGACGGTCAAAGGGATACAGTAAACCTGAAGTGAAGCATCTGAATCTATAACTAGTGTCACAGAAATGGTGCAAAACATTGTAAGAAGAGTCAGTCTTCTTGTACTTAAGTCAACAATGTGCCTTTTGTATTTAATTCCGATGAAATTTCTGTGCTTCATAGTCAATAAGAAGGTCAGCTGGTTACAGTAAACCTGAAATGAGGCATCGGAATATATAACTAGTGTCACAGAAATGGTTCAAAACATATACAGTAAGAAGAGCCAGTCTTCTTGTACTTGAGTCGGCATTGTGCCTTTTGTATTTAATTGCGATGAATTTTCTGTGTTGGTCGTCAACAAGAACGTCAGAGGGATACAGTAAACCTGAAGTGAAGCATCGGAATCTATTACTAGTATCACAGGAATGGTTCAAAAAATAGACAGTAAGAAGAGTCAGTTTTCTTGTACTTAAGTCGGCATTGCGCCTTATGTATTTAATTCCGATGCAATTTCTGTGTTTCATCGTCAATAAGAAGGTCAGCTGGATTCAGTAAACCTGAAGTGAAGCATCGGAATCTATAACTAGTGTCACAGGAATGGATCCAAACATTAACAGTAAGTAGAGTCAGTCTTCTTGTACTTTAGTCGGCATTCTGCCTTTTGTATTTAATTCCGATGCAATTTATGTGCTTCATCGTCAATAAGAAGGTCAGCTGGATACAGTAAACCTGAAGTGAAACATCGGAATCTATAACTAGTGTCACAGGAATTGTTCAAAACATAGACAATAAGAAGAGTCAGTCTTCTTGTATTTGAGTTGGCATTGTGCCTTTTGTATTTAATTCCGATGAATTTTCTGTGCTTGATCGTCAATAAGAATTTCAGAGGGATACAGTAAACCTCAAGTAAAGCATCGGAAACTATAACTAGTGTCACAGGAATGGTTCAAACCATAGACAGTAAGAAGAGCCAGTCTTCTTGTACTTGAGTCGGAATTGTGCCTTTTGTAATTAATTCTGAATTTTTCTGTGCTTCAGCGTCAATAAGAAGGTCAGAGGGATACAGTAAACCTGCCGTGAAGCATCGGAATCTATGACTAGTGTCACAGGAATGGATCAAACCATAGACAGTAAGTAGAGTCAGAGTTCTTGTACTAATGTCAGCATTGTGCCTTATGTATTCAATTCCGATGCAATTTCTGTGTTTCATTGTCAATAAGAAGGTCAGCTGGATACAGTAAACCTGAAGTGAAGCATCGGAATCTATAACTAGTGTCACAGGAATGGTTCAAAGCATTAACAGTAAGTAGAGTCAGTCTTCTTGTACTTTAGTCGGCATTGTGCCTTTTGTATTTAATTCCGATGCAATTTATGTGCCTCATCGTCAATAAGAAGGTCAGCTGGATACAGTAAACCTGAAGTGAAGCATCGGAATCTATAACTAGTGTCACAGGAATGGTTCAAAACATAGACAGTAAGAAGAGCCAGTCTTCTTGTACTTGAGTCGGAATTGTGCCTTTTGTAATTAATTCTGAATTTTTCTGTGCTTCAGCGTCAATAAGAAGGTCAGAGGGATACAGTAAACCTGCCGTGAAGCATCGGAATCTATGACTAGTGTCACAGGAATGGATCAAACCATAGACAGTAAGTAGAGTCAGTGTTCTTGTACTGAAGTCGGCATTGTGCCTTTTGTATTTAATTATGATGCCATTTCTGTGTTTCAACGTCAACAATAAGGTCAGAGCGATACAGCAAACCTGAAGTGAAGCATCGGAATCTATAACTAGTGTCACAGGAATGGTTCAAAACATAGACAGTAAGAAGAGTCACTCTTCTTGTACCTATGTCGGCATTGTGCCGTTTCTAATTATCTAAGATGCAATTTCTGTGTTTCATCGTCAATAAGAAGGTGAAAGGGATACAGTAAACCTGAAGTGAAGCATCGGAATCTGTTACTAGTGTCACAGGAATGGTTGAAAGCATAGACAGTAAGAAGAGACAGTCTTCTTGTACTTAAGTCGGCATTGTGCCTTTTGTATATTATTCCGATGCAATTTCTGTGTTTCATCGTCAATAAGAAGCTCAGAGGGATACAGTAAACCTGAAGTGAAGCACTGGAATCTATAACTAGTGTCACAGGAATCGTTCAAAACATAGACAGTAAGAAGAGCCAGTCTTCTTGTACTTGAGTCGGAATTGTGCCTATTGTATTTAATTCAGAATTTTTCTGTGCTTGATCGTCAATAAGAAGGTCAGAGGGATACAGTAAACCTGAAGTGAAGCATCGGAATCTATAACTAGTGTCACAGGAATGGATCAAACCATAGACAGTAAGAAGGGTCAGTGTTCTTGTACTGAAGTCGGCATTGTGCATTTTGTATTTAATTATGATGCCATTTCTGTGTTTCAATGTCAACAATAAGGTCAGAGGGATACAGAAAACCTGAAGTGAAGCATCGGAATCTATAACTAGTGTCACAGGAATGGTTCAAAGCATAGACAGTAAGAAGAGTCACTCTTCTTGTACTTAAGTCTTCATTGTGCCTTTTGTATTTAATTAAGTTGCAATTTCAGTGTTTCATCGTCAATAAGAAGGTGAAAATGATACAGTAAACCTGAAGTGAAGCATCGGAATCTATTACTAGTGTCACAGGAATGGTTCAAAACATAGACAGTAAGAAGAGTCAGTCTTCTTGTACTTAAGTCGGCATTGTGCCTTTTGTATATAATTCCGATGCAATTTCTGTGCTTCATCGTCAATAAGAATCTCAGAGGGATACAGTAAACCTGAAGTGAAGCATCGGAATCTATAACTAGTGTCACAGGAATGGTTCAAACATAGACAGTAAGAAGAGTCAGTTTTCTTGTACTTGAGTCGGCATTGTGCCTTTTGTAATTAGTTCCGATGCAATTTCTGTGTTTCATCGTCAATAAGAAGGTCAAAGGGATACAGTAAACCTGAAGTGAAGCATCGGAATCTATAACTAGTGTCACAGGAAAGGTTCAAAGCATAGACAGTAAGAAGAGTCAGTCTTTTTGTACTTAAGTCGGCATTGTGCCTTTTGTATTTAATTCCGATGCAATTTCTGTGTTTCATCGTCAATACGAAGGTCAGAGGGATACAGTAAACCTGAGGTGAAGCATCGGAATCTATAACTAGTGTCACAGGAATGGTTCAAAACATAGAGAGTAAGAAGGGTCAGTCTTCTTGTACTTAAGTCGGCATTGTGCCTTTTGTATTTAATTCCGATGCAATATCTGTGTATCTTCGTCAATAAGAAGGTCAGAGGGATACAGTAAACCTGAAGTGAAGCATCGGAATCTATAACTAGTGTCACAGGAATGGTTCAAAACATAGACAGTAAGAAGAACCAGTTTTCTTGTACTTGAGTCGGCATTGTGCCTTTTGTATTTAATTCCGATGCAATTTCTGTGTTTCATCGTCAATAAGAAGGTCAGAGGGATACAGTAAAACTGAAGTGAAGCATCGGAATCTATAACTAGTGTTACTAGAATGGTAGAAAACATTGACAGTAAGAAGAGCCAGTCTTCTTGTACTTGAGTCGGCATTGTGCCTTTTCTATTTAATTCCGATGCAATTTCTGTGTTTCATCGTCAATAAGAAGGTCAGAGGGATACAGTAAACCTGAAGTGAAGCATCTGAATCTATAACTAGTGGCACAGGAATGGTTCTAACCATTGACAGTAAGAAGTGTCAGTGTTCTTGTACTGAAGTCGGCATTGTGCCTTTTGTATTTAATTAAGATGCAATTTCTGTGTTTCATCGTCAATAAGACGGTCAAAGGGATACAGTAAACCTGAAGTGAAGCATCTGAATCTATAACTAGTGTCACAGAAATGGTGCAAAACATTGTAAGAAGAGTCAGTCTTCTTTTACTTAAGTCAACAATGTGCCTTTTGTATTTAATTCCGGCAAAATTTCTGTGCTTCATAGTCAATAAGAAGGTCAGCTGGTTACAGTAAACCTGAAATGAGGCATCGGAATATATAACTAGTGTCACAGGAATGGTTCAAAACATAGACAGTAAGAAGAGCCAGTCTTCTTGTACTTGAGTCGGCATTGTGCCTTTTGTATTTAATTGCGATGAATTCTCTGTGTTGGTCGTCAATAAGAACGTCAGAGGGATACAGTAAACCTGAAGTGAAGCATCGGAATCTATTACTAGTATCACAGGAATGGTTCAAAACATAGACAGTAAGAAGAGTCAGTTTTCTTGTACTTAAGTCGGCATTGCGCCTTATGTATTTAATTCCGATGCAATTTCTGTGTTTCATCGTCAGTAAGAAGGTCAGCTGGATTCAGTAAACCTGAAGTGAAGCATCGGAATCTATAACTAGTGTCACAGGAATGGATCCAAACATTAACAGTAAGTAGAGTCAGTCTTCTTGTACTTTAGTCGGCATTCTGCCTTTTGTATTTCATTCCGATGAATTTTCTGTGCTTGATCGTCAATAAGAATTTCAGATTGATACAGTAAACCTCAAGTAAAGCATCGGAAACTATAACTAGTGTCACAGGAATGGTTCAAACCATAGACTGTAAGAAGAGTCAGTGTTCTTGTACAGAAGTCTTCATTGTGCCTTTTGTATTTAATTAGGATGCCATTTCTGTGTTTCAACGTCAACAATAGGGTCAGAGGGATACAGTAAACCTGAAGTGAAGCATCGGAATCTATAACTAGTGGCACAGGAATGGTTCAAAACATAGACAGTAAGAAAGTCAGTTTTCTTGTACTTAAGTCGGCATTGTGCCTTTTGTATTTAATTCCGATGCAATTTTTGTGCTTCATCGTCAATAAGAAGGTCAGCTGGATACAGTAAAGCTGAAGTGAGGCATCGGAATCTATAACTAGTGTCACAGGAATGATTCAAAACATAGACAGTAAGAGAAGCCAGTCTTCTTGTACTTGAGTCGGCATTGTGCCTTTTGTGTTTAATTCCGATGCAATTTCTGTGTTTCATCGTCAATAAGAAGGTCAGAGGGATACAGTAAACCTGAAGTGAAGCATCGGAATCTATAACTAGTGTCACAAGAATGGTAGCAAACATTGACAGTAAGAAGAGCCAGTCTTCTTGTACTTGAGTCGGCATTGTGCCTTTTGTATTTAATTCCGATGCAATTTCAGTGTTTCATCGTCAATAAGAAGGTCAGAGGGATACAATACACCTGACGTGAAGCATCGCAATCTATAACTCGTGTCACAGGAATGGTTCAAAACATAGACAGTCAGAAAGGTCAGTTTTCTTGTTCTTAAGTCGGCATTGTGCCCCTTGTATTTCATTCCGATGCAATTTCTGTGTTTCACCGTCAATAAGAATGTCAGAGGGATACAGTAAACCTGAAGTGAAGCATCGGAATCTATAACTAGTGGCACAGGAATGGTTCAAAACATAGACAGTAAGAAAGTCAGTTTTCTTGTACTTAAGTCGGCATTGTGCCTTTTGTATTTAATTCCGATGCAATTTTTGTGCTTCATCGTCAATAAGAAGGTCAGCTGGATACAGTAAAGCTGAAGTGAGGCATCGGAATCTATAACTAGTGTCACAGGAATGATTCAAAACATAGACAGTAAGAGAAGCCAGTCTTCTTGTACTTGAGTCGGCATTGTCCCTTTTGTATTTAATTCCGATAAATTTTCTGTGCTTGATCGTCAATAAGACGGTCAGAGGGATACAGTAAACCTGAAGTGAAGCATCGGGATCTATAACTAGTGTCACAGGAATGGATCAAACCATAGACAGTAAGAAGAGTCAGTGTTCTTGTACTGAAGTCCGCATTGTGCCTTTTGTATTTAATTAAGATGCCATTTCTGTGTTTCAACGTCAACAATAAGGTCAGAGGGGTACAGTAAACCTGAAGTGAAGCATCGGAATCTATAACTAGTGTCACAGGAATGGTTCAAAACATATACAGTAAGAAGAGTCACTCTTCTTGTACTTAAGTCGGCATTGTGCCTTTTGTATTTAATTAAGATGCAATTTCTGTGTTTCATCGTCAATAAGAAGGTGAAAGGGATACAGTAAACCTGAAGTGAAGCATCGGAATCAATAACTAGTGTCACAGGAATGTTTAAAAACATAGAAAGTAAGATGAGTCAGTCTTCTTGTACTTAAGTCGGCATTGTGCCTTTTGTATATAATTCCGATGCAATTTCTGTGTTTCATCGTCAATAAGAAGCTCAGAGGGATACAGTAAACCTGAAGTGAAGCATCGAAATCTATAACTAGTGTCACAGGAATGGTTCAAAACATTGACAGTAAGAAGGGCCAGTCTTCTTGTACTTGAGTCGGCATTGTGCCTTTTGTATTTAATTCCGATACAATTTCTGTGTTTCACTGTCAATAAGAAGGTCAGAGGGATACAGTACACTTGACGAGAAGCATCGACATCTATAACTAGTGTCACAGGAATGGTTCAAAACATAGACAGTAAGAAGGGTCAGTCTTCTTGTACTTATGTCGGC
This sequence comes from Schistocerca americana, assembly GCF_021461395.2. NCBI lineage: Eukaryota > Metazoa > Arthropoda > Insecta > Orthoptera > Acrididae > Schistocerca > Schistocerca americana. The sequence goes on from NC_060126.1 coordinate 1,395,360, forward strand.
ATTGTGCCTTTTGTAGTTTATTCCGATGCAATATCTGTGTTTCTTCGTCAATAAGAAGGTCAGAGGGATACAGTAAACCTGAAGTGAAGTATCGGAATCTATAACAAGTGTCACAGAAATGGTTCAAAACATAGGCAGTAAGAAGAACCAGTCTTCTTGTACTTGAGTCGGAATTGTGCCTTTTGTGTTTAATTCCGATGCAATTTCTGTGTTTCATCGTCAATAAGAAGGTCAGAGGGATACAGTAAACCTGAAGTGAAGCATCGGAATCTATAACTAGTGTCACAAGAATGGTAGATAACATTGACAGTAAGAAGAGCCAGTCTTCTTGTATTTGAGTCGGCATTGTGCCTTTTGTATTTAATTCCGATGCAATTTCTGTGTTTCATCGTCAATAAGAAGGTCAGAGGGATACAGTACACCTGACGTGAAGCATCGGAATCTATAACTAGTGTCATGGGAATGGTTCAATACATAGACAGTATGAAAGGTCAGTTTTCTTGTTCTTAAGTCGGCATTGTGCCCTTTGTATTTCATTCCGATGCAATTTCTGTGTTTCATCGTCAATAAGAATGTCAGAGGGATACAGTAAACCTGAAGTCAAGCATCGGAATCTATAACTAGTGTCACAGAAATGTTGCAAAACATAGTAAGAACAGTCAGTCTTCTTGTACTTAAGTCGACAATGTAACCTTTGTATTTAATTCCGATGCAATATCTGTGCTTTATAGTCAATAAGTATGTCAGCTGGTTACAGTAAACCTGAAGTGAAGCATCGGAATATATAACTAGTGTCACAGGAATGGTTCAAACCATAGACAGTAAGGATAGCCATTCTTCTTGTACTTGAGTCGGCATTGTGCCTTTTGTATTTAATTGCGATGAATTTTCTGTGTTTGATCGTCAATAAGAAGGTCAGAGGGATACAGTTAACCTGAAGTGAAGCATCGGAATCTACTACTAGTGTCACAGGAATGGTTCAAAACATAGACAGTAAGAAGAGTCAGTTTTCTTGTACTTTAGTCGGCATTGTGCCTTATGTATTTAATTACGATGCAATTTCTGTGTTTCATCGTCAATAAGAAGGTCAGCTGGATTCAGTAAACCTGAAGTGAAGCAACGGAATCTATAACTAGTGTCACAGGAATGGATCAAAACATTAACAGTAAGTAGAGTCAGTCTTCTTGTACTTTAGTCGGCATTGTGCCTTTTGTATTTAATTCCGATGCAATTTTTGTGCTTCATCGTCAATAAGAAGGTCAGCTGGATACAGTAAACCTGAAGTGAGGCATCGGAATCTATAACTAGTGTCACAGGAATGGTTCAAAACGTAGACAGTAAGAAGAGCCAGTCTTCTTGTACTTGAGTCGGCATTGTCCCTTTTGTATTTAATGACGATGAATTTTCTGTGCTTGATCGTCAATAAGACGGTCAGAGGGATACAGTAAACCTGAAGTGAAGCATCGGGATCTATAACTAGTGTCACAGGAATGGTTCAAACCATAGACAGTAAGAAGAGTCAGTGTTCTTGTACTGATGTCGGCATTGTGCCTTTTGTATTTAATTAAGATGCCATTTCTGTGTTTCAACGTCAACAATAAGGTCAGAGTGATACAGTAAACCTGAAGTGAGGCATCTGAATCTATAACTAGTGTCACAGGAATGGTTCAAAACATATACAGTAAGAAGAGTCACTCTTCTTGTACTTAAGTCGGCATTGTGCCTTTTGTATTTAATTAAGATGCAATTTCCATGTTTCATCGTCAATAAGAAGGTGAAAGGGATACAGTAAACCTGAAGTGAAGCATCGGAATCTATAACTAGTGTCACAGGAATGTTTAAAAACATAGACAGTAAGAAGAGTCAGTCCTCTTGTACTTAAGTCGGCATTGTGCCGTTTGTATATAATTCCGATGCAATTTCTGTGTTTCATCGTCAATAAGAAGCTCAGAGGGATACAGTAAACCTGAAGTGAAGCATCGAAATCTATAACTAGTGTCACATGAATGGTTCAAAACATTGACAGTAAGAAGAGCCAGTCTTCTTGTACTTGAGTCGGCATTGTGCCTTTTGTATTTAATTAAGATGCAATTTCTGTGTTTCATCGTCAATAAGACGGTCAGAGGGATACAGTAAACCTGAAGTGAAGCATCGGAATCTATAACTAGTGTCACAGAAATGGTGCAAAACATAGTAAGAAGAGTCAGTCTTCTTGTACTTAAGTCGACAATGTGCCTTTTGTATTTAATTCCGATGCAATATCTGTGCTTCATAGTCAATAAGTAGGTCAGCTGGTTACAGTAAACCTGAAGTGAAACATCGGAATATATAACTAGTGTCACAGGAATGGTTCAAACCATTGACAGTAAGAAGAGCCAGTCTTCTTGTACTTGAGTCGGCACTGTGCCTTTTGTGTTTAATTGCGATGAATTTTCTGTGTATGATCGTCAATAAGAAGGTCAGAGGGATACAGTTAACCTGAAGTGAAGCATCGGAATCTATTACTAGTGTCACAGGAATGGTTCAAAACATAGACAGTAAGAAGAGTCAGTTGTACTTAAGTCGGCATTGTGCCTTATGTATTTAATTACGATGCAATTTCTGTGTTTCATCGTCAATAAGAAGTTCAGCTGGATTCAGTAAACCTGAAGTGAAGCATCGGAATCTATAACTAGTGTCACAGGAATGGATCAAAACATTAACAGTAAGTAGAGTCAGTCTTCTTGTACTTTAGTCGGCATTGTGCCTTTTGTATTTCATTCCGATGCAATTTTTGTGCTTCATCGTCAATAAGAAGGTCAGCTGGATACAGTAAACCTTAAGTGAGGCATCGGAATCTGTAACTAGTGTCACAGGAATGGTTCAAAACATAGACAGTAAGAAGAGCCAGTCTTCTTGTACTTGAGTCGGCATTGTCCCTTTTGTATTTAATTCCGATGATTTTTCTGTGCTTGATCGTCAATAAGACGGTCAGAGGGATACAGTAAACCTGAAGTGAGGCATCGGGATCTATAACTAGTGTCACAGGAATGGTTCAAACCATAGACAATAAGAAGAGTCAGTGTTCCTGTACTGAAGTCGGCATTGTGCCTTTTGTATTTAATTAAGATGCCATTTCTGTGTTTCAACGTCAACAATAAGGTCAGAGGGATACAGTAAACCTGAAGTGAAGCATCGGAATTTATAACTAGTGTCACAGGAATGGTTCAAACATAGACAGTAAGAAGAGTCAGATTTCTTGTACTTAAGTCGGCATTGTGCCTTTTGTATTTAATTCCAATGCAATTTCTGTGTTTCAACGTCAATAAGAAGGTCAGAGGGATACAGTAAAACTGAAGTGAGGCATCTGAATCTATAACTAGTGTCACAGGAATGGTTCAAAGCATAGACAGTAAGAAGAGTTAGTCTTTTTGTACTTAAGTTGGCATTGTGCCTTTTGTATTTAATTCCGATGCGATTTCTGTGTTTCATCGTCAATACGAAGGTCAGAGGGATACAGTAAACCTGAAGTGAAGCATCGGATTGTATAACTAGTGTCACAGGAATGGTTCAAAACTTAGACAGTAAGAAGGGTCAGTCCTCTTGTACTTAAGTCGGCATTGTGCATTTTGTATTTAATTCCGATGCAATATATGTGTTTCTTCGTCAATAAGAAGGTCAGAGGGATACAGTAAACCAGAAGTGAAGCATCGGAATCTAAAACCGGTCTCAGAGGAAAGGTTGAAAACAGAGACAGTAAGAAGAGCCAGGCTACTTGTACATGAGTCGGCATTGTGCCTTTTGTATTTATTTCCGATGCTATTTCTGTGTTTCATCGTGAATAAGAAGGTCAGCTGGATACAGTAAACCTGAAGTGAAGCATCGGAATCTATAACTAGTGTCACAGGAATGGTTGAAAACATAGACAGGAAGTATAGCCAGTCTTCTTGTACTTGAGTCGGCATTGTGGCTTTTGTATTTAATTCAGACACAATTTCAGTGTTTCATCGTCAATACGACGGTCACAGGGATACAGTAAACCTGAAGTGAAGCATCGGAATCTATAACTAGTGTCACAGGGAAGGTTCAAAACATAGACAGTAAGAAGAGTCAGTCTTCTAGTACTTAAGTCAGCATTGTGCCTTTTGTATTTAATTCCTATGCAATTTCTGTGTTTCATCGTCAATAAGAAGGTCAGAGGGATACAGTAAACATGAAGTCAAGCATCCGAATCTATAACTAGTGTGATAGGAATGGTTCAAAACATAGATATTAAGAAGAGTCTGTTTTCTGATACTTATGTCGGCATTGTTCCTTCTCTATTTAATTCCGATGCAATTTCTGTGTTTGATCGTCAATAAGGAGGTCAGAGGGATGAAGTAAACCTGAAGTGAACCATCGGAATCTATAACTAGTGTCACAGGAATGGTTCAAAACATTGACAGTAAGAAAAGTCAGTCTTTTAGTACTTAAGTCGGCATTGTGCCTTTTGTATTTAATTCCGATGCAATTTCTGTGTTTCATCGTCAATACGAAGGTCAGAGGGATACAGTAAACCTGAAGTCAAGCATCGGTATCTATAACTAGTGTCACAGGAATGGTTCAAACCATAGACAGTAAGAAGAGCCAATTTTCATGTACTTAAGTAGGCATTGTGCCTTTTGTATTTAGTTCTGAAGCAATTTCTAAGTTTCATCGTCAATAAGAAGGTCAGAGGGATACAGTAAACCTGAAGTGAAGCCTCGGAAGCTATAATTAGTGTCACAGAAATGGTTCAAAACATAGACAGTAAGAAGAGTAAGTTTTCTTGTACTTAAGTCGGCATTGTGCATTTTGTACTTAATTCCGATGGAATTTCTGTGTTTCATCGTCAATAAGAAGGTCACAGGGATACAGTAAACCTGAAGTGAAGCATCGGAATCTATAACTAGTGCCACAGGAATGGTTCAAAATATTAACAGTAAGAAGAGTCAATTATCTTGTCCTTAGGTCGGCATTGTGCCTGTTGTATTTAATTCCGATGCAATTTCTGTGTTTCATCGTCAATAAGAAGGTCAGAGGGATACAGTTAACCTGAAGTGAAGCATCAGAATCTATAACTAGTGTCACAGGAATGGTTCAAAACATAGACAGTAAGAAGAGTCAGTTTTCTTGTACATAAGTTGGCATTGTGCCTTTTGTATGTAATTCCGATGCAATTTCTGCGTATCATCTTCAATACGAAGGACAGAGGGATACAGTAAACCAGAAGTGAAGCATCAGAATGTATAACTAGTGTCACAGGAATGGTTCAAAATATAGACAGTAAGAAGAGGCAGTCTTCTAGTACATGAGTCTTCATTGTGCCTATTGTATTTAATTCCGATGCAATATCTGTGTTTCATCGTCAATAAGAAGGTCAGCTGGATACAGTAAACCTGAAGCGAAGCATCGGAATTTATAACTAGTGTCACAGGAATGGTTCAAAACATAGACAGTAAGAAGAGTCAGTTTTAGTGTACATAAGTCGGCATTGTGCCATTTCTATTTGATTCCGATGCAATTTCTGTGTTTCGCCGTCAATAACAATGTCCAAGGGATACAGTAAACCTGAAAGGAAGCATCTGAATCTAAAACCGGTCTCACAGGAAAGGTTCAAAACATGGACAGTAAGAAGAGCCAGTCTCCTTGCTGTTGAGTCGGCATTGTGCCTTTTGTATTTAATTCCGATGCAATTTCTGTGTTTCATCGTCAGTACGACGGTCAGAGGATACAGTAAACCTGAAGTGAAGCATCGGAAACTATAACTAGTGTCAGAGGAATGGTTCAAAACAGAGACAGTAAGAAGAGTCAGTTTTCTTGTACTTAAGTCGGCATGTGCTCTTGTATGTAATTCCGATGCAATTTCAGTGTTTCATCGTCAATAAGAAGGTCAGAGGGATATAGTAAACCTGAAGTGAAGCATCGGAATCTATAACTAGTGTCACAGGAATGGTTCAAAACATAGACAGAAGAAGAGCCAGTCATCTTGTACTTGAGTCGGCATTGTGCCTTTTCTATTTAATTCCGATGCAATTTCTGTGCTTCTTCGTCAATAAGAATGACAGCTGGATACAGTAAACTTGAAGTGAAGCATCGGAATCTATAACTAGTGTCACAGGAATGGTTTAAAACATAGACAGTAAGAAGAGCCAGTCTTCTTGTACTTGAGTCGGTATTGTGCCTTTTGTATATAACTACGATGCATTTTCTGTGTTTCTTCGTCAATACGAAGGTCAGAGGGATACAGTAAACCTGAAGTGAAGCATCGGAATCTATAACTAGTGTCACACGAATGGTTCAAAACATAAACAGTAAGTAGACTTAGTCTTCTTGTACTTTAGTCGTAATTGTGCCCTTTGTATTTAATCCGAAGCAATTTATGTGCTTCATCGTCAATAAGAAGGTCCGCTGGACACAGTAAACCTGAAGTGAAGCATCGGTATCTATAACTAGGGACACAGGAATGGTTGAAATCATAGACAGTAAGAAGAGCCAGTCTTCTTGTACTTGAGTCGGCATTGTGCCTTTTGTTTTTAATTAAGATGCAATTTCTGTGTTTCATTGTCAATAATAACGTCAGAGGGATACAGTAAACCTGAAGTGAAGCATCGGAATCTATAACTAGTGTCACATGAATGTTTCAAAACATAGACAGTAAGAAGGGTCAGACTTCTTGTACTTAAGTCGGCATTGTGCCTTTTGTATTTAATTCCGATGCAATATATGTGTTTTTTCGTCAATAAGAAGGTCAGAGGGATACAGTAAACCAGAAGTGAAGCATCGGAATCTATAATAAGTTCACAGAAATGGTTCAAAACATAGACAGTAAGAAGAGCCGGTCTTCTTGTACTTGAGTCGGCATTGTGCCTATTGTATTTAATTCCGATGCAATTTCTGTGTTTCATCGTCAACAAGAAGGTCAGAGGGATACAGTAAACCTGAAGAGAAGCATCGGAATCTAAAACCGGTCTCAGAGGAAAGGTTGATAACAGAGACAGGAAGTAGAGCCAGTCTTCTTGTACATGAGTCGGCATTGTGCCTTTTGTATTTAATTCCGATGCAATTTCTGTGTTTCATCGTCAATAAAAAGGTCAGCTGGATACAGTAAACCTGAAGTGATGCATCGGAATCTATAACTAGTGTCACAGGTATGGATCAAAACATAAACAGTTAGTAGAGTCAGTCTTCTTGTACTTTAATCGGCATTGTGCTTTTGTATTTAATTCCGATGCAATATATGTGCTTCATCGTCAATAAGATGGTCAGCTGGATACAGTAAACCTGAAGTGGATCATCGAAATCTATAACTAGTGTCACAGGAATGGTTCAAACCATAGACAGTAAGAAGAGTCAGGGTTCTTGTACTGAAGTCGGCATTGTGCCTTTTGTATTTAATTAAGATGCAAATTCTGTGTTTCAACGTCAACAATAGGGTCACAGGGATACAGTAAACCTGAAGAGAAGATTCGGAATCCACAACTAGTGTCACAGGAATGGTTGAAAACATAGACAGTTAGAAGAGTCACTCTTCTTGTACTTAAGTCTGAGTTGTATCTTTTGTATTTAATTAGGATGCAATTTCTGTGTTTCATCGTCAATAAAAAGGTGAAAGGGATACAGTAAACCTGAAGTGAAGCATCGGAATCTATAACTAGTGTCACAGGAATGGATCAAAACATAGACAGTAAGAAGAGTCAGTCTTTTTGTACTTAAGTCGGCATTGTGCCTTTTGTATATAATTCCGATGCAATTTCTGTGTTTCATCGTCAATATGAAGCTCAGAGGGATACAGTAAACCTGAAGTGAAGCATCGGAATCTATAACTAGTCTCACAGGAATGGTTCAAAACATTGACAGTAAGAAGAGTCAGTTTTCTTGTACTTAAGTCGGCATTGTGCCTTTTGTATTTATTTCCGATGCAATTTCTGTGTTTCATCGTCAATAACAAGGTCGGAGGGATACAGTAAACCTGAAGTGAAGCATCGGAATCTATAACTAGTGTCACAGGAATGGTTTAAAACATAGACAGTAAGAAGAGCCAGTCTTCTTGTACTTGAGTCGGCATTGTGCCTTTGGTATTTAATTCCGATGAGTTTTCTGTGTTTGATCGTCAATAAGAAGGTCAGAGAGATACAGTAAACCTGAAGTGAAGAAGCGGAATCTATAACTAGTGTCACAGGAATGGTTCAAAACATAGACAAAAAGAAGAGTCAGTTGTCTTGTACTTAAGTCGGCATTGTGCCTTTTGTATATAACTACGATGCAATTTCTGTGTTTCATCGTCAATAAGAAGGTCAGAGGGATACAGTAAACCTGAAGTGAAGCATCGGAATCTATAACTAGTGTCACAGAAATGGTTCAAAACATAGACAGAAGAAGAGCCAGACATCTTGTACTTGAGTCGGCATTGTGCCTTTTGTATTTAATTCCGATGCAATTTATGTGTTTCTTCGTCAATTCGAAGGTCAGAGGGATACCGAAAACCTGAAGTGAAGCATCGGAATCTATAACTAGTGTCACACGAATGGTTCAAAAAATAAACAGTAAGTAGAGTTAGTCTTCTTGTACTTTAATCGTAATTGTGCCTTTTGTATTTAATCCGAAGCAATTTATGTGCTTCATCGTCAATAAGAAGGTCCGCTGGATACAGTAAACCTGAAGTGAAGCATCGGAATCTATAACTAGTGACACAGGAATGGTTGAAAACATACACAGTAAGAAGAGCCAGTCTTCTTGTACTTGAGTCGGCATTGTGCCTTTTGTTTTTAATTAAGATGCAATTTCTGCGTTTCATTGTCAATAATAAGGTCAGAGGGATACAGTAAACCTGAAGTGAAGCATCGGAATCTATAACTAGTGTCACATGAATGTTTCAAAACATAGACTGTACGAAGAGTCAGTCTTTTTGTACTTAAGTCGGCATTGTGCCTTTTGTATTTAATTCCGATGCGATTTCTGTGTTTCATCGTCAATACGAAGGTCAGAGGGATACAGTAAACCTGAAGTGAAGCATCGGATTCTATATCTAGTGTCACAGGAATGGTTCAAAACATAGGCAGTAAGAAGGGTCAGTCTTCTTGAACTTAAGTCGGCATTGTGCCTTTTGTATTTAATTCCGATGCAATATATGTGTTTCTTCGTCAATAAGAAGGTCAGAGGGATACAGTAAACCAGAAGTGAAGCATCGGAATCTATAATTAGTGTCACAGAAATGGTTCAAAACATAGACAGTAAGAAGAGCCAGTCTTCTTGTACTTGAGTCGGCATTGTGCCTATTGTATTTAATTCCGATGCAATTTCTGTGTTTCATCGTCAATAAGAAGGTCAGCTGGATACATTAAACCTGAAGTGAAGCATCGGAATCTATTACTAGTGTCACAGGAATGGTTCAAAACATAGACAGGAAGTATAGCCAGTCTTCTTGTACTTGAGTCAGCATTGTGACTTTTGTATTTAATTACGATGCAATTTCAGTGTTTCATCGTCAATACGAAGGTCAGAGGGATACAGTAAACCTGAAGTGAAGCATCGGAAGCTATAACTAGTGTCACAGGAATGGTTCAAAACATAGACAGTAAGAAGTGTCAGTTTTCTTGTACTTAAGTCGGCATTGTGCCTTTTGTATTTAATTCCGATGCAATTTCTGTGTTTCATCGTCAATAAAAAGGTCAGCTGGATACAGTAAACATGAAGTGATGCATCGGAATCTATAACTAGTGTCACAGGTATGGTTCAAAACATAAACAGTTAGTAGAGTCAGTCTTCTTGTACTTTAATCGGCATTGTGCTTTTGTATTTAATTCCGATGCAATATATGTGCTTCATCGTCAATAAGATGGTCAGCTGGATACAGTAAACCTGAAGTGAAGCATCGAAATCTATAACTAGTGTCACAGGAATGGTTCAAACCATAGACAGTAAGAAGAGTCAGTGTTCTTGTACTGAAGTCGGCATTGTGCCTTTTGTATTTAATTCCGATGCTATTTATGTGTTTCTTCATCAATACGAAGGTCAGAGGGATACAGTAAACCTGAAGTGAAGCATCGGAATCTATAACTAGTGTCACAGGAATGGTTCAAAGCATAAACAGTATGTAGAGTTAGTCTTCTTGTACTTTAGTCGTAATTGTGCCTTTTGTATTTAATCCGAAGCAATTTATGTGCTTCATCGTCAATAAGAAGGTCCGCTGGATACAGTAAACCTGAAGTGAAGCATCGGAATCTATAACTAGTGACACAGGAATGGTTGAAAACATAGACAGTAAGAAGTGCCAGTCTTCCTGTACTTGAGTCGGCATTGTGCCTTTTCTATTTAATTCCGATGAATTTTCTGTGTTTGATCGTCAATAAGATGGTCAGAGGGTTACAGTAAACCTGAAGTGAAGCATCGGAATCTATAACTAGTGTCACAGGAATGGTTCAAATCATAGACAGCAAGAAGAGTCAGTGTTCTTGTACTGAAGTCGGAATTGTGCCTTTTGTATTTAATTAAGATGCAATTTCTGTGTTTCATTGTCGATAATAGGGTCAGAGGGATACAGTAAACCTGAAGTGAAGCATCGGAATCTATAACTAGTGTCACATGAATGTTTCAAAACATAGACAGTACGATGAGTCAGTCTTTTTGTACTTAAGTCGGCATTGTGCCTTTTGTATTTAATTCCGATGCGATTTCTGTGTTTCATCGTCATTACGAAGGTCAAAGGGATACAGTAAACCCGAAGTGAAGCATCGGATTCTATAACTAGTGTCACAGGAATGGTTCAAAACATAGACAGTAAGAAGAGTCAGTTTTCTTGTACTTAAGTCGGCATTGTGCCTTTTGTATTTATTTCCGATGCAATTTCTGTGTTTCATCGTCAACAAGAAGGTCACAGGGATACAGAAGACCTGAAGAGAAGCATCGGAATCTAAAACCGGTCTCAGAGGAGAGGTTGAAAACAGAGACAGGAAGAAGAGCCAGTCTTCTTGTACATGAGTCGGCTTTGTGCCTTTTGTATTTAATTCCGATGCAATTTCTGTGTTTCATCGTCAATAAGAAGGTCAGCTGGATACAGTAAACCTGAAGTGAAGCATCGGAATCTATTACTAGTGTCACAAGAATGGTACAAAACATAGACAGGAAGTATAGCCAGTCTTCTTGTACTTGAGTCGGCATTGTGACTTTTGTATTTAATTCCGATGCAATTTCTGTGCTTCATCGTCAATACGATGGTCAGAGGGATACAGTAAACCTGAAGTGATGCATCGGAATCTATAACTAGTGTCACAGGAATGGTTCAAATCATAGATATTAAGAAGAGTCTGTTTTCTTGGACTTAAGTCGGCATTGTTCGTTTTATATTTAATTCCGATGCAATTTCTGTGTTTCATCGTCAATAAGAAGGTCAGAGGGATAAAGTAAACCTGAAGTGAAGCATCGGAATCTATAACTAGTGTCACAGGAATGTCTGAAAGCATAGCCAGTAAGAACAGTAAGTTTTCTTGTACTTAAGTCGGCATTGTGCCTTTTGTATTTAATTCCGATGGAATTTCTGTGTTTTATCGTATATAAGACGGTCACAGGGATACAGTAAACCTGAAGTGAAGCATCGGAAGCTATAACTAGTGTCACAGGAATGGTTCAAAACATAGACAGTAAGAAGAGTCAGTTTCCTTGTACTTAAGTCGGCATTGTGCTTTTTGTATTTAATTCCGATGCAATTTCTGTGTTTCATCGTCAATACGAAGGTCAGAGGGATACAGTAAACCTGAAGTGAAGCATCGGAAGCTATAACTAGTGTCACAGGAATGGTTCAAAACATAGACAGTAAGAAGTGTCAGTTTTCTTGTACTTAAGTCGGCATTGTGCCTTTTGTATTTAATTCCGATGCAATTTCTGTGTTTCATCGTCAATAAAAAGGTCAGCTGGATACAGTAAACCTGAAGTGATGCATCGGAATCTATAACTAGTGTCACAGGTATGGTTCAAAACATAAACAGTTAGTAGAGTCAGTCTTCTTGTACTTTAATCGGCATTGTGCTTTTGTATTTAATTCCGATGCAATATATGTGCTTCATCGTCAATAAGATGGTCAGCTGGATACAGTAAACCTGAAGTGAAGCATCGAAATCTATAACTAGTGTCACAGGAATGGTTCAAACCATAGACAGTAAGAAGAGTCAGTGTTCTTGTACTGAAGTCGGCATTGTGCCTTTTGTATTTAATTCCGATGCAATTTCTGTGTTTCATCGTCAATACGAAGGTCAGAGGGATACAGTAAACCTGAAGTGAAGCATCGGAATCTATAACTAGTGTCACAGGAATGGTTCAAAGCATAAACAGTATGTAGAGTTAGTCTTCTTGTACTTTAGTCGTAATTGTGCCTTTTGTATTTAATCCGAAGCAATTTATGTGCTTCATCGTCAATAAGAAGGTCCGCTGGATACAGTAAACCTGAAGTGAAGCATCGGAATCTATAACTAGTGACACAGGAATGGTTGAAAACATAGACAGTAAGAAGTGCCAGTCTTCCTGTACTTGAGTCGGCATTGTGCCTTTTCTATTTAATTCCGATGAATTTTCTGTGTTTCATCGTCAATAACAAGGTCGGAGGGATACAGTAAACCTGAAGTGAAGCATCGGAATCTATAACTAGTGTCACAGGAATGGTTCAAAACATAGACAGTAAGAAGAGTCAGTCTTTTTGTACTTAAGTCGGCAGTGTGTAATTCCGATGCAATTTCTGTGTTTCATCGTCAATACGAAGGTCAGAGGGATACAGTAAACCTGAAATGAAGCATCGGAATCTGTAACTAGTGTCACAGGAATGGTTTAAAACATAGACAGTAAGAAGAGTCAGTCTTCTTGTACTTAAGTCGGCATTCTGCCTTTTGTGTTTAATTCCGATGCAATTTACGTTTTTCATCGTCAATAAGAAAGTCAGAGGGATACAGTAAACCTGAAGTGAAGCATCGGAATCTATAACTAGTGGCACAGGAACGGTTCAAACCATAGACAGTAAGAAGAGTTAGTGTTCTTGTACTGAAGTCGGCATTGTGCCTTTTGTATTTAATTATCATGCAATTTCTGTGTTTCATCGTCAATAAGAAGGTCAGAGGGATACAGTAAACCTTAAGTGAAGCATCGGAATCTATAACTAGTTTCACAGGAATGGTTGAAAACATAGACTGTAAGAAGAGTCAGTCTTCTTATACTTAAGTTGGCATTGTGCATTTTGTATATAATTCCGATGCAATTTCTGTGTTTCATCGTCAATAAGAAGGTCAGCTGGATACAGTAAACCTGAAGTGAAGCACCGGAATCTATAACTAGTGCCACAGGAATGGTTAAATGCGTAGGCAGTAAGAAGCGCCAGCCTTCTTGTACTTGAGTCGGCATTGTGCCTTTTATATTTAATTCCGATGAGATTTCTGTGTTTCATCGTCAATAAGAAGGTCAGAGGGATACAGTAAACCTGAAGTGAAGCATCGTAATCTATAACTAGTGCACAGGAATGGTAGAAAACATTGACAGTAAGAAGAGTCAGTCTTCTTGTACTTAAGTCGGCATTGTGCCTTTTGTATTTATTTCCGATGCAATTTGTGTGTTTCATCGTCAATAAGGAGGTCAGAGGGATACAGAAAACCTTGAAGTGAAGCATCGGAAACTAAAACTAGTGTCACAGGAATGGTTCAAAACATAGACAGTAAGGAGAGTCAGTTTTCTTGTACTTAAGTCAGCATTGGGCCTTTTGTATATAACTACGATGCAATTTCTGTGTTTCATCGTCAATAAGTAGGTCAGAGGGATACAGTAAACCTGAAGTGAAGAATCGGAATCTATAACTAGTGTCACAGAAATGGTTCAAAACATAGACAGAAGAAGAGCCAGTCATCTTGTACTTGAGTCGGCATTGTGCCTTTTGTATTTAATTCCGATGCAATTTATGTGTTTCTTCGTCAATAAGAAGGAAAGAGGGATACAGTAAACCTGAAGTGAAGCATCGGAATCTATAACTAGTGTCACAGGAATGGTTCAAAACATAAACAGTAAGTAGAGTTAGTCTTCTTTTACTTTAGTCGTAATTGTGCCATTTGTATTTAATTCCGAAGCAATTTATGTGCTTCATCGTCAATAAGAAGGTCCGCTGGATACAGTAAACCTGAAGTGAAGCATCGGAATCTATAACTAGTGTCACAGGAATGGTTGAAAACATAGACAGTAAGAAGAGCCAGTCTTCTTGTACTTTAGTCGGCATTGTGCCTTTTCTATTTAATTCCGATGACTTTTCTGTGTTTCATCGTCAATACGAAGGTCAGACGGATACAGTAAACCTGAAGTGAAGCATCGGATTCTATAACTAGTGTCACTGGAATGGTTCAAAACTTAGACAGTAAGAAGGGTCAGTCTTCTTGTACTTAAGTCGGCATTGTGCCTTTTGTATTTAATTCCGATGCAATATATGTGTTTCTTCGTCAATAAGAAGGTCAGAGGGATACAGTAAACCAGAAGTGAAGCATCGGAATCTAAAACCGGTCTCAGAGGAAAGGTTGAAAACAGAGACAGTAAGAAGAGCCAACCTTCTTGTACATGAGTCGGCATTGTGCCTTTTGTATTTAATTCCGATGCAATTTCTGTGTTTCATCGTCAATAAGAAGGTCAGCTGGATACAGTAAACCTGAAGTGAAGCATCGGAATCTATAACTAGTGTCACAGGAATGGTTGAAAACATAGACAGGAAGTATAGCCAGTCTTCTTGTACTTGAGTCGGCATTGTGGCTTTTGTATTTAATTCCGACGCAATTTCAGTGTTTCATCGTCAATACGACGGTCAGAGGGATACAGTAAACCTGAAGTGAAGCATCGGAATCTATAACTAGTGTCACAGGAATGGTTCAAAACATAGACAGTAAAAAGAGTCAGTCTTCTAGTACTTAAGTTAGCTTTGTGCCTTTTGTATTTAATTCCTATGCATTTTCTGTGTTTCATCGTCATTAAGAGGGTCGGAGGGATACAGTAAACCTGAAGTGATGCATCGGAATCTATAACTAGTGTCATAGGAATGGTTCAAAACATAGATATTAAGAAGAGTCTGTTTTCTGGTACTTATGTCGGCATTGTTCCTCCTCTATTTAATTCCGATGCAATTTCTGTGTTTCATCGTCAATAAGAAGGTCAGCTGGATACAGTAAACCTGAAGTGAAGCATCGGAATCTATTACTAGTGTCACAGGGTTGGTTCAAATCATAGACAGGAAGTATAGCCAGTCTTCTTGTACTTGAGTCGGCATTGTGACTTTTGTATTTAATTCCGATGCAATTTCTGTGCTTCATCGTCAATACGACGGTCAGAGGGATACAGTAAACCTGAAGTGAAGCATCGGAATATATAACTGGTGTCACAGGAATGGTTCAAAACATAGACAGTGAGAAGAGTCAGTCTTCTAGTACTTAAGTCGTCATTATGCCTTTTGTATTTAATTCCTATGCATTTTCTGTGTTTCATCGTCTATAAGAGGATCAGAGGGATACAGTAAACCTGAAGTGATGCATCGGAATCTATAACTAGTGTCACAGGAATGGTTCAAATCATAGATATTAAGAAGTGTCTGTTTTCTTGGACTTAAGTCGGCTTTGTTCCTTTTCTATTTAATTACGATGCAATTACTGTGTTTCATCGTCAATAAGGTCAGAGGGATAATGTAAACCTGAAATGAAGCATCGGAATCTATAACTAGTCTCACAGGAATGGTTCAAAGCATAGACAGTAAGAACAGTCAGTTTTTTTGTACTTAAGTCGGCATTGTGCCTTTTGTATTTAATTCCGATGCAATTTCTGTGTTTCATCGTCAATAAGACGGTCACCGGGATACAGTAAACCTGAAGTGAAGCATCAGAATCTATAACTAGTGTCACAGGATGGTTCAAAACATAAAGAGTAAGAAGAGTCAGTTTTCTTGTAATTAGGTCGGCATTGTGCCTTTTGTATTTAATTCCGATGCAATTTCTGTGTTTCATCGTCAATAAGAAGGTCAGAGGGATACAGTAAACCTGAAGTGAAGCATCGGAATCTATAACTAGTGTCACAGGAATGGTTCAAAACATAGACAGTAAAAAGAGTCAATTTTGTTGTACTTAAGTCGGCAATGTGCCTTTTGTACTTAATTCCGATGCAATTTCTGTGTTTCGGCGTCAATAAGGAGATCCAAGGGATACAGTAAACCTGAAGTGAAGCATCGGAATCTGAAACCGGTCTCAGAGGAAAGGTTGAAAACAGAGACAGTAAGAAGAGCCAACCTTCTTGTACATGAGTCGGCATTGTGCCTTTTGTATTTAATTCCGATGCTATTTCTGTGTTTCATCGTCAATAAGAAGGTCAGCTGGATACAGTAAACCTGAAGTGAAGCATCGGAATCTATAACTAGTGTCACAGGAATGGTTGAAAACATAGACAGGAAGTATAGCCAGTCTTCTTGTACTTGAGTCGGCATTGTGGCTTTTGTATTTAATTCCGACGCAATTTCAGTGTTTCATCGTCAATACGACGGTCAGAGGGATACAGTAAACCTGAAGTGAAGCATCGGAATCTATAACTAGTGTCACTGGAATGGTTCAAAACATAGACAGTAAGAAGAGTCTGTTTTCTGGTACTTATGTCGGCATTGTTCCTTCTCTATTTAATTCCGATGCAATTTCTGTGTTTCATCGTCAATAAGAAGGTCAGAGGGATGAAGTAAACCTGAAGTGAACCATCGGAATCAATAACTAGTGTCACAGGAATGGTTCAAAACATTGACAGTAAGAAAAGTCAGTCTTTTAGTACTTAAGTCGGCATTGTGCCTTTTGTATTTAATTCCGATGCAATTTCTGTGTTTCATCGTCAATAAGAAGGTCACAGGGATACAGTAAACCTGAAGTGAAGCATCGGAATCTATAACTAGTGCCACAGGAATGGTTCAAATCATTAACAGTAAGAAGAGTCAGTTTTCTTGTACATAAGTTGGCATTGTGCATTTTGTATGTAATTCCGATGCAATTTCTGCGTTTCATCTTCAATACGAAGGACAGAGGGATACAGTAAACCTGAAGGGAAGCATCAGAATCTATAACTAGTGTCACAGGAATGGTTCAAAACATAGACAGTAAGAAGAGCCAGCCTTCTAGTACATGAGTCGGCATTTTGCCTATTGTATTTAATTCCGATGCAATATCTGTGTTTCATCGTCAATAAGAAGGTCAGCTGGATACAGTAAACCTGAAGCGAAGCATCGGAATCTATAACTAGTGTCACAGGAATGGTTCAAAACATAGACAGTAAGAAGAATCAGTTTTAGTGTACTTAAGTCGGCATTGTGCCATTTCTATTTGATTCCGATGCAATTTCTGTGTTTCGCCGTCAATAACAAGGTCCAAGGGATACAGTAAACCTGAAAGGAAGCATCTGAATCTAAAACCGGTCTCACAGGAATGGTTCAAAACATGGACAGTAAGAAGAGCTAGTCTCCTTGTTGTTGAGTCGGCATTGTGCCTTTTGTATTTAATTCCGATGCAATGTATGTGTTTCTTCGTCAATAAGAAGGTCAGAGGGATACAGTAAACCGGAAGTGAAGCATCGGAATCTATAACTAGTGTCACAGGAATGGTTCAAAACATAGACTGTAAGAAGGATCTGTTTTCTTGTACTTAAGTCGGCATTGTGCCTTTTGTATTTAATTCCGATGCAATTTCTGTGTTTCATCGTCAATAAGAAGGTCACAGGGATACAGTAAACCTGAAGTGAAGCATCGGAATCTATAACTAGTGTCACAGGAATGGTTCAGAACAAAAACAGTAAGAAGAGTCAGTTTTCTTGTACTTAGGTCGGCATTGTGCCTTTTGTATTTAATTCCGATGCAATTTCTGTTTTTCATCGTCAATAAGAAGGACAGAGGGATACAGAAAACCTGAAGTGAAGCATCGGAATCTATAACTAGTGTCAGAGGAATGGTTCAAAACAGAGACAGTAAGAAGAGTCAGTTTCCTTGTGCTTAAGTCGGCATTGTGCTTTTGTATGTAATTCCGATGCAATTTCAGTGTTTCATCGTCAATAAGAAGGTCAGAGTGATATGGTAAACCTGAAGTGAAGCATCGGAATCTATAACTAGTGTCACAGGAATGGTTCAAAACATAGACAGTTAGAAGAGTCAATTTTCTTGTACTTAAGTCGGCATTGTGCCATTTCTATTTAATTCCGTTGCAATTTCTGTGTTGCGGCGTCAATAAGAAGGTCCAAGGAATACAGTAAAGCTGAAGTGAAGCATCGGAATCTAAAACCGGTCTCAGAGGATAGGTTGAAAACAGAGACAGTAAGAAGAGCCAGTCTTCTTGTACATGAGTCGGCATTGTGCCTTTTGTATTTAATTCCGATGCAATTTCTGTGTTTCATCGTCAATAAGAAGGTCAGCTGGATACAGTAATCCCGAAGTGAAGCATCGGAATCTATAACTAGTGTCACAGGAATGGTTCAAAACATAGACAGGAAGTATAGCCAGTCTTCTTGTACTTGAGTCGGGTTTGTTCCTTTTCTATTTAATTCCGATGCAGTTTCTGTGTTTCTTCGTCAATAAGAGGGTCAGAGGGATACAGTAAACCTGAAGTGATGCATCGGAATCTATAACTAGTGTCACAGGAATGGTTCAAAACATAGACAGTAAGAAGAGGCAGTCTTCTTTTACTTAAGTGGGCATTGTGACTTTTGTATTAAATTCCGATGCAATTTACGGGTTTCATCGTCAATAAGAAGGTCAGAGGGATAAAGTAATCCTGAAGTGAAGCATCGGAATCAATAACTAGTGTCACAGGAATGGTTCAAAACATTGACAGTAAGAAGAGTCAGTCTTTTTGTACCTAAGTCGGCATTGTGCCTTTTGTATTTAATTCCGATGCAATTTCTGTGTTTCATCGTCAATACGTAGGTCAGAGGGATACAGTAAACCTGAAGTGAAGCATCGGAATCTATAACTAGTGTCACGGGAATGGTTCAAAACAGGGATATTAAGAAGAGTCTGTTTTCTTGTACTTAAGTCGGCATTGTGCCACTTCTATTTAAATCCAATGCAATTACTGTGTTTCGTCGTCAATAACAAGGCCCAAGGGATGCAGTAAACCTGAAAGGAAGCATCGGAATCTAAAACCGGTCTCACAGGAAAGGTTCAAAACATGGACAGTAAGAAGAACCAGTCTTCTTGTAGTTGAGTCGGAATTGTGCCTTTTGTATTTTATTCCGATGCATTTTCTGTGTTTCATCGTCAACAAGAAGGTCACAGGGATACAGTAAACCTGAAGTGAAGCATCGGAATCTATAACTAGTGTCACAGGAATGGTTCAAAACATAAACAGTAAGAAGAGTCAGTTTTCTTGTTCTTAGGTAGGCATTGTGCTTTTTGTATTTAACTCCGATACAATTTCTGTGTTTCATCATCAATAAGAAAGTCAGCTGGATACAGTAAACCTGAAGCGAAGCATCGGATTCTAGAAGTAGTGTCACAGGAATGGTTCAATACATAGACAGGAAGTATAGCCAGTCTTCTTGTACTTGAGTCGGCATTGTGCCTTTTGTATTTAATTCCGATGCAATTTCTGTGTTTCATCGTCAATACGACGGTGAGAGGGATACAGTAAACCTGAAGTGAAGCATCGGAATCTATAACTAGTGTCACAGGAATAATTCAAAACATAGACAGTAGGAAATGTCAGTCTTCTAGTATTTAAGTCGGCATTGTGCCGTTTGTATTCAATTAAGATGCAATTTTTGTGTTTCATCGTCAATAATAAGGTCAGAGGGATTCAGTATACCTGAAGTGAAGCATCGGAATCTATAACTAGTCTCGCGGGAATGGTTCAAAACATAGACAGTAAGAAGAGTCAGTCTTCTTGTACTTAAGTCGGCAATGTTACTTTTTATATAATTCCCATGCAATTTCTGTGTTTCATCGTCAATAAGAAGCTCAGAGGGATACAGTAAACCTGCAGTGAAGCATCGGAATGTATAAGTAGTGTCACAGGAATGGTTCAAAACATAGACAGTAAGAAGAGTCAGTCTTTTTGTACTTAAGTCGGCATTGGGCCTTTTGTATTTAATTCCGATGCAATTTCTGTGTTTCATCGTCAATAGGAAGGTCAGAGGGATACAGTAAACCTGAAGTGAAGCATCGGAATCTGTAACTAGTGTCACAGGTATGGTTCAAACATAGACAGTAAGAAGGGTCAGTCTTCTTGTACTTAAGTCGGCATTGCGCCTTTTGTATTTAATTCCGAAGCAATATCTGTGTTTCTTCGTCAATACGAAGGTCAGAGGGATACAGTAAACCGGAAGTGAAGCATCGGAATCTATAACTAGTGTCACAGAAATGGTTCAAAAATAGACAGTAAGAAGAGCCAGTCTTCTTGTACTTGAGTCAGCATTGTGCCTTTTGTATTTAATTCCGATGCAATTTCTGTGTTTCATGGTCAATAAGATGGTCAGAGGGATATAGTAAACCTAATACGAAGCATCAGATTCTATAACTAGTGTCACAGGAATCGTTCAAAACACAGACAGTAAGAAGAGTCAGTTTTCTTGTACTTAAGTCGGCATTGTGCCATTTGTATGTAATTCCGAAGCAATTTCTGTGTTTCATCGCCAATAAGAAGGTCAGAGGGATCCATTAAAGCTGAAGTGAAGCATCGGAATCTATAACTAGTGCCACAGGAATAATTCAAAACATAGACAGTAAGAAGAGTTAGTCTTCTAGTACTTAAGTCGGCATTGTGCCGCTTGTATTTAACTCCGATGCAATTTCTGTGTTTCATCGTCAATAAGAAGGTCAGCTGGATACAGTAAACCTGAAGCGAAGCATCGGAATCTATAACTAGTGCCACAGGAATAATTCAAAACATAGACAGTAAGAAGAGTCAGTCTTCTAGTACTTAAGTCGGCATTGTGCCGTTTGTATTTAACTCCGATCCATTTCCTGTGTATCATCGTCAATAAGAGGGTCAGAGGGATACAGTAAACCTGAAGTGATGCATCGGAATCTATAACTAGTGTCACAGGAATGGTTCAAAACATAGATATTAAGAAGAGTCTGTTTTCTTGTACTTAAGTCGGCATTGTGCTTTTCTATTTAATTAGGATGCAATTTCTGTCTTTCTTCGTCAATAACAAGGTCCAAGGGATACAGTAAACCTGCAGTGAAGCATCGGAATCTAACACCGGTCTCACAGGAAAGGTTCAAAACACAGACAGTAAGAAGAGCCAGTCTTCTTGTACTTGAGTCGGCATTGTGCCTTTTGTATTTAATTCGGATGCAATTTCTGTGTTTCATCGTCAGTACGACGGACAGAGGGATACAGGAAACCTGAAGTGAAGCATCTGAATCTATAACTACTCACACAGGAATGGTTCAAAACAGTATGGAGAGTCAGTCTTCTTGTACTGAAGTCGGCATTGTGATTTTTGTATTTAATTAAGATGCAATTTCTGTGTTTCATCGTCAATAATAAGGTCAGAGGGATACAGTATACCTGAAGTGAAGTATCGGAATCTATAACTAGTGTCACATGAATGGTTCAAAACATAGACAGTAAGAAGTGTCAGTGTTCTTGTACTGAAGTCGGCATTGTGAATTTTGAATTTAATTAAGATGCAATTTCTGTGTTTCATAGTCAATAAGAAGGTCAGAGGGATACAGTAAACCTGAAGTGAAGCATCGGAATCTATAACTAGTGTTACAGGAACGGTTCAAAACATAGACAGTAAGAAGAGTCAGTCTTTTTGTACTTAATTCGGCATTGTGCCTTTTGTATTTAATTCCGAAGCCATTTCTGTGTTTCATCGTCAATAAGAAGGTCAGAGGGATACAGTAAACCTGAAGTGAAGCATTGGAATCTATAACTAGTGTCATAGGAATGGTTCAAAACATAGACAGTAAGAAGTGTCAGTTTTCTTGTACTTAAGTCGGCATTGTGCCTTTTGTATTTTATTCCGATGCATTTTCTGTGTTTCATCGTCAACAAGAAGGTCACAGGGATACAGTAAACCTGAAGTGAAGCATGGGAATCTATAACTAGTGTCACAGGAATAATTCAAAACATAGACAGTAGGAAATGTCAGTCTTCTAGTATTTAAGTCGGCATTGTGCCGTTTGTATTCAATTAAGATGCAATTTTTGTGTTTCATCGTCAATAATAAGGTCAGAGGGATTCAGTATACCTGAAGTGAAGCATCGGAATCTATAACTAGTGTCACAGGAATGGTTCAAAACATAGACAGTAAGAAGAGTCAGTCTTCTTGTACTTAAGTCGGCATTGTTACTTTTGTATATAATTCCCATGCAATTTCTGTGTTTCATCGTCAATAAGAAGCTCAGAGGGATACGGTAAACCTGCAGTGAAGCATCGGAATGTATAACTAGTGTCACAGGAATGGTGCAAAACATAGACAGTAAGAAGAGTCAGTCTTTTTGTACTTAAGTCGGCATTGGGCCTTTTGTATTTAATTCCGATGCAATTTCTGTGTTTCATCGTCCATAGGAAGGTCAGAGGGATACAGTAAACCTGAAGTAAAGCATAGGAATCTGTAACTAGTGTCACAGGTATGGTTCAAAACATAGACAGTAAGAAGGGTCAGTCTTCTTGTACTTAAGTCGGTATTGCGCCTTTTGTATTTAATTCCGAAGCAATATCTGTGTTTCTTCGTCAATACGAAGGTCAGAGGGATACAGTAAACCGGAAGTGAAGCATCGGAATCTATAACTAGTGTCACAGAAATGGTTCAAAAATAGACAGTAAGAAGAGCCAGTCTTCTTGTACTTGAGTCGGCATTGTGCCTTTTGTATTTAATTCAGATGCAATTTCCGTGTTTCATCGTCAGTATGACGGTCAGAGGGATACAGTAAACCTGAAGTGAAGCATCGGAATCTATAACTAGTGTTACAGGAATGGTTCAAATCATAGACACTAACGAGAGTCAATTTTCTTGCACTTAAGTCGGCATTGTGCCTTATCTATTTAATTCCGATGCAATTTCTGTGTTTCATCGTCAGTATGACGGTCAGAGGGATACAGTAAACCTGAAGTGAAGCATCGGAATCTATAACTAGTGTCACAGGAATGGTTCAAGACAAAGACAATAAGAAGAGGCAGTCTTCTTGTACTTATGTCGGCATTGTGCCTTTTGTATTTAATTAAGATGCAATTTCTGTGTTTCATCGTCAATAATAAGGTCAGAGGGATTCAATATACCTGAAGTGAAGCATCGGAATCTGTAACTAGTGTCGCAGGAATGGTTCAAATCATAGACAGTAAGATGAGTCAGTCTTCTTGTACTTATTTCTGCATTGTGCCTTTTGTAGTTAATTAAGATGCAATTTCTGTGCTTCATCGTCAATAAGAAGGTCAAAGGGATACAGTAAGCCTGAAGTGAAGCATCGGAATCTATAACTAGTGTCACAGGAATGGTTCAAAACATAGACAGTAAGAAGAGTCAGTCTTCTTGTACTTAAGTCGGCATTGTTACTTTTGTATATAATTCCCATGCAATTTCTGTGTTTCATCGTCAATAAGAAGCTCAGAGGGATACAGTAAACCTGCAGTGAAGCATCGGAATGTATAACTAGTGTCACAGGAATGGTGCAAAACATAGACAGTAAGAAGAGTCAGTTTTTTTGTACTTAAGTCGGCATTGGGCCTTTTGTATTTAATTCCGATGCAATTTCTGTGTTTCATCGTCAATAGGAAGGTCAGAGGGATACAGTAAACCTGAAGTGAAGCATTGGAATCTGTAACTAGTGTCACAGGTATGGTTCAAAACATAGACAGTAAGAAGGGTCAGTCTTCTTGTACTTAAGTCGGTATTGCGCCTTTTGTATTTAATTCCGAAGCAATATCTGTGTTTCTTCGTCAATACGAAGGTCAGAGGGATACAGTAAACCGGAAGTGAAGCATCGGAATCTATAACTAGTGTCACAGAAATGGTTCAAAAATAGACAGTAAGAAGAGCCAGTCTTCTTGTACTTGAGTCGGCATTGTGCCTTTTGTATTTAATTCAGATGCAATTTCCGTGTTTCATCGTCAATAAGAAGGTCAGAGGGATACAGTAAACCTGAAGTGAAGAATCGAAATCTATAACTAGTGTCACAGGAATCGTTCAAAACGTAGACAGTGAGAAGAGTCAGTCTTCGTGTACTTAAGTCGGCATTGTGCCTTTTGTATTTAATTCCGATGCAATTTACGTGTTTCATCGTCAATAAGAAGGTCAGAGGGATACAGTAAACATGAAGTGAAGCATCGGAATCTATAACTAGTGTCACAGGAATGGTTCAAAACATAGACAGTAAGAAGAGTCAATTTTCTTGTACTTAAGTCGGCATTATGCCTTTTGTATTTAATTCCGATGCAATTTCTGTGTTTCGGCGTCAATAAGAAGATCCAAGGGATACAGTAAATCTGAAGTGAAGCATCGGAATCGAAAAATGGTCTCAGAGGAAAGGTTGAAAACAGAGACATTAAGAAGTGCCAGCCTTCTTGTACATGAGTCGGCTTTGTGTCTTTTGTATTTAATTCCGATCCTATTTCTGTGTTTCATCGTCAATAAGAAGGTCATCTGGATACAGTAAACCTGAAGTGAAGCATCGGAATCTATAACTAATGTCACAGGAATGGTAGAAAACATAGACAGGAAGTATAGCCAGTCTTCTTGTACTTGAGTCGGCATTGTAGCTTTTGTATTTAATTCCGATGCCATTTCTGTGTTTCATCGTCAATAAGAAGGTCAGAGGGATACAGTAAACCTGATGTGAAGCATTGGAATCTATAACTAGTGTCACAGAAATGGTTCAAAACATAAACAGTAAGAAGAGTCAGTTTTCATGTTCTTAGGTCTTCATTGTGCTTTTTGTATTTAATTCCGATGCAATGTCTGTGTTTCATCGTCAATAAGAAGGTCCAAGGGATACAGTAAACCTGATGTGAAGCATCGGAATCAAAACCGGTCTCAGAGGAAAGGTTCAAAACATAGACAGTAAGAAGAGCCAGTCTTCTTGTACATGAGTCGGTATTGTGCCTTTTGTATTTAATTCCGATGCAATTTCTGTGTTTCATCGTCAACACGACGGTGAGAGGGATACAGTAAACCTGAAGTGAAGCATCGGAATCTATAACTAGTGTCACAGGAATAATTCAAAACGTAGACAGTAGGAAGAGTCAGTCTTCTAGTACTTAGGTCGGCATTGTGCCGTTTGTATTTAATTCCGATGCTTTTTCTGTGTTTCATCGTCAATAAGAGGGTCAGAGGGATACAGTAAACCTGAAGTGATGCATCGGAATCTAAAACCGGTCCCACAGGAAAGGTTCAAAGCACAGACAGTAAGAAGAGCCTGTCTTCTTGAACTTGAGTCGGCATTGTGCGATTTGTATTTAATTCCGATGCAATTTCTGTGTTTCATCGTCAGTACGTCGGTCAGAGGGATACAGGAAACCTGAAGTGAAGCATCGGAATCTATAACTAGTCTCACAGGAATGGTTCAAAACATAGACAGTAAGGAGAGTCACTCTCCATGTGCTGAAGTCGGCATTGTGCATTTTGTATTTAATTAAGATGCAATTTATGTGTTTCATCGTCAATAATAAGGTCAGAGGGATTCAGTATACCTGAAGTGAAGCATCGGAATCTATAACTAGTCTTGCAGGAATGGTTCAAAGCATAGACAGTAAGAAGAGTCAGTCTTCTTGTACTTAAGTCGGCATTGTGCCTTTTGTATTTAATTAAGATGCAATATCTGTGCTTCATCGTCAATATGAAGGTCAAAGGGATACAGTAAACCTGAAATGAAGCATCGGAATCTATAACTAGTGTTACAGGAATGGTTCAAAACATAGACACTAAGGAGAGTCAATTTTCTTGTACTTAAGTCGGCATTGTGCCTTATCTATTTAATTCCGAAGCAATTTCTGTGTTTCGGCGTCAGAAAGAAGGTCCAAGGGATACAATTACCCTGAAGTGAAGCATCGGAATCTAATACCGGTCTCAGAGGAAAGGTTCAAACATAGACAGTATGAAGAGCCAGTCTTCTTGTACATGAGTCGGCATTGTGCCTTTTGTACTTAATTCCGATGCAATTTCTGTGTTTCATCGTCAATAAGAAGGTCAGCTGGATACAGTAAACCTGAAGCGAAGCATCGGAAACTATAACTAGTGTCACAGGAATGGTTTAAAACATAGACAGGAAGTATAGCCAGTCTTCTTGTACTTGTGTCAGCATTGTGTCTTTTGTATTTAATTCCGATGCAATTTCTGTGTTACATCGTCAGTATGACGGTCAGAGGGATACAGTAAACCTGAAGTGAAGCATCGGAATCTATAACTAGTGTCACAGGAATGGTTCAAAACGTAGACAGTAAGAAGAGTGAGTCTTCTAGTACTTAAGTCGCCATTGGGCCGTTTGTATTTAATTCCGATGCATTTTCTGTGTTTCATCGTCAATAAGAGGGTCGGAGTGATACAGTAAACCTGAAGTGAAGCATCGGAATCTATAACTAGTGTATCTGGAATGGTTCTAAACATAGATATTAAGAAGTGTCTGTTTTCTTGTACTTACGTCGGCATTGCGCCTTTTCTATTTCATTACGATGCATTTTCTGTGTTTCGTCGTCAATAACAAGGTCCAAGGGATACAGTAAACCTGAAGTGAAGCATCGGAATCTAAAACCGGTCTCACACGGAAGGTTCAAAACACAGACAGTAAGAAGAGCCAGTCTTCTTGGACTTGAGTCGGCATTGTGCCTTTTGTATTTAATTCAGATGCAATTTCCGTGTTTCATCGTCAATAAGAAGGTCAGAGGGATACAGTAAACCTGAAGTGAAGAATCGAAATCTATAACTAGTGTCACAGGAATCGTTCAAAACGTAGACAGTGAGAAGAGTCAGTCTTCGTGTACTTAAGTCGGCATTGTGCCTTTTGTATTTAATTCCGATGCAATTTACGTGTTTCATCGTCAATAAGAAGGTCAGAGGGATACAGTAAACATGAAGTGAAGCATCGGAATCTATAACTAGTGTCACAGGAATGGTTCAAAACATAGACAGTAAGAAGAGTCAATTTTCTTGTACTTAAGTCGGCATTATGCCTTTTGTATTTAATTCCGATGCAATTTCTGTGTTTCGGCGTCAATAAGAAGATCCAAGGGATACAGTAAATCTGAAGTGAAGCATCGGAATCGAAAAATGGTCTCAGAGGAAAGGTTGAAAACAGAGACATTAAGAAGTGCCAGCCTTCTTGTACATGAGTCGGCTTTGTGTCTTTTGTATTTAATTCCGATGCTATTTCTGTGTTTCATCGTCAATAAGAAGGTCATCTGGATACAGTAAACCTGAAGTGAAGCATCGGAATCTATAACTAATGTCACAGGAATGGTAGAAAACATAGACAGGAAGTATAGCCAGTCTTCTTGTACTTGAGTCGGCATTGTGGCTTTTGTATTTAATTCCGATGCCATTTCTGTGTTTCATCGTCAATAAGAAGGTCAGAGGGATACAGTAAACCTGATGTGAAGCATTGGAATCTATAACTAGTGTCACAGAAATGGTTCAAAACATAAACAGTAAGAAGAGTCAGTTTTCATGTTCTTAGGTCTTCATTGTGCTTTTTGTATTTAATTCCGATGCAATGTCTGTGTTTCATCGTCAATAAGAAGGTCCAAGGGATACAGTAAACCTGATGCGAAGCATCGGAATCAAAACCGGTCTCAGAGGAAAGGTTCAAAACATAGACAGTAAGAAGAGCCAGTCTTCTTGTACATGAGTCGGTATTGTGCATTTTGTATTTAACTCCGATGCAATTTCTGTGTTTCATCATCAATAAAAAGGTCAGCTGGATACAGTAAACCTGAAGCGAAGCATCGGACTCTAGAACTAGTGTCACAGGAATGGTTCAAAACATAGACAGGAAGTATAGCCAGTCTTCTTGTACTTGAGTCGGCATTGTGCCTTTTGTATTTAGATCCGATGCTTTTTCTGTGTTTCATCGTCAATACGACGGTGAGAGGGATACAGTAAACCTGAAGTGAAGCATCAGAATCTATAACTAGTGTCACAGGAATAATTCAAAACATAGACAGTAGGAAGAGTCAGTCTTCTAGTACTTAAGTCGGCATTGTGCCGTTTGTATTTCATTCCGATGCAATTTCTGTGTTTCATCGTCAATAAGAGAGGGATACAGTAAACCTGAAGTGAAGCATCGGAATCTAAAACCGGCCTCACAGGAAAGGTTCAAAGCACAGACAGTAAGAAGAGCCTGTCTTCTTGTACTTGAGTCGGCATTGTGCCTTTTGTATTTAATTCCGATGCAATTTCTGTGTTTCATCGTCAGTACGATGGTCAGAGGGATACAGCAAACCTGAAGTGAAGCATCGGAATCTGTAACTAGTCTCACAGGAATGGTTCAAATCATAGACAGTAAGCAGAGTCACTCTTCAAGTGCTGAAGTCGGCATTGTGCATTTTGTATTTAATTAAGATGCAATTTTTGTGTTTCATCGTCAATAATAAGGTCAGAGGGATTCAGTATACCTGAAGTGAAGCATCGGAATCTGTAACTAGTCTCGCAGGAATGGTTCAAACATAGACAGTAAGAAGAGCCTGTCTTCTTGTACTTGAGTCGGCATTGTGCCTTGTGGATTTAATTAAGATGCAATATCTGTGCTTCATCGTCAATAAGAAGGTCAAAGGGATACAGTAAACCTGAAATGAAGCATCGGAATCTATAACTAGTGTTACAGAAATGGTTCAAAACATAGACACTAAGGAGAGTCAATTTTCTTGTACTTAAGTCGGCATTGTGCCTTATCTATTTAATTTCGATACAATTTCTGTGTTTCGGCGTCAATAAGAAGGTC
Source organism: Schistocerca americana (assembly GCF_021461395.2). Taxonomy (NCBI): domain Eukaryota; kingdom Metazoa; phylum Arthropoda; class Insecta; order Orthoptera; family Acrididae; genus Schistocerca; species Schistocerca americana. Next base: position 1,424,251 of record NC_060126.1, read on the forward strand.
CAAGGGATACAATTAACCTGAAGCGAAGCATCGGAATCTAATAGCGGTCTCAGAGGAAAGGTTCAAACATAGACAGTATGAAGAGACAGTCTTCTTGTACATGAGTCGGCATTGTGCCTTTTGTATTTAATTCCGATGCAATTTCTCTGTTTCATCGTCAATAAAAAGGTTAGCTGGATACAGTAAACCTGAAGCGAAGCATCGGAAACTATAACTAGTGTCACAGGAATGGTTCAAAACATAGACTGGAAGTATAGCCAGACTTCTAGTACTTGTGTCAGCATTGTGCCTTTTGTATTTAATTCCGATGCAATTTCTGTGTTTCATCGTCAATACGACGGTGAGAGGGATACAGTAAACCTGAAGTGAAGCATCGGAATCTATAACTAGTGTCACAGGAATGGTTCAAAACATAGACAGTAAGGAGAGTCCATTTTCTTGTACTTAAGTCGGCACTGTGTTTTTTCTATTTTAATCCAATGCAATTTCTGTGTTTCGGCGTCAATAAGAAGGTCCAAGGGAAACAATGAACCTGAAGTGAAGCATCGGAATCTAAAACCGGTCTCGGAGGAAAGGTTCAAAACTTAGACAGTAAGAAGAGTTAGTCTTCTTGTACTTAAGTCGGCATTGTTACTTTTGTATATAATTCCGATGCAATTTCTGTGTTTCATCGTCAATAAGAAGCTCAGAGGGATACAGTAAACCTGATGTGAAGCATCGGAATCTATAACTACTGTCACAGGAATGTTTCAAAACATAGACAGTAAGAAGAGTCAGTCTTATTGTACTTAAGTCGGCATTGGGCCTTTTGTATTTAATTCCGATGCAATTTCTGTGTTTCATCGTCAATAAGAAGGTCCAAGGGATACAGTAAACCTGAAGTGAAGCATCGGAATCTAAAACCGGTCTCGGAGGAAAGGTTCAAAACTTAGACAGTAAGAAGAGTTAGTCTTCTTGTACTTAGGTCGGCATTGTGCCTTTTGTATTTAATTCCGATGCAATTTCTGTGTTTCATCGTCAATAAGAAGGTCCGAGGGATACAGTAAACCTGAAGTGAAGCATCGGAATCTATAACTAGTGTCACAGGAATGGTTCAAACATAGACAGTAAGAAGAGTTAGTTTTCTTGTACTTAAGTCGGCATTGTGCCTTTTGTATTTAATTCCGGTGCCATTTCTGTGTTTCATCGTCAATAAGAAGGTCAGAGGGATACAGTAAACCTGAAGTGAAGCATTGGATTCTATAACTAGTGTCATAGGAATGGTTCAAAACATAGACAGTAAGAGGAGTCAGTTTTCTTGTACTTAAATCGGCATTGTGCCTTTTGTATTTTATTCCGATGCATTTTCTGTGTTTCATCGTCAATAAGAAGGTCACAGGGATACAGTAAACCTGAAGTGAAGCATCGGAATCTATAACTAGTGTCACAGGAATGGTTCAAAACATAAACAGTAAGAAGAGTCAATTTTCTTGTTCTTAGGTCGGCATTGTGCCTTTTGTATTTAATTCCGATGCAATTTCTGTGTTTCATCGCCAATAAGAAGGTCCAAGGGATACAGTAAACCTGAAGTGAAGCATCGGAATCAAAACCGGTCTCAGAGGAAAGGTTCAAAACATAGACAGTAAGAAGAGCCAGTCTTCTTGTACATGAGTCGGCATTGTGTCTTTTGTATTTAATTCCGATGCAATTTCTGTGTTTCGTCGTCAATAACGAGGTACAAGGGATACAGTAAACTTGAAAGGAAGCATCGGAATCTAAAACCGGTCTCACAGCAAAGGTTCAAAACATAGTCAGTAAGAATAGTCAATTTTGTTGTACTTAAGTCGGCATTGTGCCTTTTCTATTCAATTCCGATGCAATTTCTGTGATTCGGCGTCAATAAGAAGGTCCAAGAGATACAGTAAACCTGGAGTGAAGCTTCGGAATCTAAAACCGGATTTAGAGGAAAGATTCAAAACATAGACAGTAAGGAGAGCCAGTCTTCTTGTATATGAGTCGGCATTGTGCCTTTTGTATTTAATTCCGATGCAATTTCTGTGTTTCATCGTCAATAAGAAGGTCATCTGGATACAGGAAACCTGAAGCGAAGCATCGGAATCTATAACTAGTGTCACAGGAATGGTTCAAAACATAGACAGGAAGTATAGCCAGTCTTCTTGTACTTGAGACGACATTGTGCCTTTTGCATTTAATTCCGATGCAATTTCTGTGTTTCATCGTCAGTACAACGGTCAGAGGGATACAGTAAACCTGAAGTGAAGCATCGGAATCTATAACTAGTGTCACAGGAATGGTTCAAAACATAGGCAGTAAGAAGAGGCAGTCTTCTTGTACTTATGTCGGCATTGTGCCTTTTGTATTTAATTATGACGCAATTTCTGTGTTTCATCGGCAATAATAAGGTCAGAGGGTTTCAATATACCTGATGTGAAGCATCGGAATCTATAACTAGTGTCGCAGGAATGGTTCAAAGCATAGACAGTAAGAAGAGTCAATCTTCTTGTACTTAAGTCGGCATTGTTACTTTTGTATATAATTCCGATGCAATTTCTGTGTTTCATCGTCAATAAGAAGCTCAGAGGGATACAGTAAACCTGATGTGAAGCATCGGAATCTATAACTACTGTCACAGGAATGTTTCAAAACATAGACAGTAAGAAGAGTCGGTCTTATTGTACTTAAGTCGGCATTGGGCCTTTTGTATTTAATTCCGATGCAATTTCTGTGTTTCATCGTCAATAAGAAGGTCCAAGGGATACAGTAAACCTGAAGTGAAGCATCAGAATCTGAAACCGGTCTCGGAGGAAAGGTTCAAAACATAGACAGTAAGAAGAGTCAGTCTTCTTGTACTTAGGTCGGCATTGTGCCTTTTGTATTTAATTCCGATGCAATTTCTGTGTTTCATCGCCAATAAGAAGGTCCGAGGGATACAGTAAACCTGAAGTGAAGCATCGGAATCTATAACTAGTGTCACAGGAATGGTTCAAACATAGACAGTAAGAAGAGTTAGTTTTCTTGTACTTAAGTCGGCATTGTGCCTTTTGTATTTAATTCCGATGCCATTTCTGTGTTTCATCGTCAATAAGAAGGTCAGAGGGATACAGTAAACCTGAAGTGAAGCATTGGATTCTATAACTAGTGTCATAGGAATGGTTCAAAACATAGACAGTAAGAGGAGTCAGTTTTCTTGTACTTAAATCGGCATTGTGCCTTTTGTATTTTATTCCGATGCATTTTCTGTGTTTCATCGTCAATAAGAAGGTCACAGGGATACAGTAAACCTGAAGTGAAGCATCGGAATCTATAACTAGTGTCACAGGAATGGTTCAAAACATAAACAGTAAGAAGAGTCAATTTTCTTGTTCTTAGGTCGGCATTGTGCCTTTTGTATTTAATTCCGATGCAATTTCTGTGTTTTATCGTCAATAAGAAGGTCCAAGGAATACAGTAAACCTGAAGTGAAGAATCGGAATCAAAACCGGTCTCAGAGGAAAGGTTCAAAACATAGACAGTAAGAAGAGCCAGTCTTCTTGTACATGAGTCGGCATTGTGCCTTTTGTATTTAACTCCGATGTAATTTCTGTGTTTCATCATCAATAAGAAGGTCAGCTGGATATAGAAAAACCTGAAGCAAAGCATCGGACTCTAGAACTAGTGTCACAGGAATGGTTCAAAACATAGACAGGAAGTATAGCCAGTCTTCTTGTACTTGAGTCGGCATTGTGCCTTTTGTATTTAGATCCGATGCAAATTCTGTGTTTCATCGTCAATACGACGGTGAGAGGGATACAGTAAACCTGAAGTGAAGCATCAGAATCTATAACTAGTGTCACAGGAATAATTCAAAACATAGACAGTAGGAAGAGTCAGTCTTCTAGTACTTAAGTCGGCATTGTGCCGTTTGTATTTCATTCCGATGCAATTTCTGTGTTTCATCGTCAATAAGAGAGGGATACAGTAAACCTGAAGTGAAGCATCGGAATCTAAAACCGGCCTCACAGGAAAGGTTCAAAGCACAGACAGTAAGAAGAGCCTGTCTTCTTGTACTTGAGTCGGCATTGTGCCTTTTGTATTTAATTCCGATGCAATTTCTGTGTTTCATCGTCAGTACGATGGTCAGAGGGATACAGCAAACCTGAAGTGAAGCATCGGAATCTGTAACTAGTCTCACAGGAATGGTTCAAATCATAGACAGTAAGCAGAGTCACTCTTCAAGTGCTGAAGTCGGCATTGTGCATTTTGTATTTAATTAAGATGCAATTTTTGTGTTTCATCGTCAATAATAAGGTCAGAGGGATTCAGTATACCTGAAGTGAAGCATCGGAATCTGTAACTAGTCTCGCAGGAATGGTTCAAACATAGACAGTAAGAAGAGCCTGTCTTCTTGTACTTGAGTCGGCATTGTGCCTTGTGGATTTAATTAAGATGCAATATCTGTGCTTCATCGTCAATAAGAAGGTCAAAGGGATACAGTAAACCTGAAATGAAGCATCGGAATCTATAACTAGTGTTACAGAAATGGTTCAAAACATAGACACTAAGGAGAGTCAATTTTCTTGTACTTAAGTCGGCATTGTGCCTTATCTATTTAATTTCGATACAATTTCTGTGTTTCGGCGTCAATAAGAAGGTCCAAGGGATACAATTAACCTGAAGCGAAGCATCGGAATCTAATAGCGGTCTCAGAGGAAAGGTTCAAACATAGACAGTATGAAGAGACAGTCTTCTTGTACATGAGTCGGCATTGTGCCTTTTGTATTTAATTCCGATGCAATTTCTCTGTTTCATCGTCAATAAAAAGGTTAGCTGGATACAGTAAACCTGAAGCGAAGCATCGGAAACTATAACTAGTGTCACAGGAATGGTTCAAAACATAGACTGGAAGTATAGCCAGACTTCTAGTACTTGTGTCAGCATTGTGCCTTTTGTATTTAATTCCGATGCAATTTCTGTGTTTCATCGTCAATACGACGGTGAGAGGGATACAGTAAACCTGAAGTGAAGCATCGGAATCTATAACTAGTGTCACAGGAATGGTTCAAAACATAGACAGTAAGGAGAGTCCATTTTCTTGTACTTAAGTCGGCACTGTGTTTTTTCTATTTTAATCCAATGCAATTTCTGTGTTTCGGCGTCAATAAGAAGGTCCAAGGGAAACAATGAACCTGAAGTGAAGCATCGGAATCTAAAACCGGTCTCGGAGGAAAGGTTCAAAACTTAGACAGTAAGAAGAGTTAGTCTTCTTGTACTTAAGTCGGCATTGTTACTTTTGTATATAATTCCGATGCAATTTCTGTGTTTCATCGTCAATAAGAAGCTCAGAGGGATACAGTAAACCTGATGTGAAGCATCGGAATCTATAACTACTGTCACAGGAATGTTTCAAAACATAGACAGTAAGAAGAGTCAGTCTTATTGTACTTAAGTCGGCATTGGGCCTTTTGTATTTAATTCCGATGCAATTTCTGTGTTTCATCGTCAATAAGAAGGTCCAAGGGATACAGTAAACCTGAAGTGAAGCATCGGAATCTAAAACCGGTCTCGGAGGAAAGGTTCAAAACTTAGACAGTAAGAAGAGTTAGTCTTCTTGTACTTAGGTCGGCATTGTGCCTTTTGTATTTAATTCCGATGCAATTTCTGTGTTTCATCGCCAATAAGAAGGTCCAAGGGATACAGTAAACCTGAAGTGAAGCATCGGAATCAAAACCGGTCTCAGAGGAAAGGTTCAAAACATAGACAGTAAGAAGAGCCAGTCTTCTTGTACATGAGTCGGCATTGTGTCTTTTGTATTTAATTCCGATGCAATTTCTGTGTTTCGTCGTCAATAACGAGGTACAAGGGATACAGTAAACTTGAAAGGAAGCATCGGAATCTAAAACCGGTCTCACAGCAAAGGTTCAAAACATAGTCAGTAAGAATAGTCAATTTTGTTGTACTTAAGTCGGCATTGTGCCTTTTCTATTCAATTCCGATGCAATTTCTGTGATTCGGCGTCAATAAGAAGGTCCAAGAGATACAGTAAACCTGGAGTGAAGCTTCGGAATCTAAAACCGGATTTAGAGGAAAGATTCAAAACATAGACAGTAAGGAGAGCCAGTCTTCTTGTATATGAGTCGGCATTGTGCCTTTTGTATTTAATTCCGATGCAATTTCTGTGTTTCATCGTCAATAAGAAGGTCATCTGGATACAGGAAACCTGAAGCGAAGCATCGGAATCTATAACTAGTGTCACAGGAATGGTTCAAAACATAGACAGGAAGTATAGCCAGTCTTCTTGTACTTGAGACGACATTGTGCCTTTTGCATTTAATTCCGATGCAATTTCTGTGTTTCATCGTCAGTACAACGGTCAGAGGGATACAGTAAACCTGAAGTGAAGCATCGGAATCTATAACTAGTGTCACAGGAATGGTTCAAAACATAGGCAGTAAGAAGAGGCAGTCTTCTTGTACTTATGTCGGCATTGTGCCTTTTGTATTTAATTATGACGCAATTTCTGTGTTTCATCGGCAATAATAAGGTCAGAGGGTTTCAATATACCTGATGTGAAGCATCGGAATCTATAACTAGTGTCGCAGGAATGGTTCAAAGCATAGACAGTAAGAAGAGTCAATCTTCTTGTACTTAAGTCGGCATTGTTACTTTTGTATATAATTCCGATGCAATTTCTGTGTTTCATCGTCAATAAGAAGCTCAGAGGGATACAGTAAACCTGATGTGAAGCATCGGAATCTATAACTACTGTCACAGGAATGTTTCAAAACATAGACAGTAAGAAGAGTCGGTCTTATTGTACTTAAGTCGGCATTGGGCCTTTTGTATTTAATTCCGATGCAATTTCTGTGTTTCATCGTCAATAAGAAGGTCCAAGGGATACAGTAAACCTGAAGTGAAGCATCAGAATCTAAAACCGGTCTCGGAGGAAAGGTTCAAAACATAGACAGTAAGAAGAGTCAGTCTTCTTGTACTTAGGTCGGCATTGTGCCTTTTGTATTTAATTCCGATGCAATTTCTGTGTTTCATCGCCAATAAGAAGGTCCGAGGGATACAGTAAACCTGAAGTGAAGCATCGGAATCTATAACTAGTGTCACAGGAATGGTTCAAACATAGACAGTAAGAAGAGTTAGTTTTCTTGTACTTAAGTCGGCATTGTGCCTTTTGTATTTAATTCCGATGCCATTTCTGTGTTTCATCGTCAATAAGAAGGTCAGAGGGATACAGTAAACCTGAAGTGAAGCATTGGATTCTATAACTAGTGTCATAGGAATGGTTCAAAACATAGACAGTAAGAGGAGTCAGTTTTCTTGTACTTAAATCGGCATTGTGCCTTTTGTATTTTATTCCGATGCATTTTCTGTGTTTCATCGTCAATAAGAAGGTCACAGGGATACAGTAAACCTGAAGTGAAGCATCGGAATCTATAACTAGTGTCACAGGAATGGTTCAAAACATAAACAGTAAGAAGAGTCAATTTTCTTGTTCTTAGGTCGGCATTGTGCCTTTTGTATTTAATTCCGATGCAATTTCTGTGTTTTATCGTCAATAAGAAGGTCCAAGGAATACAGTAAACCTGAAGTGAAGAATCGGAATCAAAACCGGTCTCAGAGGAAAGGTTCAAAACATAGACAGTAAGAAGAGCCAGTCTTCTTGTACATGAGTCGGCATTGTGCCTTTTGTATTTAACTCCGATGTAATTTCTGTGTTTCATCATCAATAAGAAGGTCAGCTGGATATAGAAAAACCTGAAGCAAAGCATCGGACTCTAGAACTAGTGTCACAGGAATGGTTCAAAACATAGACAGGAAGTATAGCCAGTCTTCTTGTACTTGAGTCGGCATTGTGCCTTTTGTATTTAGATCCGATGCAAATTCTGTGTTTCATCGTCAATACGACGGTGAGAGGGATACAGTAAACCTGAAGTGAAGCATCAGAATCTATAACTAGTGTCACAGGAATAATTCAAAACATAGACAGTAGGAAGAGTCAGTCTTCTAGTACTTAAGTCGGCATTGTGCCGTTTGTATTTCATTCCGATGCAATTTCTGTGTTTCATCGTCAATAAGAGAGGGATACAGTAAACCTGAAGTGAAGCATCGGAATCTAAAACCGGCCTCACAGGAAAGGTTCAAAGCACAGACAGTAAGAAGAGCCTGTCTTCTTGTACTTGAGTCGGCATTGTGCCTTTTGTATTTAATTCCGATGCAATTTCTGTGTTTCATCGTCAGTACGATGGTCAGAGGGATACAGCAAACCTGAAGTGAAGCATCGGAATCTGTAACTAGTCTCACAGGAATGGTTCAAATCATAGACAGTAAGCAGAGTCACTCTTCAAGTGCTGAAGTCGGCATTGTGCATTTTGTATTTAATTAAGATGCAATTTTTGTGTTTCATCGTCAATAATAAGGTCAGAGGGATTCAGTATACCTGAAGTGAAGCATCGGAATCTGTAACTAGTCTCGCAGGAATGGTTCAAACATAGACAGTAAGAAGAGCCTGTCTTCTTGTACTTGAGTCGGCATTGTGCCTTGTGGATTTAATTAAGATGCAATATCTGTGCTTCATCGTCAATAAGAAGGTCAAAGGGATACAGTAAACCTGAAATGAAGCATCGGAATCTATAACTAGTGTTACAGAAATGGTTCAAAACATAGACACTAAGGAGAGTCAATTTTCTTGTACTTAAGTCGGCATTGTGCCTTATCTATTTAATTTCGATACAATTTCTGTGTTTCGGCGTCAATAAGAAGGTCCAAGGGATACAATTAACCTGAAGCGAAGCATCGGAATCTAATAGCGGTCTCAGAGGAAAGGTTCAAACATAGACAGTATGAAGAGACAGTCTTCTTGTACATGAGTCGGCATTGTGCCTTTTGTATTTAATTCCGATGCAATTTCTCTGTTTCATCGTCAATAAAAAGGTTAGCTGGATACAGTAAACCTGAAGCGAAGCATCGGAAACTATAACTAGTGTCACAGGAATGGTTCAAAACATAGACTGGAAGTATAGCCAGACTTCTAGTACTTGTGTCAGCATTGTGCCTTTTGTATTTAATTCCGATGCAATTTCTGTGTTTCATCGTCAATACGACGGTGAGAGGGATACAGTAAACCTGAAGTGAAGCATCGGAATCTATAACTAGTGTCACAGGAATGGTTCAAAACATAGACAGTAAGGAGAGTCCATTTTCTTGTACTTAAGTCGGCACTGTGTTTTTTCTATTTTAATCCAATGCAATTTCTGTGTTTCGGCGTCAATAAGAAGGTCCAAGGGAAACAATGAACCTGAAGTGAAGCATCGGAATCTAAAACCGGTCTCGGAGGAAAGGTTCAAAACTTAGACAGTAAGAAGAGTTAGTCTTCTTGTACTTAAGTCGGCATTGTTACTTTTGTATATAATTCCGATGCAATTTCTGTGTTTCATCGTCAATAAGAAGCTCAGAGGGATACAGTAAACCTGATGTGAAGCATCGGAATCTATAACTACTGTCACAGGAATGTTTCAAAACATAGACAGTAAGAAGAGTCAGTCTTATTGTACTTAAGTCGGCATTGGGCCTTTTGTATTTAATTCCGATGCAATTTCTGTGTTTCATCGTCAATAAGAAGGTCCAAGGGATACAGTAAACCTGAAGTGAAGCATCGGAATCTAAAACCGGTCTCGGAGGAAAGGTTCAAAACTTAGACAGTAAGAAGAGTTAGTCTTCTTGTACTTAGGTCGGCATTGTGCCTTTTGTATTTAATTCCGATGCAATTTCTGTGTTTCATCGTCAATAAGAAGGTCCGAGGGATACAGTAAACCTGAAGTGAAGCATCGGAATCTATAACTAGTGTCACAGGAATGGTTCAAACATAGACAGTAAGAAGAGTTAGTTTTCTTGTACTTAAGTCGGCATTGTGCCTTTTGTATTTAATTCCGGTGCCATTTCTGTGTTTCATCGTCAATAAGAAGGTCAGAGGGATACAGTAAACCTGAAGTGAAGCATTGGATTCTATAACTAGTGTCATAGGAATGGTTCAAAACATAGACAGTAAGAGGAGTCAGTTTTCTTGTACTTAAATCGGCATTGTGCCTTTTGTATTTTATTCCGATGCATTTTCTGTGTTTCATCGTCAATAAGAAGGTCACAGGGATACAGTAAACCTGAAGTGAAGCATCGGAATCTATAACTAGTGTCACAGGAATGGTTCAAAACATAAACAGTAAGAAGAGTCAATTTTCTTGTTCTTAGGTCGGCATTGTGCCTTTTGTATTTAATTCCGATGCAATTTCTGTGTTTCATCGCCAATAAGAAGGTCCAAGGGATACAGTAAACCTGAAGTGAAGCATCGGAATCAAAACCGGTCTCAGAGGAAAGGTTCAAAACATAGACAGTAAGAAGAGCCAGTCTTCTTGTACATGAGTCGGCATTGTGTCTTTTGTATTTAATTCCGATGCAATTTCTGTGTTTCGTCGTCAATAACGAGGTACAAGGGATACAGTAAACTTGAAAGGAAGCATCGGAATCTAAAACCGGTCTCACAGCAAAGGTTCAAAACATAGTCAGTAAGAATAGTCAATTTTGTTGTACTTAAGTCGGCATTGTGCCTTTTCTATTCAATTCCGATGCAATTTCTGTGATTCGGCGTCAATAAGAAGGTCCAAGAGATACAGTAAACCTGGAGTGAAGCTTCGGAATCTAAAACCGGATTTAGAGGAAAGATTCAAAACATAGACAGTAAGGAGAGCCAGTCTTCTTGTATATGAGTCGGCATTGTGCCTTTTGTATTTAATTCCGATGCAATTTCTGTGTTTCATCGTCAATAAGAAGGTCATCTGGATACAGGAAACCTGAAGCGAAGCATCGGAATCTATAACTAGTGTCACAGGAATGGTTCAAAACATAGACAGGAAGTATAGCCAGTCTTCTTGTACTTGAGACGACATTGTGCCTTTTGCATTTAATTCCGATGCAATTTCTGTGTTTCATCGTCAGTACAACGGTCAGAGGGATACAGTAAACCTGAAGTGAAGCATCGGAATCTATAACTAGTGTCACAGGAATGGTTCAAAACATAGGCAGTAAGAAGAGGCAGTCTTCTTGTACTTATGTCGGCATTGTGCCTTTTGTATTTAATTATGACGCAATTTCTGTGTTTCATCGGCAATAATAAGGTCAGAGGGTTTCAATATACCTGATGTGAAGCATCGGAATCTATAACTAGTGTCGCAGGAATGGTTCAAAGCATAGACAGTAAGAAGAGTCAATCTTCTTGTACTTAAGTCGGCATTGTTACTTTTGTATATAATTCCGATGCAATTTCTGTGTTTCATCGTCAATAAGAAGCTCAGAGGGATACAGTAAACCTGATGTGAAGCATCGGAATCTATAACTACTGTCACAGGAATGTTTCAAAACATAGACAGTAAGAAGAGTCGGTCTTATTGTACTTAAGTCGGCATTGGGCCTTTTGTATTTAATTCCGATGCAATTTCTGTGTTTCATCGTCAATAAGAAGGTCCAAGGGATACAGTAAACCTGAAGTGAAGCATCAGAATCTAAAACCGGTCTCGGAGGAAAGGTTCAAAACATAGACAGTAAGAAGAGTCAGTCTTCTTGTACTTAGGTCGGCATTGTGCCTTTTGTATTTAATTCCGATGCAATTTCTGTGTTTCATCGTCAATAAGAAGGTCCGAGGGATACAGTAAACCTGAAGTGAAGCATCGGAATCTATAACTAGTGTCACAGGAATGGTTCAAACATAGACAGTAAGAAGAGTTAGTTTTCTTGTACTTAAGTCGGCATTGTGCCTTTTGTATTTAATTCCGATGCCATTTCTGTGTTTCATCGTCAATAAGAAGGTCAGAGGGATACAGTAAACCTGAAGTGAAGCATTGGATTCTATAACTAGTGTCATAGGAATGGTTCAAAACATAGACAGTAAGAGGAGTCAGTTTTCTTGTACTTAAATCGGCATTGTGCCTTTTGTATTTTATTCCGATGCATTTTCTGTGTTTCATCGTCAATAAGAAGGTCACAGGGATACAGTAAACCTGAAGTGAAGCATCGGAATCTATAACTAGTGTCACAGGAATGGTTCAAAACATAAACAGTAAGAAGAGTCAATTTTCTTGTTCTTAGGTCGGCATTGTGCCTTTTGTATTTAATTCCGATGCAATTTCTGTGTTTTATCGTCAATAAGAAGGTCCAAGGAATACAGTAAACCTGAAGTGAAGAATCGGAATCAAAACCGGTCTCAGAGGAAAGGTTCAAAACATAGACAGTAAGAAGAGCCAGTCTTCTTGTACATGAGTCGGCATTGTGCCTTTTGTATTTAACTCCGATGTAATTTCTGTGTTTCATCATCAATAAGAAGGTCAGCTGGATATAGAAAAACCTGAAGCAAAGCATCGGACTCTAGAACTAGTGTCACAGGAATGGTTCAAAACATAGACAGGAAGTATAGCCAGTCTTCTTGTACTTGAGTCGGCATTGTGCCTTTTGTATTTAGATCCGATGCAAATTCTGTGTTTCATCGTCAATACGACGGTGAGAGGGATACAGTAAACCTGAAGTGAAGCATCAGAATCTATAACTAGTGTCACAGGAATAATTCAAAACATAGACAGTAGGAAGAGTCAGTCTTCTAGTACTTAAGTCGGCATTGTGCCGTTTGTATTTCATTCCGATGCAATTTCTGTGTTTCATCGTCAATAAGAGAGGGATACAGTAAACCTGAAGTGAAGCATCGGAATCTAAAACCGGCCTCACAGGAAAGGTTCAAAGCACAGACAGTAAGAAGAGCCTGTCTTCTTGTACTTGAGTCGGCATTGTGCCTTTTGTATTTAATTCCGATGCAATTTCTGTGTTTCATCGTCAGTACGATGGTCAGAGGGATACAGCAAACCTGAAGTGAAGCATCGGAATCTGTAACTAGTCTCACAGGAATGGTTCAAAACATAGACAGTAAGCAGAGTCACTCTTCAAGTGCTGAAGTCGGCATTGTGCATTTTGTATTTAATTAAGATGCAATTTTTGTGTTTCATCGTCAATAATAAGGTCAGAGGGATTCAGTATACCTGAAGTGAAGCATCGGAATCTATAACTAGTCTCGCAGGAATGGTTCAAAACATAGACATTAAGAAGAGCCTGTCTTCTTGTACTTGAGTCGGCATTGTGCCTTTTGTATTTAATTAAGATGCAATATCTGTGCTTCATCGTCAATAAGAAGGTCAAAGGGATACAGTAAACCTGAAATGAAGCATCGGAATCTATAACTAGTGTTACTGAAATGGTTCAAAACATAGACACTAAGGAGAGTCAATTTTCTTGTACTTAAGTCGGCATTGTGCTTTATCTATTTAATTTCGATACAATTTCTGTGTTTCGGCGTCAATAAGAAGGTCCAAGGGATACAATTAACCTGAAGTGAAGCATCGGAATCTAATAGCGGTCTCAGAGGAAAGGTTCAAACATAGACAGTATGAAGAGCCAGTCTTCTTGTACATGAGTCGGCATTGTGCCTTTTGTATTTAATTCCGATGCAATTTCTCTGTTTCATCGTCAATAAAAAGGTTAGCTGGATACAGTAAACCTGAAGCGAAGCATCGGAAACTATAACTAGTGTCACAGGAATGGTTCAAAACATAGACAGTAAGGAGAGTCCATTTTCTTGTACTTAAGTCGGCACTGTGCCTTTTCTATTTTAATCCAATGCAATTTCTGTGTTTCGGCGTCAATAAGAAGGTCCAAGGGAAACAATGAACCTGAAGTGAAGCATCGGAATCTAAAACCGGTCACAGAGGAAAGGTTCAAACATAGGCAGTATGAAGAGCCAGTCTTCTTGTACATGAGTCGGCATTGTGTCTTTTGTATTTAATTCCGATGCAATTTCTGTGTTTCATCGTCAATAAGAAGGTCATCTGGATACAGGAAACCTGAAGCGAAGCATCGGAATCTATAACTAGTGTCACAGGAATGGTTCAAAACATAGACAGGAAGTATAGCCAGTCTTCTTGTACTTGAGTCGACATTGTGCCTTTTGTATTTAATTCCGATGCAATTTCTGTGTTTCATCGTCAGTACGACGGTCAGAGGGATACAGTAAACGTGAAGTGAAGCATCGGAATCTATAACTAGTGTCACAGGAATGGTTCAAAACATAGGCAGTAAGAAGAGGCAGTCTTCTTGTACTTATGTCGGCATTGTGCCTTTTGTATTTAATTAAGACGCAATTTCTGTGTTTCATCGGCAATAATAAGGTCAGAGGGTTTCAATATACCTGAAGTGAAGCATCGGAATCTATAACTAGTGTCGCAGGAATGGTTCAAAACATAGACAGTAAGAAGAGTCAATCTTCTTGTACATAAGTCGGCATTGTTACTTTTGTATATAATTCCGATGCAATTTCTGTGTTTCATCGTCAATAAGAAGCTCAGAGGGATACAGTAAACCTGATGTGAAGCATCGGAATCTATAACTACTGTCACAGGAATGTTTCAAATCGTAGACAGTAAGAAGAGTCAGTCTTATTGTACTTAAGTCGGCATTGGGCCTTTTGTATTTAATTCCGATGCAATTTCTGTGTTTCATCGTCAATAAGAAGGTCCAAGGGATACAGTAAACCTGAAGTGAAGCATCGGAATCTAAAACCGGTCTCGGAGGAAAGGTTCAAAACTTAGACAGTAAGAAGAGTCAGTCTTCTTGTACTGAGGTCGGCATTGTGCCTTTTGTATTTAATTCCGATGCAATTTCTGTGTTTCATCGTCAATAAGAAGGTCCGAGGGATACAGTAAACCTGAAGTGAAGCATCGGAATCTATAACTAGTGTCACAGGAATGGTTCAAACATAGACAGTAAGAAGAGTTAGTTTTCTTGTACTTAAGTCGGCATTGTGCCTTTTGTATTTAATTCCGATGCCATTTCTGTGTTTCATCGTCAATAAGAAGGTCAGAGGGATACAGTAAACCTGAAGTGAAGCATTGGATTCTATAACTAGTGTCATAGGAATGGTTCAAAACATAGACAGTAAGAGGAGACAGTTTTCTTGTACTTAAATCGGCATTGTGCCTTTTGTATTTTATTCCGATGCATTTTCTGTGTTTCATCGTCAATAAGAAGGTCACAGGGATACAGTAAACCTGAAGTGAAGCATCGGAATCTATAACTAGTGTCACAGGAATGGTTCAAAACTTAAACAGTAAGACGAGTCAATTTTGTTGTTCTTAGGTCGGCATTGTGCCTTTTGTATTTAATTCCGATGCAATTTCTGTGTTTCATCGCCAATAAGAAGGTCCAAGGTATACAGTAAACCTGAAGTGAAGCATCGGAATCAAAACCGGTCTCAGAGGAAAGGTTCAAAACATAGACAGCAAGAAGAGCCAGTCTTCTTGTACATGAGTCGGCATTGTGTCTTTTGTATTTAATTCCGATGCAATTTCTGTGTTTCGTCGTCAATAACGAGGTACAAGGGATACAGTAAACTTGAAAGGAAGCATCGGAATCTAAAACCGGTCTCACAGCAAAGGTTCAAAACATAGTCAGTAAGAATAGTCAATTTTGTTGTATTTAAGTCGGCATTGTGCCTTTTCTATTTAATTCCGATGCAATTTCTGTGATTCGGCGTCAATAAGAAGGTCCAAGGGATACAGTAAACCTGGGGTGAAGCATCGGAATCTAAAACCGGATTTAGAGGAAAGATTCAAAACATAGACAGTAAGGAGAGCCAGTCTTCTTGTATATGAGTCGGCATTGTGCCTTTTGTATTTTATTCCGATGCAATTTCTGTGTTTCATCGTCAATAAGAAGGTCATCTGGATACAGGAAACCTGATGCGAAGCATCGGAATCTATAACTAGTGTCACAGGAATGGTTCAAAACATAGACAGGAAGTATAGCCAGTCTTCTTGTACTTGAGTCGACATTGTGCCTTTTGTATTTAATTCCGATGCAATTTCTGTGTTTCATCGTCAGTACAACGGTCAGAGGGATACAGTAAACCTGAAGTGAAGCATCGGAATCTATAACTAGTGTCACAGGAATGGTTCAAAACATAGGCAGTAAGAAGAGGCAGTCTTCTTGTACTTATGTCGGCATTGTGCCTTTTGTATTTAATTAAGACGCAATTTCTGTGTTTCATCGGCAATAATAAGGTCAGAGGGTTTCAATATACCTGAAGTGAAGCGTCGGAATCTATAACTAGTGTCGCAGGAATGGTTCAAAACATAGACAGTAAGAAGAGTCAATCTTCTTGCACTTAAGTCGGCATTGTTACTTTTGTATATAATTCCGATGCAATTTCTGTGTTTCATCGTCAATAAGAAGCCCAGAGGGATACAGTAAACCTGATGTGAAGCATCGGAATCTATAACTACTGTCACAGGAATGTTTCAAAACATAGACAGTAAGAAGAGTCAGTCTTATTGTACTTAAGTCGGCATTGGGCCTTTTGTATTTAATTCCGATGCAATTTCTGTGTTTCATCGTCAGTACGACGGTCAGAGGGATACAGTAAACCTGAAGTGAAGCACCGGAATCTATAACTAGTGTCACAGGAATGGTTCAAAACATAGGCAGTAAGAAGAGGCAGTCTTCTTGTACTTATGTCGGCATTGTGCCTTTTGTATTTAATTAAGACGCAATTTCTGTGTTTCATCGGCAATAATAAGGTCAGAGGGTTTCAATATACCTGAAGTGAAGCATCGGAATCTCTAACTAGTGTCGCAGGAATGGTTCAAAACATAGACAGTAAGAAGAGTCAATCTTCTTGTACTTAAGTCGGCATTGTTAATTTTGTATATAATTCCGATGCAATTTCTGTGTTTCATCGTCAATAAGAAGCTCAGAGGGATACAGTAAACCTGATGTGAAGCATCGGAATCTATAACTAGTGTCACAGGAATGGTTCAAAACATAGGCAGTAAGAAGAGGCAGTCTTCTTGTACTTATGTCGGCATTGTGCCTTTTGTATTTAATTAAGACGCAATTTCTGTGTTTCATCGGCAATAATAAGGTCAGAGGGTTTCAATATACCTGAAGTGAAGCATCGGAATCTATAACTAGTGTCGCAGGAATGGTTCAAAACATAGACAGTAAGAAGAGTAAATCTTCTTGTACTTCAGTCGGCATTGTTACTTTTGTATATAATTCCGATGCAATTTCTGTGTTTCATCGTCAATAAGAAGCTCAGAGGGATACAGTAAAGCTGATGTGAAGCATCGGAATCTATAACTACTGTCACAGGAATGTTTCAAAACATAGACAGTAAGAAGAGTCAGTCTTATTGTACTTAAGTCGGCATTGGGCCTTTTGTATTTAATTCCGATGCAATTTCTGTGTTTCATCGTCAGTACGACGGTCAGAGGGATACAGTAAACCTGAAGTGAAGCATCGGAATCTATCACTAGTGTCACAGGAATGGTTCAAAGCATAGGCAGTAAGAAGAGTCAGTCTTCTTGTACTTATGTCGGCATTGTGCCTTTTGTATTTAGTTAAGACGCAATTTCTGTGTTTCATCGGCAATAATAAGGTCAGAGGGTTTCAATATACCTGAAGTGAAGCATCGGAATCTATAACTAGTGTCGCAGGAATGGTTCAAAACATAGACAGTAAGAAGAGTCAATCTTCTTGTACTTAAGTCGGCATTGTTACTTTTGTATATAATTCCGATGCAATTTCTGTGTTTCATCGTCAATAAGAAGCTCAGAGGGATACAGTAAACCTGATGTGAAGCATCGGAATCTATAGCTACTGTCACAGGAATGTTTCAAAACATAGACAGTAAGAAGAGTCAGTCTTATTGTACTTAAGTCGGCATTGGGCCTTTTGTATTTAATTCCGATGCAATTTCTGTGTTTCATCGTCAATAAGAAGGTCCAAGGGATACATAAAACCTGAAGTGAAGCATCGGAATCTAAAACCGGTCTCGGAGGAAAGGTTCAAAACATAGACAGTAAGAAGAGTCAGTCTTCTTGTACTTAGGTCGGCATTGTGCCTTTTGTATTTAATTCCGATGAAATTTCTGTGTTTCATCGTCAATAAGAAGGTCCGAGGGATACAGTAAACCTGAAGTGAAGCATCGGAATCTATAACTAGTGTCACAGGAATGGTTCAAACATAGACAGTAAGAAGAGTTAGTTTTCTTGTACTTAAGTCGGCATTGTGCCTTTTGTATTTAATTCCGATGCCATTTCTGTGTTTCATCGTCAATAAGAAGGTCAGAGGGATACAGTAAACCTGAAGTGAAGCATTGGATTCTATAACTAGTGTCATAGGAATGGTTCAAATCATAGACAGTAAGAGGAGTCAGTTTTCTTGTACTTAAATCGGCATTGTGCCTTTTGTATTTTATTCCGATGCATTTTCTGTGTTTCATCGTCAATAAGAAGGTCACAGGGATACAGTAAACCTGAAGTGAAGCATCGGAATCTATAACTAGTGTCACAGGAATGGTTCAAAACATAAACAGTAAGAAGAGTCAATTTTATTGTTCTTAGGTCGGCATTGTGCCTTTTGTATTTAATTCCGATGCAATTTCTGTGTTTTATCGTCAATAAGAAGGTCAGCTGGATATAGAAAAACCTGAAGCAAAGGATCGGACGCTAGAGCTAGTGTCACAGGAATGGTTCAAAACATAGACAGGAAGTATAGCCAGTCTTCTTGTACTTGAGTCGGCATTGTGCCTTTTGTATTTTGATCCGATGCAAATTCTGTGTTTCATCGTCAATACGACGGTGAGAGGGATACAGTAAACCTGAAGTGAAGCATCAGAATCTATAACTAGTGTCACAGGAATGTTTCAAAACATAGACAGTAAGAAGAGTCAGTCTTATTGTACTTAAGTCGGCATTGGGCCTTTTGTATTTAATTCCGATGCAATTTCTGTGTTTCATCGTCAGTACGACGGCCAGAGGGATACAGTAAACCTGAAGTGAAGCATCGGAATCTATAACTAGTGTCACAGGAATGGTTCAAAACATAGGCAGTAAGAAGAGGCAGTCTTCTTGTACTTAAGTCGGCATTGGGCCTTTTGTATTTAATTCCGATGCAATTTCTGTGTTTCATCGTCAATAAGAAGGTCCAAGGGATACAGTAAACCTGAAGTGAAGCATCGGAATCTAAAACCGGTCTCGGAGGAAAGGTTCAAAACATAGACAGTAAGAAGAGTCAGTCTTCTTGTACTTAGGTCGGCATTGTGCCTTTTGTATTTAATTCCGATGCAATTTCTGTGTTTCATCGTCAATAAGAAGGTCCGAGGGATACAGTAAACCTGAAGTGAAGCATTGGATTCTGTAACTAGTGTCATAGGAATGGTTCAAAACATAGACAGTAAGAGGAGTCAGTTTTCTTGTACTTAAATCGGCATTGTGCCTTTTGTATTTTATTCCGATGCAATTTCTGTGTTTCATCGTCAATAAGAAGGTCCGAGGGATACAGTAAACCTGAAGTGAAGCATTGGATTCTATAACTAGTGTCATAGGAATGGTTCAAAACATAGACAGTAAGAGGAGTCAGTTTTCTTGTACTTAAATCGGCATTGTGCCTTTTGTATTTAATTCCCATGCAATTTCTGTGTTTCATCGTCAGTACGACGGTCAGAGGGATACAGTAAACCTGAAGTGAAGCATCGGAATCTATAACTAGTGTCACAGGAATGGTTCAAAACATAGGCAGTAAGAAGAGGCAGTCTTCTTGTACTTATGTCGGCATTGTGCCTTTTGTATTTAATTAAGACGCAATTTCTGTGTTTCATCGGTAATAATAAGGTCAGAGGGTTTCAATATACCTGAAGTGAAGCATCGGAATCTATAACTAGTGTCGCAGGAATGGTTCAAAACATAGACAGTAAGAAGAGTCAATCTTCGTGTACTTAAGTCGGCATTGTTACTTTTGTATATAATTCCGATGCAATTTCTGTGTTTCATCGTCAATAAGAAGCTCAGAGGGATACAGTAAACCTGATGTGAAGCATCGGAATCTATAACTACTGTCACAGGAATGTTTCAAAACATAGACAGTAAGAAGAGTCAGTCTTATTGTACTTAAGTCGGCATTGGGCCTTTTGTATTTAATTCCGATGCAATTTCTGTGTTTCATCGTCAGTACGACGGTCAGAGGGATACAGTAAACCTGAAGTGAAGCATCGGAATCTATAACTAGTGTCACAGGAATGGTTCAAAACATAGGCAGTAAGAAGAGGCAGTCATCTTGTACTTATGTCGGCATTGTGCCTTTTGTATTTAATTAAGACGCAATTTCTGTGTTTCATCGGCAATAATAAGGTCAGAGGGTTTCAATATACCTGAAGTGAAGCATCGGAATCTCTAACTAGTGTCGCAGGAATGGTTCAAAACATAGACAGTAAGAAGAGTCAATCTTCTTGTACTTAAGTCGGCATTGTTAATTTTGTATATAATTCCTATGCAATTTCTGTGTTTCATCGTCAATAAGAAGCTCAGAGGGATACAGTAAACCTGATGTGAAGCATCGGAATCTATAACTAATGTCACAGGAATGGTTCAAAACATAGGCAGTAAGAAGAGGCAGTCTTCTTGTACTTATGTCGGCATTGTGCCTTTTGTATTTAATTAAGACGCAATTTCTGTGTTTCATCGGCAATAATGTCAGAGGGTTTCAATATACCTGAAGTGAAGCATCGGAATCTATAACTAGTGTCGCAGGAATGGTTCAAAACATAGACAGTAAGAAGAGTAAATCTTCTTGTACTTCAGTCGGCATTGTTACTTTTGTATATAATTCCGATGCAATTTCTGTGTTTCATCGTCAATAAGAAGCTCACAGGGATACAGTAAACCTGATGTGAAGCATCGGAATCTATAACTAGTGTCACAGGAATGTTTCAAAACATAGACAGTAAGAAGAGTCAGTCTTATTGTACTTAAGTCGGCATTGGGCCTTTTGTATTTAATTCCGATGCAATTTCTGTGTTTCATCGTCAGTACGACGGTCAGAGGGATACAGTAAACCTGAAGTGAAGCATCGGAATCTATCACTAGTGTCACAGGAATGGTTCAAAACATAGGCAGTAAGAAGAGGCAGTCTTCTTGTACTTATGTCGGCATTGTGCCTTTTGTATTTAATTAAGACGCAATTTCTGTGTTTCATCGGCAATAATAAGGTCAGAGGGTTTCAATATACCTGAAGTGAAGCATCGGAATCTGTAACTAGTGTCGCAGGAATGGTTCAAAACATAGACAGTAAGAAGAGTCAATCCTCTTGTACTTAAGTCGGCATTGTTACTTTTGTATATAATTCCGATGCAATTTCTGTGTTTCATCGTCAATAAGAAGCTCAGAGGGATACAGTAAACCTGATGTGAAGCATCGGAATCTATAACTACTGTCACAGGAATGTTTCAAAACATAGACAGTAAGAAGAGTCAGTCTTATTGTACTTAAGTCGGCATTGGGCCTTTTGTATTTAATTCCGATGCAATTTCTGTGTTTAATCGTCAATAAGAAGGTCCAAGGGATACATAAAACCTGAAGTGAAGCATCGGAATCTAAAACCGGTCTCGGAGGAAAGGTTCAAAACATAGACAGTAAGAAGAGTCAGTCTTCTTGTACTTAGGTCGGCATTGTGCCTTTTGTATTTAATTCCGATGAAATTTCTGTGTTTCATCGTCAATAAGAAGGTCCGAGGGATACAGTAAACCTGAAGTGAAGCATCGGAATCTATAACTAGTGTCACAGGAATGGTTCAAACATAGACAGTAAGAAGAGTTAGTTTTCTTGTACTTAAGTCGGCATTGTGCCTTTTGTATTTAATTCCGATGCCATTTCTGTGTTTCATCGTCAATAAGAAGGTCAGAGGGATACAGTAAACCTGAAGTGAAGCATTGGATTCTATAACTAGTGTCATAGGAATGGTTCAAATCATAGACAGTAAGAGGAGTCAGTTTTCTTGTACTTAAATCGGCATTGTGCCTTTTGTATTTTATTCCGATGCATTTTCTGTGTTTCATCGTCAATAAGAAGGTCACAGGGATACAGTAAACCTGAAGTGAAGCATCGGAATCTATAACTAGTGTCACAGGAATGGTTCAAAACATAAACAGTAAGAAGAGTCAATTTTATTGTTCTTAGGTCGGCATTGTGCCTTTTGTATTTAATTCCGATGCAATTTCTGTGTTTTATCGTCAATAAGAAGGTCAGCTGGATATAGAAAAACCTGAAGCAAAGCATCGGACGCTAGAACTAGTGTCACAGGAATGGTTCAAAACATAGACAGGAAGTATAGCCAGTCTTCTTGTACTTGAGTCGGCATTGTGCCTTTTGTATTTAGATCCGATGCAAATTCTGTGTTTCATCGTCAATACGACGGTGAGAGGGATACAGTAAACCTGAAGTGAAGCATCAGAATCTATAACTAGTGTCACAGGAATAATTCAAAACATAGACAGTAGGAAGAGTCAGTCTTCTAGTACTTAAGTCGGCATTGTGCCGTTTGTATTTCATTCCGATGCAATTTCTGTGTTTCATCGTCAATAAGAGAGGGATACAGTAAACCTGAAGTGAAGCATCGGAATCTAAAACCGGCCTCACAGCAAAGGTTCATAGCACAGACAGTAAGAAGAGCCTGTCTTCTTGTACTTGAGTCGGCATTGTGCCTTTTGTATTTAATTCCGATGCAATTTCTGTGTTTCATCGTCAGTACGATGGTCAGAGGGATACAGCAAACCTGAAGTGAAGCATCGGAATCTGTAACTAGTCTCACAGGAATGGGTCAAAACATAGACAGTAAGCAGAGTCACTCTTCAAGTGCTGAAGTCGGCATTGTGCATTTTGTATTTAATTAAGATGCAATTTATGTGTTTCATCGTCAATAATAAGGTCAGAGGGATTCAGTATACCTGAAGTGAAGCATCGGAATCTATAACTAGTCTCGCAGGAATGGATCAAAACATAGACAGTAAGAAGAGCCTGTCTTCTTGTACTTGAGTCGGCATTGTGCCTTTTGTATTTAATTAAGATGCAATATCTGTGCTTCATCGTCAATAAGAAGGTCAAAGGGATACAGTAAACCTGAAATGAAGCATCGGAATCTATAACTAGTGTTACAGAAATGGTTCAAAACATAGACACTAAGGAGAGTCAATTTTCTTGTACTTAAGTCGGCATTGTGCCTTATCTATTTAATTTCGATACAATTTCTGTGTTTCGGCGTCAATAAGAAGGTCCAAGGGATACAATTAACCTGAAGTGAAGCATCGGAATCTAATAGCGGTCTCAGAGGAAAGGTTCAAACATAGACAGTATGAAGAGCCAGTCTTCTTGTACATGAGTCGGCATTGTGCCTTTTGTATTTAATTCCGATGCAATTTCTCTGTTTCATCGTCAATAAAAAGGTTAGCTGGATACAGTAAACCTGAAGCGAAGCATCGGAAACTATAACTAGTGTCACAGGAATGGTTCAAAACATAGACTGGAAGTATAGCCAGACTTCTTGTACTTGTGTCAGCATTGTGCCTTTTGTATTTAATTCCGATGCAATTTCTGTGTTTCATCGTCAATACGACGGTGAGAGGGATACAGTAAACCTGAAGTGAAGCATCGGAATCTATAACTAGTGTCACAGGAATGGTTCAAAACATAGACAGTAAGGAGAGTCCATTTTCTTGTACTTAAGTCGGCACTGTGCCTTTTCTATTTTAATCCGATGCAATTTCTGTGTTTCGGCGTCAATAAGAAGGTCCAGGGGAAACAATGAACCTGAAGTGAAGCATCGGAATCTAAAACCAGTCACAGAGGAAAGGTTCAAACATAGGCAGTATGAAGAGCCAGTCTTCTTGTACATGAGTCGGCATTGTGTCTTTTGTATTTAATTCCGATGCAATTTCTGTGTTTCGTCGTCAATAACGAGGTACAAGGGATACAGTAAACCTGAAAGGAAGCATCGGAATCTAAAACCGGTCTCACAGCAAAGGTTCAAAACATAGACGGTAAGAATAGTCAATTTTCTTGTACTTAAGTCGGCATTGTGCCTTTTCTATTTAATTCCGATGCAATTTCTGTGATTCGGCGTCAATAAGAAGGTCCAAGGGATACAGTAAACCTGGAGTGAAGCATCGGAATCTAAAACCGGATTTAGAGGAAAGATTCTAAACATAGACAGTAAGGAGAGCCAGTCTTCTTGTATATGAGTCGGCATTGTGCCTTTTGTATTTAATTCCGATGCAATTTCTATGTTTCATCGTCAATAAGGAGGTCATATGGATACAGGAAACCTGAAGCGAAGCATCGGAATCTATAACTAGTGTCACAGGAATGGTTCAAAACATAGACAGGAAGTATAGCCAGTTTTCTTGTACTTAAGTCGACATTGTGCCTTTTGTATTTAATTCCGATGCAATTTCTGTGTTTCATCGTCAGTACGACGGTCAGAGGGATACAGTAAACCTTAAGTGAAGCATCGGAATCTATAACTAGTGTCACAGGAATGGTTCAGAACATAGGCAGTAAGAAGAGGCAGTCTTCTTGTACTTATGTCGGCATTGTGCCTTTTGTATTTAATTAAGACGCAATTTCTGTGTTTCATCGGCAATAATAAGGTCAGAGGGTTTCAATATACCTGAAGTGAAGCATCGGAATCTATAACTAGTGTCGCAGGAATGGTTCAAAACATAGACAGTAAGAAGAGTCAATCTTCTTGTACTTAAGTCGGCATTGTTACTTTTGTATACAATTCCGATGCAATTTCTGTGTTTCATCGTCAATAAGAAACTCAGAGGGATACAGTAAACCTGAGGTGAAGCATCGGAATCTATAACTACTGTCACAGGAATGTTTCAAAACATAGACAGTAAGAAGAGTCAGTCTTATTGTACTTAAGTCGGCATTGGGCCTTTTGTAATTAATTCCGATGCAATTTCTGTGTTTCATCGTCAATAGGAAGGTCAGAGGGATACAGTAAACCGGAAGTGAAGCATCGGAATCAGTAACTAGTGTCACAGAAATGGTTGAAAAATAGACAGTAAGAAGAGGGAGTCTTCTTGTTCTTGAGTCGGCATTGTGCCTTTTGTATTTATTTCCGATGCAATTTCTGTGTTTCATCGTCAATAAGAAGGTCACAGGGATACAGTAAACCTGAAGTGAAGAATCGGAATCTAAAACTAGTGTCACAGGAATCGTTTAAAACATAGTCAGTGAGAAGAGTCAGTCTTCTTGTACTTAAGTCGGCATTATGCCTTTTGTATTTAATTCCAATGCAATTTACGTGTTTCATCGTCAATAAGAAGGTCAGAGGGATACAGTAAACCTGAAGTGAAGCTTCGGAATCTATAACTAGCGTCACAGGAATGGTTCAAAACAAAGACAGTAAGAAGAGTCAATTTTCTTGTACTTAAGTCGGCATTGTGCCTTTCCTATTTAATTCCGATGCAATTTCTGTGTTGCGGCGTCAATAAGAATGTCCAAGGGATACAGTAAACCTGAAGTGAAGCATCGGAATCTAAAACCGGTCTCAGAGGAAAGATTCAAAACATAGTCAGTAAGAAGAGCCAGTCTTCTTGTACATGAGTCGGCATTGTGCCTTTTATATTTAATTCCGATGCAATTTCTGTGTTTCATCGTCAATAAGAAGGTCATCTGGATACAGGAAACCTGAAGCGAAGCATCGGAATCTATAACTAGTGTCACAGGAATGGTTCAAAACATAGACACGAAGTATAGCCAGTCTTCTTGTACTTGAGTCGGCATTGTGCCTTTTGTATTTAATTCCGATGCAATTTCTGTGTTTCATCGTCAGTACGACGGTCAGAGGGATACAGTAAACCTGAAGTGAAGCATCGGAATCTATAACTAGTGTCACAGGAATGGTTCAAAACATAGACAGTAAGAAGAGGCAGTCTTCATGTACTTATGTCGGCTTTGTGCCTTTTGTATTTAATTCCGATACAATTTACGTGATTCATCGTCAATAAGAAGGTCTTGTACATGAGCCGGCATTGTGCCTTTTGTATTTAATTCCGATGCAATTTCTGTGTTTCATCGTCCATAAGAAGGTCAGCTGGTTACAGTAAACCTGAAGTGAAGCATCGGAATCTAAAACCGGATTTAGAGGAAAGATTCAAAACATAGACAGTAAGGAGAGCCAGTCATCTTGAACATGAGTCGGCATTGTGCCTTTTGTATTTAATTCCGATGCAATTTCTCTGTTTCATCGTCAATAAGAAGGTCAGCTGGTTACAGTAAACCTGAAGTGAAGCATCGGAATCTAAAACCGGTTTTAGAGGAAAGATTCAAAACATAGACGGTAAGGAGAGCCAGTCTTCTTGAACATGAGTCGGCATTGTGCCTTTTGTATTTAATTCCGATGCAATTTCTGTGTTTCATCGTCAATAAGAAGGTCATCTGGATACAGGAAACCTGAAGCGGAGCATCGGAATCTATAACTAGTGTCACAGGAATGGTTCAAAACATAGACAGGAAGTATAGCCAGTCTTCTTGTACTTGAGTCGGCATTGTGCCTTTTGTATTTAATTCCGATGCAATTTCTCTGTTTCATTGTCAATAAGAAGGTCAGAGAGATACAGTAAACCTGAAGTGAAGCATCGGAATCTATAACTAGTGTCAGAGGAATGGTTCAAAACATAGACAGTAAGAAGAGTCAGTATACTTGTACTTAAGTCGGCATTGTGCTTTTTGTATGTAATTCCGATGTAATTTCTACGTTTCATCGTCAATAAGAAGGTCAGAGGGATACAGTAAACCTGAAGTGAAGCATCGGAATCTATAACTAGTGTCACAGGAATGGCTCAAAACATACACAGTAAGAAGGGTCAGTTTTCTTGTACTCAAGTCGGCATTGTGCCTTTTGTATTTAATTCCGATGCAATTTCTGTGTCTCATCGTCAATAAGAAGGTCAGAGGGATACAGTAAACCTGAAGTGTAGCATCGGAATCTATAACTAGTGTCACAGGAATCGTTCAAAACATAAACAGTGAGAAGAGTCAGTCTTCTTGTACTTAGGTCGGCATTGTGCTTTTTGTATTTAATTCCGATGCAATTTCTGTGTTTCATCGTCAATAAGAAGGTCAGAGGGATACAGTAAACCTGAAGTGAAGCATCGGAATCTATAACTAGTGTCACAGGAATGGTTCAAAACATAGACAGTAAGAAGAGTCAGTTTTCTTGTACTTAAGTCGGCATTGTGCCTTTTGTATTTAATTCCGATGCAATTTCTGTGTTTCATCGTCAATAAGAAGGTCACTGGGATACTGTAAACCTGAAGTGAAGCATCGGAATCTATAACTAGTGTCACAGGAATGGTTCAAAACATAGACTGTAAGAAGAGGCAGTCTTCTTGTACTTATGTCGGCATTGTGACTTTTGTATTTAATTAAGATGCAATTTCTGTGTTTCATCGTCAATAATAAGGTCAGAGGGATTCAATATACCTGAAGTGAAGCATCGAAATCTATAACTAGTGTCGCAGGAATGGTTCAAATCATAGACAGTAAGAAGAGTCAGTCTTCTTGTACTTATTTCTGCATTGTGCCTTTTCTATTCAATTAAGATGCAATTTCTGTGCTTCATCGTCAATAAGAAGCTCAGAGGGATACAGTAAACCTGAAGTGAAACATCAGAATCTATAACTAGTGTCACAGGAAAGGTTCAAAACATAGACAGTAAGAAGAGTCAGTCTTTTTGTACTTAAGTCGCCATTGGACCTTTTGTATTTAATTCCGATGCAATTTCTGTGTTTCATCGTCAATAGGAAGGTCATAGGGATACAGTAAACCTGAAGTGAAGAATCGGAATCTGTAACTAGTGTCACAGGAATTGTTCAAAACATAGACAGTAAGAACGGTCAGTCTTCTTGTACTTAAGTCGGTATTGCGCCTTTTGTATTTAATTCCGAAGCAATATCTGTGTTTCTTCGTCAATAAGATTGTCAGAGGGATACAGTAAACCAGAAGTGAAGCATCGGAATCTATAACTAGTGTCACAGGAATAGTTCAAAAC
The DNA here is from genome assembly GCF_021461395.2 of Schistocerca americana. Classification (NCBI taxonomy): domain Eukaryota; kingdom Metazoa; phylum Arthropoda; class Insecta; order Orthoptera; family Acrididae; genus Schistocerca; species Schistocerca americana. Next base: position 1,452,214 of record NC_060126.1, read on the forward strand.
ATAGACAGTAAGAAAAGTCAATTTTCTTGTACTTAAGTCGGCATTGTGCCTTTCCTATGTAATTCCGATGCAATTTCTGTGTTGCGGCGTCAATAAGAAGGTCCAAGGGATACAGTAAACCTGAAGTGAAGCATCGGAATCTAAAACCGGTCTCAGAGGAAAGATTCAAAACATAGACAGTGAGAAGAGCCAGTCTTCTTGTACATGAGTCGGCATTATGCCTTTTGTATTTAATTCCGATGCAATTTCTGTGTTTCATCGTCAATAAGATGGTCAGCTGGTTACAGTAAACCTGAAGTGAAGCATCGGAATCTAAAACCGGTTTTAGAGGAAAGATTCAAAACATAGACAGTAAGGAGAGCCAGTCTTCTTGAACATGAGTCGGCATTGTGCCTTTTGTATTTAATTCCGATGCAATTTCTGTGTTTCATCGTCAATAAGAAGGTCATCTGGATACAGGAAACCTGAAGCGGAGCATCGGAATCTATAACTAGTGTCACAGGAATGGTTCAAAACATAGACAGGAAGTATAGCCAGTCTTCTTGTACTTGAGTCGGCATTGTGCCTTTTGTATTTAATTCCGATGCAATTTCTCTGTTTCATTGTCAATAAGAAGGTCAGAGAGATACAGTAAACCTGAAGTGAAGCATCGGAATCTATAACTAGTGTCAGAGGAATGGTTCAAAACATAGACAGTAAGAAGAGTCAGTATACTTGTACTTAAGTCGGCATTGTGCTTTTTGTATGTAATTCCGATGTAATTTCTACGTTTCATCGTCAATAAGAAGGTCAGAGGGATACAGTAAACCTGAAGTGAAGCATCGGAATCTATAACTAGTGTCACAGGAATGGCTCAAAACATACACAGTAAGAAGGGTCAGTTTTCTTGTACTCAAGTCGGCATTGTGCCTTTTGTATTTAATTCCGATGCAATTTCTGTGTCTCATCGTCAATAAGAAGGTCAGAGGGATACAGTAAACCTGAAGTGTAGCATCGGAATCTATAACTAGTGTCACAGGAATCGTTCAAAACATAAACAGTGAGAAGAGTCAGTCTTCTTGTACTTAGGTCGGCATTGTGCTTTTTGTATTTAATTCCGATGCAATTTCTGTGTTTCATCGTCAATAAGAAGGTCAGAGGGATACAGTAAACCTGAAGTGAAGCATCGGAATCTATAACTAGTGTCACAGGAATGGTTCAAAACATAGACAGTAAGAAGAGTCAGTTTTCTTGTACTTAAGTCGGCATTGTGCCTTTTGTATTTAATTCCGATGCAATTTCTGTGTTTCATCGTCAATAAGAAGGTCACTGGGATACTGTAAACCTGAAGTGAAGCATCGGAATCTATAACTAGTGTCACAGGAATGGTTCAAAACATAGACTGTAAGAAGAGGCAGTCTTCTTGTACTTATGTCGGCATTGTGACTTTTGTATTTAATTAAGATGCAATTTCTGTGTTTCATCGTCAATAATAAGGTCAGAGGGATTCAATATACCTGAAGTGAAGCATCGAAATCTATAACTAGTGTCGCAGGAATGGTTCAAATCATAGACAGTAAGAAGAGTCAGTCTTCTTGTACTTATTTCTGCATTGTGCCTTTTCTATTCAATTAAGATGCAATTTCTGTGCTTCATCGTCAATAAGAAGCTCAGAGGGATACAGTAAACCTGAAGTGAAACATCAGAATCTATAACTAGTGTCACAGGAAAGGTTCAAAACATAGACAGTAAGAAGAGTCAGTCTTTTTGTACTTAAGTCGCCATTGGACCTTTTGTATTTAATTCCGATGCAATTTCTGTGTTTCATCGTCAATAGGAAGGTCATAGGGATACAGTAAACCTGAAGTGAAGAATCGGAATCTGTAACTAGTGTCACAGGAATTGTTCAAAACATAGACAGTAAGAACGGTCAGTCTTCTTGTACTTAAGTCGGCATTGCGCCTTTTGTATTTAATTCCGAAGCAATATCTGTGTTTCTTCGTCAATAAGATTGTCAGAGGGATACAGTAAACCAGAAGTGAAGCATCGGAATCTATAACTAGTGTCACAGGAATAGTTCAAAACATAGACAGTAAGAAAAGTCAATTTTCTTGTACTTAAGTCGGCATTGTGCCTTTCCTATGTAATTCCGATGCAATTTCTGTGTTGCGGCGTCAATAAGAAGGTCCAAGGGATACAGTAAACCTGAAGTGAAGCATCGGAATCTAAAACCGGTCTCAGAGGAAAGATTCAAAACATAGACAGTGAGAAGAGCCAGTCTTCTTGTACATGAGTCGGCATTATGCCTTTTGTATTTAATTCCGATGCAATTTCTGTGTTTCATCGTCAATAAGATGGTCAGCTGGTTACAGTAAACCTGAAGTGAAGCATCGGAATCTATAACTAGTATCACAGGAATGGCTCAAAACATACACAGTAAGAAGGGTCAGTTTTCTTGTACTTAAGTCGGCATTGTGCCTTTTGTATTTAATTCCGATGCAATTTCTGTGTCTCATCGCCAATAAGAAGGTCACAGGGATACAGTAAACCTGAAGTGAAGCATCGGTATCTATAACAAGTGTCACAGGAATGGTTGAAAACATAAACAGTAAGAAGAGTCAGTTTTCTTGTACTTAGGTCGGCATTGTGCCTTTTGTATTAATTCCGATGCAATTTCTGTGTTTCATCGTCAATAAGAAGGTCAGAGGGATACAGTAAACCTGAAGTGAAGCATCGGAATCTATAACTAGTGTCACAGGAATGGTTCAAACATAGACAGTAGGAAGAGTCAGTCTTCTTGTACTTAAGTCTGCATTGTCCCTTTTGTATTTAATTCCGCTGCAATTTCTGTGTTTCATCGTCAATAAGAGAGTCAGCTGGATACAGTAAACCTGAAGTGAGCCATCGGAATCTATAACTAGTGTCACAGGAATGGTTCAAAACATAGACAAGAAAAAGAGTCAGTTATCATGTACTGAAGTCGGCATTGTGGATTTTCTATTTAATTCCGATGCAATTTCTGTATTCGTCGTCAATAAGAAGGTCCAAGGCATACAGTAAACCAGAAGTGAAGCATCGAAATTTGAAACCGGTCTCACAGGAAAGGTTCACAACATAGACAGTAAGAAGAGTCAGTCTTCTTGTACTTATTTCTGCATTGTGCCTTTTGTATCTAATTAAGATGCAATTTCTGTGTTTCATCGTCAATAAGAAGGTCAGAGGGATACAGTAAACCTGAAGTGAAGCATCGGAATCTATAACTAGTGTCACAGGAATGGTCCAAAGCATAGACAGTAAGAAGAGTCAATCTTCTTGTACTTAAGTCGGCATTGTGCCTTTTGTATATAATTCCGATGCAATGTCTGTGTTTCATCGTCAATAGGAAGCTCAGAGGGTTACAGTTAACCTGAAGTGAAGCATCGGAATCTTAAACTAGTGTCACAGAAATGGTTCAAACATAGACAGTAATAAGAGCCAGTCTTCTTGTACTTGAGTCGGCATTGTGCCTTTTGTATATAATTCCGATGCAATTTCTGTGTTTCATCGTCAATAAGACGGTCACAGGGATACAGTAAAACCTGAAATGTAGTATCGTAATCTATAACTAGTGTCACGGGAATGGTTCAAAACATAAACAGTAAGAAGAGTCAGTTTTCTTGTACTTAGGTCGGCATTGTACCGTTTGTATTTAATTCCGATGCAATTTCTCTGTTTCATTGTCAATAAGAAGGTCAGAGAGATACAGTAAACCTGAAGTGAAGCATCGGAATCTATAACTAGTGTCAGAGGAATGGTTCAAAACATAGACAGTAAGAAGAGTCAGTATTCATGTACTTAAGTCGGCATTGTTCCTTTTGTATGTAATTCCGATGCAATTTCTGTGTTTCATCGTCAATAAGATTGTCAGAGGGATACAGTAAACCTGAAGTAAGCCATCGGAATCTATAACTAGTGTCACAGGAATGGTTCAAAACATAGACAGTAAGAAGAGTCAGTCTTCTTGTACTTAAGTCGGCATTGTGCCTTTTGTATTTAATTAACATGCAATTTCTGTGTTTCATCGTCAATAATAAGGTCAGAGGGATTTAGTATACCTGAAGTGAAGCATCGGAATCTATAACTAGTGTCGCAGGAATGGATCAAAACATAGACAGTAAGAAGAGTCAGTCTTCTTGTACTTATTTCTGCATTGTGCCTTTTGTATTTAATTAAGATGCAATTTCTGTGCTTCATCGTCCATAAGAAGGTCAATGGGATACAGTAAGCCTTAAGTGAAGCATCGGAATCTATAACTAGTGTCACAGGAATGGTTCAAAAAATAGACAGTAAGAAGAGTCAGTCTTCTTGTACTTAAGTCGGCATTGTGCCTTTTGTATGTAATTCCGATGCAATTTCTGTGTTTCATCGTCAATAAGAAGCTCAGAGGGATGCAGTAAACCTGAAGTGAAGCATCGGAATCTATAACTAGTGTCACAGAAATGGTTCAAACATAGACAGTAACAAGAGCCAGTCTTCTTGTACTTGAGTCGGCATTGTGCCTTTTGTATTTAATTCCGATGCAATCTCTGTGTTTCATCGTCAATAAGGAGGTCAGAGGGATACAGTAAACCTGAAGTGAAGAATCGGAATCTATAACTAGTGTCACAGGAATCGTTCAAAACATAAACAGTGAGAAGAGTCAGTCTTCTTGTACTTAAGTCAGCATTGTGCCTTTTGTGTTTAATTCCGATACAATTTACGTGATTCATCGTCAATAAGAAGGTCAGAGGGATACAGTAGACCTGAAGTGAAGCATCGGAATCTATAACTAGTGTCACAGGAATGGTTCAAAACATAGACTGTAAAAAGAGTCAGTTTTCTTGTACTTAAGTCGGCATTGTGCCTTTTGTATTTAATTCCGATGCAATTTCTGTGTTTCATCGTCAATAAGAAGGTCACAGGGATACAGTAAACCTGAAGTGAAGCATCGGAATCTATAACTAGTGTCACAGGAATGGTTCAAAACATAGACAGTTAGAAGAGGCAGTCTTCTTGTACCTATGTCGGCATTGTGACTTTTGTATTTAATTAAGATGCAATTTCTGTTTTTCATCGTCAATAATAAGGTCAGAGGGATTCAATATACCTGAAGTGAAGCATCGAAATCTATAACTAGTGTCGCAGGAATGGTTCAAATCATAGACAGTAAGAAGAGTCAGTCTTCTTGTACTTATTTCTGCATTGTGCCTTTTGTATTCAATTAAGATGCAATTTCTGTGCTTCATCGTCAATAAGAAGCTCAGAGGGATACAGTAAACCTGAAGTGAAACATCAGAATCTATAACTAGTGTCACAGGAAAGGTTCAAAACATAGACAGTAAGAAGAGTCAGTCTTTTTGTACTTAAGTCGCCATTGGACATTTTGTATTTAATTCCGATGCAATTTCTGTGTTTCATCGTCAGTAGGAAGGTCATAGGGATACAGTAAACCTGAAGTGAAGAATCGGAATCTGTAACTAGTGTCACAGGAATTATTCAAAACATAGACAGTAAGAAGGGTCAGTCTTCTTGTACTTAAGTCGGCATTGCGCCTTTTGTATTTAATTCCGAAGCAATATCTGTGTTTCTTCGTCAATAAGATTGTCAGAGGGATACAGTAAACCAGAAGTGAAGCATCGGAATCTAAAACTAGTGTCACAGGAATGGTTCAAAACATAGACAGTAAGAAGAGTCAATTTTCTTGTACTTAAGTCGGCATTGTGCCTTTTCCATGTAATTCCGATGCAATTTCTGTGTTGCGGCGTCAATAAAAATGTCCAAGGGATACAGTAAACCTGAAGTGAAGCATCGGAATCTAAAACCGGTCTCAGAGGAAAGATTAAATCATAGACAGTGATAAGAGCCAGTCTTCTTGTACATGAGTCGGCATTATGCCTTTTGTATTTAATTCCGATGCAATTTCTGTGTTTCATCGTCAATAAGAAGGTCAGCTGGTTACAGTAAACCTGAAGTGAAGCATCGGAATCTATAACTAGTGTCACAGGTAAGGCTCAAAACATACACAGTAAGAAGGGTCAGTTTTCTTGTACTTAAGTCGGCATTGTGCCTTTTGTATTTAATTCCGATGCAATTTCTGTGTCTCATCGTCAATAAGAAGGTCACAGGGATACAGTAAACCTGAAGTGAAGCATCGGAATCTATAACAAGTGTCACAGGAATGGTTGAAAACATAAACAGTAAGAAGTGTCAGTTTTCTTGTACTTAGGTCGGCATTGTGCCTTTTGTATTAATTCCGATGCAATTTCTGTGTTTCATCGTCAATAAGAAGGTCAGAGGGATACAGTAAACCTGAAGTGAAGCATCGGAATCTATAACTAGTGTCACAGGAATGGTTCAAACATAGACAGTAGGAAGAGTCAGTCTTCTTGTACTTAAGTCTGCATTGTCCCTTTTGTATTTAATTCCGATGCAATTTCTGTGTTTCATCGTCAATAAGAGAGTCAGCTGGATACAGTAAACCTGAAGTGAGCCATCGGAATCTATAACTAGTGTCACAGAATGGTTCAAAACATAGACAGTAAGAAGAGTCAGTCTTCTTGTACTTAAGTCGGCATTGTGCCTTTTGTATTTAATTAAGAAGCAATTTCTGTGTTTCATCGTCAATAATAGGGTCAGAGGGATTTAGTATACCTGAAGTGAAGCATCGGAATCTATAACTAGTGTCGCAGGAATGGATCAAAACATAGACAGTAAGAAGAGTCAGTCTTCTTGTACTTATTTCTGCATTGTGCCTTTTGTATTTAATTAAGATGCAATTTCTGTGCTTCATCGTCCATAAGAAGGTCAATGGGATACAGTAACCCTTAAGTGAAGCATCGGAATCTATAACTAGTGTCACAGGAATGGTTCAAACATAGACAGTAACAAGAGTCAGTCTTCTTGTACTTGAGTCGGCATTGTGCCTTTTGTATTTAATTCCGATGCAATCTCTGTGTTTCATCGTCAATAAGAAGGACAGAGGGATACAGTAAACCTGAAGTGAAGAATCGGAATCTATAACTAGTGTCACAGGAATCGTTCAAAACATAAACAGTGAGAAGAGTCAGTCTTCTTGTACTTAAGTCACCATTGTGCCTTTTGTATTTAATTCCGATACAATTTACGTGATTCATCGTCAATAAGAAGGTCAGAGGGATACAGTAAACCTGAAGTGAAGCATCGGAATCTATAACTAGTGTCACAGGAATGGTTCAAAACATAGACTGTAAGAAGAGTCAGTTTTCTTGTACTTAAGTCGGCATTGTGCCTTTTGTATTTAATTCCGATGCAATTTCTGTGTTTCATCGTCAATAAGAAGGTCACAGGGATACAGTAAACCTGAAGTGAAGCATCGGAATCTATAACTAGAGTCGCAGGAATGGTTCAAATCATAGACAGTAAGAAGAGTCAGTCTTCTTGTACTTATTTCTGCATTGTGCCTTTTGTATTCAATTAAGATGCAATTTCTGTGCTTCATCGTCAATACGAAGCTCAGAGGGATACAGTAAACCTGAAGTGAAACATCAGAATCTATAACTAGTGTCACAGGAAAGGTTCAAAACATAGACAGTAAGAAGAGTCAGTCTTTTTGTACTTAAGTCGCCATTGGACCTTTTGTATTTAATTCCGATGCAATTTCTGTGTTTCATCGTCAATAGGAAGGTCATAGGGATACAGTAAACCTGAAGTGAAGAATCGGAATCTGTAACTAGTGTCACAGGAATTGTTCAAAACATAGACAGTAAGAAGGGTCAGTCTTCTTGTACTTAAGTCGGCATTGCGCCTTTTGTATTTAATTCCGAAGCAATATCTGTGTTTCTTCGTCAATAAGATTGTCAGAGGGATACAGTAAACCAGAAGTGAAGCATCGGAATCTATAACTAGTGTCACAGGAATGGTTCAAAACATAGACAGTAAGAAGAGTCAGTTTTCTTGTACTTAGGTCGGCATTGTGCCTTTTGTATTAATTCCGATGCAATTTCTGTGTTTCATCGTCAATAAGAAGGTCAGAGGGATACAGTAAACCTGAAGTGAAGCATCGGAATCTATAACTAGTGTCACAGGAATGGTTCAAACATAGACAGTAGGAAGAGTCAGTCTTCTTGTACTTAAGTCTGCATTGTCCCTTTTGTATTTAATTCCGCTGCAATTTCTGTGTTTCATCGTCAATAAGAGAGTCAGCTGGATACAGTAAACCTGAAGTGAGCCATCGGAATCTATAACTAGTGTCACAGGAATGGTTCAAAACATAGACAGGAAAAAGAGTCAGTTATCATGTACTGAAGTCGGCATTGTGGATTTTCTATTTAATTCCGATGCAATTTCTGTATTCGTCGTCAATAAGAAGGTCCAAGGCATACAGTAAACCAGAAGTGAAGCATCGAAATTTGAAACCGGTCTCACAGGAAAGGTTCACAACATAGACAGTAAGAAGAGTCAGTCTTCTTGTACTTATTTCTGCATTGTGCCTTTTGTATTTAATTAAGATGCAATTTCTGTCCTTCATCGTCAACAAGAAGGTCAAAGGGATACAGTAAGCCTGAAGTGAAGCATCGGAATCTATAGCTAGTGTCACAGGAATGGTCCAAAGCATAGACAGTAAGAAGAGTCGATCTTCTTGTACTTAAGTCGGCATTGTGCCTTTTGTATATAATTCCGATGCAATTTCTGTGTTTCATCGTCAATAGGAAGCTCAGAGGGATACAGTTAACCTGAAGTGAAGCATCGGAATCTTAAACTAGTGTCACAGAAATGGTTCAAACATAGACAGTAATAAGAGCCAGTCTTCTTGTACTTGAGTCGGCATTGTGCCTTTTGTATATAATGCCGATGCAATTTCTGTGTTTCATCGTCAATAAGAAGGTCAGAGGGATACAGTAAACCTGAAGTGAAAAATCGGAATCTATAACTAGTGTCACAGGAATCGTCCAAAACATAGACAGTGAGAAGAGTCTGTCTTCTTGTACTTAAGTCGGCATTGTGCCTTTTGTATTTAATTCCGATGCAATTTACGTGTTTCATCGTCAATAAGAAGGTCAGAGGGATACAGTAAACCTGAAGTGAAGCATCGGAATCTATAACTAGTGTCACAGGAATTGTTCAAAACATAGACAGTAAGAACAGTCAGTTTTCTTGTACATAAGTCGGCATTGTGCCTTTTGTATTTAATTCCGATGCAATTTCTGTGTTTCATCGTCAATAAGAAGGTCACAGGGATACAGTAAACCTGAAATGAAGCATCGGAATCTTTAACTAGTGTCACAGGAATGGTTCAAAAGATAAAAAGTAAGAAGATTCAGTTTTCTTGTACTTAGGTCGGCATTGTACCGTTTGTATTTAATTCCGATGCAATATCTCTGTTTCATTGTCAATAAGAAGGTCAGAGAGATACAGTAAACCTGAAGTGAAGCATCGGAATCTATAACTGGTGTCAGAGAAATGGTTCAAAACATAGACAGTAAGAAGAGTCAGTATTCTTATACTTAAGTCGGCATTGTGCTTTTTGTATTTAATTCCGATGCAATTTCTGTGTTTCATCGTCAATAAGAGGGTCAGAGGGATACAGTAAACCTGAAGTGAAGCATCGGAATCTATAACTAGTGTCACAGGAATGGTTCAAGACATAGACAGTAAGAAGAGTCAATTTTCTTGTACTTAAGTCGGCATTGTGCCTTTCCTATTTAATTCCGATGCAATTTCTGTGTTGCGGCGTCAAGAAGAAGGTCCAAGGGATACAGTAAACCTGAAGTGAAGCATCGGAATCTAAAACCGGTCTCAGAGGAAAGATTCAAAACATAGACAGTAAGAAGAGCCAGTCTTCTTGTACATGAGTAGCTATTGTGCCTTTTATATTTACTTCCGATGCAATTTCTGTGTTTCATCGTCAATAAGAAGATCAGCTGGTTACAGTAAACCTGAAGTGAAGCATCGGAATCTATAACTAGTGTCACAGGAATGGCACAAAACATACACAGTAAGAAGGGTCGGTTTTCTTGTACTTAAGTCGGCATTGTGCCTTTTGAATTTAATTCCGACGCAATTTCTGTGTTTCATCGTCAATAAGAACGTCACAGGGATACAGTAAACCTGAAGTGAAGCATCGGAATCTATAACTAGTGTCACAGGAATGGCTGAAAACATAAACAGTAAGAAGAGTCAGTTATCTTGTACTTAGGTCGGCATTGTGCCTTTAGTACATAATTCCGATGAAATTTCTGTGTTTGATCGTCAATGAGAAGGTCAGAGGGATACAGTAAACTTGAAGTGATGCACCGGAATCTATAACTAGTGTCACAGGAATGGTTCAAAACATAGACAGTAAGAAGAGGCGCTCTTGTTGTACTTAAGTCGGCAGTGTGCCTTTCGTATTTAATTAAGATGCAATTTCTGTGTTTCATTGTCAATAAGGAGGTCAGAGGGATACAGTAAAGCTGAAGTGAAGCATCGGAATCCAAAACTAATGTCACAGGAATGGTTCAAAACATAGACATTAGGAAGAGTCAGTCTTCTTGTACTTAAGTCGCCATTGTCCCTTTTTTATTTAATTCCGATGCAATTTCTCTGTCTCATCGGCAATAAGAAGGTCAGAGGGATACAGTAAAACTGACGTGAAGTATCGGAATCTATAACATGTGTCTCAGGAGTGGTTCAAAACATAGACAGTAAGAAGTGTCAGTCTTCTTGTATTTAGGTCGTTATTGTGCCTTTTGTATTTAATTCCGATGCAATTTCTGTGTTTCATCGTCAATAAGAAGGTCAGCTGGATATAGTAAACCTGAAGTGAAGCATCGGAATCTATAACTAGTGTCAGAGGAATGGTTCAAAACATAGACAGTAAGAAGAGGCAGTATTCTTGTACTTAAGTCGGCATTGTGCCTTTCCTATTTAATTCCGATGCAATTTCTGTGTTGCGGCGTCAATAAGAAGGTCCAAGGGATACAGTAAACCTGAAGTGAAGCATCGTAATCTAAAACCGGTCTCAGAGGAAAGATTCAAAACATAGACAGTAAGAAGAGCCAGTCTTCTTGTACATGCGTCGGCATTGTGCCTTTTGTATTTAATTCCGATGCAATTTCTGTGTTTCATGGTCAATAAGAAGGTCAGCTGGTTACAGTAAACCTGAAGTGAAGCGTCGGAATCTAAAACCGGTTTTAGAGGAAAGATTCAAAACATACACAGTAAGGAGAGCCTGTCTACTTGTACATGAGTCGGCATTGTGCCTTTTGTATTTAATTCCGATGCAAATTCTGTGTTTCATCGTCAATAAGAAGGTCATCTGGATACAGGAAACCTGAAGCGAAGCATCGGAATCTATAACTAGTGTCACAGGAATGGATCAAAACATAGACAGAAAGAAGAGTCAGTTTTCTTGTACTTAAGTCGGCATTGTGCCTTTTGTATTTAATTCCGATGCAATTTCTGTGTTTCATCGTCAATAAGAAGGTCAGAGAGATACAGTAAACCTGAAGTGAAACATCGGAATCTATAACTAGTGTCAGAGGAATGGTTCAAAACATAGACAGTAAGAAGAGTCAGTATTCTTGTACTTAAGTAGGCATTGTGCCTTTTGTATGTAATTCCGATGCAATTTCTATGTTTCATCGTCAAAACGAAGGTCAGAGGGATACAGTAAACCTGAAGTGAAGCATCGGAATCTATAACTAGTGTCACAGGAATGGTTCAAAACATAGACAGTAAGAAGAGTAAATTTTCTTGTACTTAAGTCGGCATTGTGCCTTTCCTATTTAATTCCGATGCAATTTCTGTGTTGCGGCGTCAATAAGAAGGTCCAAGGGATACAGTAAACCAGAAGTGAAGCATCGGAATCTAAAACCGGTCTCATAGGAAAGTTTCAAAACATAGACAGTAAGAAAAGCCAGTCTTCTTGTACATGAGTCGGCATTGTGCCTTTTGTATTTAATTCCGATGCAATTTCTGTGTTTCATCGTCAATAAGAAGGTCAGCTGGTTACAGTAAACCTGAAGTGAAGCATCGGAATCTATAACTAGTGTCACAGGAATGGCTCAAAACATACACAGTAAGAAGGGTCAGTTTTCTTGTACTTAAGTCGGCATTGTGCCTTTTGTATTTAATTCCGATGCAATTTCTGTGTCTCATCGTCAATAAGAAGGTCACAGGGATACAGTAAACCTGAAGTGAAGCATCGGAATCTATAACTAGTGTAACAGTAATGGTTGAAAACATAAACAGTAAGAAGAGTCAGTTTTCTTGTACTTAGGTCGGCATTGTTTTTTTTTGTATTTAATTCCGATGCATTTTCTGTGATTCATCGTCAATAAGAAGGTGAGAGGGATACAGTAAACCTGAAGTGATGCATCGGAATCAATAACTAGTGTCACAGGAATGGTTCAAAACATATATATTAAGAAGAGTCTGTTTTCTAGTACTTAAGTCAGCATTGTGTCTTTTCGATTTAATTTCGATGCAATTTCTGTGTTTCGTCGTCAATAAGAAGGTCCAAGGGACACAGTAAACCTGCAGTGAAGCATCGGAATCTAAAACCGGTCTCACAGGAAAGGTTCAAAACATAGACAGTAAAAAGAGCCAGTCTTCTTGTACTTGAATCGGCATTTTGCCTTCTGTATTTAATTCCAATGCAATTTCTGTGTTTCATCGTCAGTACGACTGTCAGAGGGATACAGTAAACCTGAAGTGAGGCATCGGAATCTATAACTAGTGTCATGGGAATGGTTCAAAGCATAGACAGGAAAAAGAGTCAGTTATCTTGTACTGAAGTCGGCATTGTGCATTTTCTATTTAATTCCGATGCAATTTCTGTATTCGTCGTCAATAAGAAGCTCCAAGGGATACAGTAAACCTGAAGTGAAGCATCGGAATTTGAAACCGGTCTCACAGGAAAGGTTCACAACATAGACAGTAAGAAGAGCAAGACTACTTGTACATGAGTCGGCATTGCACCTTTTGTATTTATTTCCGATGCAATTTCTGGGTTTCATCATTAATAATACGGTCAGAGGGATACATTAAAACTGAAGTGAAGCATCAGAATCTATAACTAGTGTCACAGGAATGGTTCAAAACATCGCCAGTAAGAAGAGTCAGTTTTCTTGTACTTAAGTCGGCATTGTGCCTTTTGTATTTAATTCCGATGCAATTTCTGTGTTTCATCGTCAATAATAAGGTCAGAGGGATTTAGTATACCTGAAGTGAAGCATCGGAATCTAATACTAGTGTCGCAGGAATGGAGCAAAACATAGACAGTAAGAAGAGTCAGTCTTCTTGTACTTATTTCTGCATTGTGCCTTTTGTATTTAATTAAGATGCAAATTCTGTGCTTCATCGTCAATAAGAAGGTCAAAGGGATACAGTAAGCCTGAAGTGAAGCATCGGAATCTATAACTAGTGTCACAGGAATGGTTCAAAAAATAGACAGTAAGAAGAGTCAGTCTTCTTGTACTTAAGTCGGCATTGTGCCTTTTGTATATAATTCCGATGCAATTTCTGTGTTTCATCGTCAATAAGAAGTTCAGAGGGATACAGTAAACCTGAAGTGACGCATCGGAATCTATAAGTAGTGTCACAGAAATGGTTCAAACATAGACAGTAAAAAGAGCCAGTCTTCTTGTACTTGAGTCGGCATTGTGCCTCTTGTATTTTATTCCGATGCAATCTCTGTGTTTCATCGTCAATAAGAAGGTCAGAGGGGTACAGTAAGCCTGAAGTGAAGCATCGGAATCTATAACTAGTGTCACAGGAATCGTTCAAAACATAGACAGTGAGAAGAGTCAGTCTTCTTGTGCTTAAGTCAGCATTGTGCCTTTTGTATTTAATTCCGATGCAATTTACGTGATTCATCGTCAATAAGAAGGTCAGAGGGATACAGTAAACCTGAAGTGAAGCATCGGAATCCATAAACAAGTGTCTCAGGAATGGTTCAAAACATAGACAGTAAGAAGAGTCAGTTTTCTTGTACTTAAGTCGGCATTGTGCCTTTTGTATTTAATTCCGATGCAATTTCTGTGTTTCATCGTCAATAAGAAGGTCACAGGGATACAGTAAACCTGAAATGAAGCATCGGAATCTATAACTAGTGTCACAGGAATGGTTCAAAACATAGCTAGTAAGAAGAGTCAATTTTCTTGTACTTAAGTCGGCATTGTGCCTTTCCTATTTAATTCCGATGCAATTTCTGTGTTGCGGCGTCAAGAAGAAGGTCCAAGGGATACAGTAAACCTGAAGTGAAGCATCGGAATCTAAAACTGGTTTTAGAGGAAAAATTCAAAGCATAGACAGTGAGGAGAGCCAGTCTTCTTGTACATGAGTCGGCATTGTGCCTTTTGTATTTAATTCCGATGCAATTTCTGTGTTTCATCGTCAATAAGAAGGTCATATGGATACAGGAAACCTGAAGCGAAGCATCGGAATCTATAACTAGCGTCACAGGAATGGTTCAAAGCATAGACAGGAAGTATACCCAGTCTTCTTGTACATGAGTCGGCATTGTGCCTTTTGTATTTTATTCCGATGCAATTTCTGTGTTTCAATGTCAGTACGACGGTCAGAGGGATACAGTAAACCTGAAGTGAAATATCGGAAACTATAACTAGTGTCACAGGAATGGTTCAAAACATAGACAGTAAGAAGAGTCAGTCTTCTTGTACTTATTTCTGCATTGTGCCTTTTGTATTTAATTAAGAAGCAATTTCTGTGCTTCATCGTCAATAAGGAGGTCAGAGGGATCCAGTAAAGCTGAAGTGAAGCATCGGAATCCAAAACTAATGTCACAGGAATGGTTCAAAACATAGACATTAGGAAGAGTCAGTCTTCTTGTACATAATTCTTCATTCTCCCTTTTTTATTTAATTCCGATGCAATTTCTCTGTCTCATCGGGAATAAGAAGGTCAGAGGGATACAGTAAAACTGACGTGAAGTATCGGAATCTATAACATGTGTCTCAGGAATGGTTCAAAACATAGACAGTAAGAAGAGTCAGTCTTCTTGTACTTAGGTCGTTATTGTGCCTTTTGTTTTTAATTCCGATGCAATTTTTGTGTTTCATCGTCAATAAGAAGGTCAGCTGGATACAGTAAACCTGAAGTGAAGCATCGGAATCTATAACTAGTGTCAGAGGAATGGTTCAAAACATAGACGGAAAGAAGAGGCAGTATTCTTGAACTTAAGTCGGCATTGTGCCTTTTGTATGTAATTCCGATACAATTTCTGTGTTTCATCGTCAATAAGAAGATCAGAGCGATACAGTAAACCTGAAGTGAAGCATCGGAATCTATAACTAGTGTCACAGCAATCGTTCAAAACATAGACAGAAAGAAGAGTCAGTTTTCTTGTACTTAAGTCGGCATTGTGCTTTTTGTATTTATTTCCGATGCAATTTCTGTGTTTCATCGTCAATAAGAAGGTCACAGGGATACAGTAAACCTGAAATGAAGCATCGGAATCTATAACTAGTGACACAGGAATGGTTCAAAACATAAACAGTAAGTAGAGTCAGTTTTCTTGTACTTAGGTCGGCATCGTGCCGTTTCTATTTAATTCCGATGCAATTTCTCTGTTTCATTGTCAATAAGAAGGTCAGAGAGATACAGTAAACCTGAAGTGAAGCATCGGAATCTATAACTAGTGTCAGAGGAATGGTTCAAAACATAGACAGTAAGAAGCGTCAGTATTCTTGTACTTAAGTCGGCATTGTGCCTTTTGAATGTAATTCCGATGCAATTTCTATGTTTCATCGTCAAAAAGAAGGTCAGAGGGATACAGTAAATCTGAGGTGAAGCATCGGAATCTATAACTAGTGTCACAGGAATGGTTCAAAACATAGACAGTAAGAAGAGTCAATTTTCTTGTACTTAAGTCGGCATTGTGCCTTTCCTATTTAATTCCGATGCAATTTCTGTGTTGCGGCGTCAATAAGAAGGTCCAAGGGATACAGTAAACCAGAAGTGAAGCATCGGAATCTAAAACCGGTCTCAGAGGAAAGATTCAAAACATAGACAGTAAGAAGAGCCAGTCTTCTTGTACATGAGTCGGCATTGTGCCTTTTGTATTTAATTCCGATGCAATTTATGTGTTTCATCGTCAATAAGAAGGTCAGCTGGTTACAGAAAACCTGAAGTGAAGCATCGGAATCTGTAACTAGTGTCACATGAATGGCTCAAAACATACACAGTAAGAAGGGTCAGTTTTCTTGTACTTAAGTCGGCATTGTACCTTTTGTATTTAATTCCGATGCAATTTCTGTGTCTCATCGTCAATAAGAGGGTCACAGGGATACAGTAAACCTGAAGTGAAGCATCGGAATCTATAACTAGTGTAACAGGAATGGTTGAAAACATAAACAGTAAGAAGAGTCAGTTTTCTTGTACTTAGGTCGGCATTGTGCCTTTTGTATTTAATTCCGATGCATTTTCTGTGATTCATCGTCAATAAGAAGGTGAGAGGGATACAGTAAACCTGAAGTGATGCATCGGAATCAATAACTAGTGTCACATGAATGGCTCAAAACATACACAGTAAGAAGGGTCAGTTTTCTTGTACTTAAGTCGGCATTGTGATTTTTCGATTAAATTTCGATGCAATTTCTGTGTTTCGTCGTCAATAAGAAGGTCCAAGGGACACAGTAAACCTGCAGTGAAGCATCGGAATCTAAAACCGGTCTCACAGGAAATGTTCAAAACATAGACAGTAAAAAGAGCCAGTCTTCTTGTACTTGAGTCGGCATTTTGCCTTTTGTATTTAATTCCAATGCAATTTCTGTGTTTCATCTTCAGTACGACTGTCAGAGGGATACAGTAAACCTGAAGTGAGGCATCGGAATCTGTAACTAGTGTCATAGGAATGGTTCAAAACATAGACAGGAAAAAGAGTCAATTATCTTGTACTGAAGTCGGCATTGTGCATTTTCTGTTTAATTCCGATGCAATTTCTGTATTCGTCGTCAATAAGAAGGTCCAAGGGATACAGTAAACCAGAAGTGTAGCATCGGAATTTGAAACCGGTCTCACAGGAAAGGTTCACAACATAGACAGTAAGAAGAGCCAGACTACTTGTACATGAGTCGGCATTGTACCTTTTGTATTTATTTCCGATGCAATTTCTGTGTTTCATCGTCAATAATACGGTCAGAGGGATACATTAAAACTTAAGTGAAGCATCGGAATCTATAACTAGTGTCACAGGAATGGTTCAAAACATCGCCAGTAAGAAGAGTCAGTTTTCTTGTACTTAAGTCGGCATTGTGCCTTTTGTATTTAATTCCGAAGCAATTTCTGTGTTTCATCGTCAATAATAAGGTCAGAGGGATTTAGTATACCTGAAGTGAAGCATCGGAATCTATAACTAGTGTCGCAGGAATGGATCAAAACATAGACAGTAAGAAGAGTCAGTCTTCTTGTACTTATTTCTGCATTGTGCCCTTTGTATTTATTTAAGATGCAATTTCTGTGCTTCATCGTCAATAAGAAGGTCAAAGGGATACAGTAAGCCTGAAGTGAAGCATCGGAATCTATAACTAGTGTCACAGGAATGGTTCAAAAAATAGACAGTAAGAAGAGTCAGTCTTCTTGTACTTATGTCGGCATTGTGCCTTTTGTATATAATTCCGATGCAATTTCAGTGTTTTATCGTCAATAAGAAGTTCAGAGGGATACAGTAAACCTGAAGTGAAGCATCGGAATCTATAAGTAGTGTCACAGAAATGGTTCAAACATAGACAGTAATAAGAGCCAGTCTTCTTGTACTTGAGTCGGCATTGTGCCTTTTGTTTTTTATTCCGATGCAATCTCTGTGTTTCATCGTCAATAAGAAGGTCAGAGGGGTACAGTAAGCCTGGAGTGAAGCTTCGGAATCTATAAGTAGTGTCACAGGAATGGATCAAAACATAGACAGAAAGAAGAGTCAGTTTTCTTGTACTTAAGTCGGCATTGTGCTTTTTGTATTTAATTCCGATGCAATTTCTGTGTTTCATCGTCAATAAGAAGGTCACAGAGATACAGTAAACCTGAAATGAAGCATCGGAATCTATAACTAGTGACACAGGAATGGTTCAAAACATAAACAGTAAGTAGAGTCAGTTTTCTTGTACTTAGGTCGGCATTGTGCCGTTTGTATTTAATTCCGATGCAATTTCTAGGTTTCATTGTCAATAAGAAGGTCAGCTGAATACAGTAAACCTGAGATGAGGCATCGGAATCTATAACTAGTGTCGCTGAATGGTGCCTTTTGTATTTAATTCCGATGCAATTTCTGTGTTTCATCGTCAATAAGACGGTCAGAGGGATACAGTAAACCTGAAGAGAGGCATCGGAATCCATAACTAGTGTCACAGGAATGGTTCAAAACATAGACAGGAAGAAGAGTCAGTCTTCTTGTACTTAAGTCGGCATTGTACCTTTTGTATTTAATTCCGATGCAATTTCTGTGTTTCATCGTCAATAAGAAGGTCAGCTGGTTACAGTAAACCTGAAGTGAAGCATCGGAATCAATAACTAGTGTCACATGAATGGCTCAAAACATACACAGTAAGAAGGGTCAGTTTTCTTGTACTTAAGTCGGCATTGTGCCTTTTCGATTTATTTTCGATGCAATTTCTGTGTTTCGTCGTCAATAAGAAGGTCCAAGGGACACAGTAAACCAGCAGTGAAGCATCGGAATCTAAAACCGGTCTCACAGGAAAGGTTCAAAACATAGACAGTAAAAAGAGCCAGTCTTCTTGTACTTGAGTCGGCATTTTGCCTTTTGTATTTAATTCCAATGCAATTTCTGTGTTTCATCTTCAGTACGACTGTCAGAGGGATACAGTAAACCTGAATTGAGGCATCGGAATCTATAACTAGTGTCATAGGAATGATTCAAAACATAGACAGGAAAAAGAGTCAGTTATCTTGTACTGAAGTCGGCATTGTGCATTTTCTGTTTAATTCCGATGCAATTTCTGTATTCGTCGTCAATAAGGTGGTCCAAGGGATACAGTAAACCAGAAGTGAAGCATCGGAATTTGAAACCGGTCTCACAGGAAAGGTTCACAACATAGACAGTAAGAAGAGCCAGACTACTTGTACATGAGTCGGCATTGTACCTTTTGTATTTGATTCCGATGCAATTTCTGTGTTTCATCGTCAATAATACGGTCAGAGGGATACATTAAAACTGATGTGAAGCATCGGAATCTATAACTAGTGTCACAGGAATGGTTCAAAACATCGCCAGTAAGAAGAGTCAGTTTTCATGTACTTAAGTCGGCATTGTGCCTTTTGTATTTAATTCCGATGCAATTGCTGTGTTTCATCGTCAATAATAAGGTCAGAGGGATTTAGTATACCTGAAGTGAAGCATCGGAATCTATAACTAGTGTCGCAGGAATGGATCAAAGCATAGACAGTAAGAAGAGTCAGTCTTCTTGTACTTATTTCTGCATTGTGCCTTTTGTATTTATTTAAGATGCAATTTCTGTGCTTCATCGTCAATAAAAAGGTCAAAGGGATACAGTAAGCCTGAAGTGAAGCATCGGAATCTATAACTAGTTTTACAGGTATGGTTAAAAAAATAGACAGTAAGAAGAGTCAGTCTTCTTGTACTTATGTCGGCATTGTGCCTTTTGTATTTAATTCCGATGCAATTTACGTGATTCATCGTCAATACGACGGTCAGCGGGATACAGTAATCCTGAAGTGAAGCATCGGAATCTATAACTAGTGTCACAGGAATGGTTCAAAACATAGACAGTAAGAAAAGTCAGTCTTCTTGTACTTATTTCTGCATTGTGCCTTTTGTATTTAATTAAGATGCAATTTCTGTCTTTCATCGTCAATAGGAATATCAGAGAGATACAGTAAACCTGAAGTGAAGCATCGGAATCTGTAACTAGTGTCACAGGAATGGTTCAAAACATAGACAGTAAGAAGGGTCAGTCTTCTTGTACTTAAGTTGGCATTGCGCCTTTTGTATTTAATTCCGAAGCAATATCTGTGGTTCTTCGTCAATACGAAGGTTAGAGGGATACAGGAAACCGGAAGTGAATCATCGGAATCTATAACTAGTGTCACAGAAATGGTTCAAAAATAGACAGTAAGAAGAGCCAGTCTTCTTGTACTTGAGTCGGCATTGTGCCTTTTGTATTTAATTCCGATGGAATTTCTGTGTTTCATCGTCAATAAGAAGGCCAGAGGGATACAGTAAACCTGAAGTGAAGAATCTTAATCTATAACTAGTGTCACACGAATCGTTCAAAACATAGGCAGTGTGAAGAGTCAGTCTTCTTGTACTTAAGTCGGCATTGTGCTTTTTGTATTTAATTCCGATGCAATTTACGTGTTTCATCGTCAATATGAACGTCAGAGGGATACAGTAAACCTGAAGTGAAGCATCGGAATCTATAACTAGTGTCACAGGAATGGCTCAAAACATAAACAGTAAGAAGAGTCAATTTTCTTGTACTTAGGTCGGCATTGTACCGTTTGTATTTAATTCCGATGCAATTTCTCTGTTTCATTGTCAATAAGAATGTCAGAGAGATACATTAAACCTGATGTAAAGCATCGGAATCTATAACTAGTGTCAGAGGAATGGTTCAAAACATAGACAGTAAGAAGAGTCAGTATTCTTGTACTTAAGTCGGCATTGTGCGATTTGTACGTAATTCCGATGCAATTTCTGTGTTTCATCGTCAATAACAAGGTCAGAGGGATACAGTAAGCCTGAAGTGAAGCATCGGAATCTATAACTAGTGTCACAGGAATGCTTCAAAACATAGACAGTAAGAAGAGTCAATTTTCTTGTACTTAAGTCGGCATTGTGCCTTTCCTATTTAATTCCGATGCAATTTCTGTGTTGCGGCGTCAATAAGAAGGTTCAAGGGATACAGTAAACCTGAAGTGAAGCATCGGAATCTAAAACCGGTCTCAGATTAAAGATTCAAAACATAGACAGTAAGAAGAGCAAGTCTTCTTGTACATGAGTCGGCATTGTGCCTTTTGTATTTAATTCCGATGCAATTTCTGTGTTTCATCGTCAATAAGAAGGTCAGCTGGTTACAGTAAACCTGAAGTGAAGCATCGGAATGTATAACTAGTGTCACAGGAATGGCTCAAAACATACACAGTAAGAAGGGTCGGTTTTCTTGTACTTAAGTCAGCATTGTGCCTTTTGTATGTAATTCCGATGCAATTTCTGTGTCTCATCGTCAATAAGAAGGTCACAGGAATACAGTAAACCTGAAGTGAAGCATCGGTATCTATAACAAGTGTCACAGGAATGGTTGAAAACATAAACAGTAAGAAGAGTCAGTTTTCTTGTACTTAGGTCGGCATTGTGCATTTTGTATTTAATTCCGATGCAATTTCTGTGTACCATCGTCAATAAGAAGGTCAGAGGGATACAGTAAACCTGAAGTGAAGCATCGGAATCTATAACTACTGTCACAGGAATGGTTCAAAACATAGACAGTAAGAAGAGTCAGTTCTCTTGTACTTAAGTCAGCATTGTGCCTTTTGTATGTAATTCCGATGCAATTTCTGTTTTTCATCGTCAATACGACGGACAATGGGATACAGTAAACCTGAAGTGAAAAATCGGAATCTATAACTAGTGTCACAGGAATGGTCCAAAACATAGACAGTAAAAAGAGTCAGTCTTCTAGCACTTATGTCGGCATTGTGCCTTTTGTATTTAATTCCGATGCATTTTCTGTGTTTCATCGTCAATAAGAAGGTCAGAGGGATACAATAAATCTGAAGTGAAGAATCGGAATCTATAACTAGTGTCACAGGAATCGTTCAAAACATAGACAGTGAGAAGGGTCAGTCTTCTTTTACTTAAGCCGGCATTGTGCCTTTTGCATTTAATTCCGATGCAATTTACGTGTTTCATCGTCAATAAGAAGGTCAGAGGGATACAGTAAACCTGAAGTGAAGCATCGGAATCTATAACTAGTGTAACAGGAATGGTTCAAAGCATAAACAGTAAGAAGAGTCAGTTTTCTTGTACTTAGGTCGGCATTGTACCGTTTGTATTTAATTCCGATGCAATATCTCTGTTTCATTGTCAATAAGAAGGTCAGAGAGATACAGTAAACCTGAAGTGAAGCATCGGAATCTATAACTAGTGTCAGAGGAATGGTTCAAAACATAGACAGTAAGAAGAGTCACTATTCTTATACTTAAGTCCGCATTGTGCCTTTTATATGTAATTCCGATGCAATTTCTGTGTTTCATCGTCAATAAGAGGGTCAGAGGGATACAGTAAACCTGAAGTGAAGCATCGGAATCTATAACTAGTGTCACAGGAATGGTTCAAAACATAGACAGTAAGAAGTGTCAATTTTCTTGTACTTAAGTCGGCATTGTGCCTTTCCTATTTAATTCCGATGCAAATTCTGTGTTGCGGCGTCAATAAGAAGGTCCAAGGGATACAGTAAACCTGAAGCGAAGCATCGGAATCTAAAACCGGTCTCAAAGGAAAGATTCAAAACATAGACAGTAAGAAGAGCCAGTCTTCTTGTACACGAGTAGCCATTGTGCCTTTTGTACTTAATTCCGATGCAATTTCTGTGTTTCATCGTAAATAAGAAGGTCAGCTGGTTACAGTAAACCTGAAGTAAAGCATCGGATTCTATAACTAGTGTCATAGGAATAGTTCCAAACATTGACAGTAAGAAGAGCCAGTCTTCATGTACTTGAGCGGCATTGTGCCTTTGGTATTTAATTCCGATCAATTTTCTGTGTTTGATCGTCAATAAGAAGGTCAGAGGGATACGGTAAACCTGAAGTGAAGCATCGGAATCTATAACTAGTGTCATAGGAATGGTTCAAACATAGACAGTAAGAAGAGTCAGTTTTTTTGTACTTAAGTCAGCATTGTGCCTTTTGTATTTAATTCCGATGCAATTTCTTTGTTTCGTCGTCAGTAAGAAGGTCCAAGGGATACAGTAAACCTGAAGTGAAGCATCGGAATCTATAAATAGGGTCACAGGAGTGGTTCAAAACATAGACAGTAAGAAGCGTCAGTCTTCTTGTACTTGAGTCGGCATTGTGCCTTTTGTATATACTTCCGATGCAATTTCTGTGTTTCATCGTCAATACGAAAGTCAGAGGGATACAGTAAAACTGAAGTGAAGCATCGGAATCTGTAACTAGTGTCACAGGAATGGTTCAAAACATAGACAGTAACAAGAGTCAGTCTTCTTGTACTTAAGTCGCCATTGTGATTTTTGTATTTAATGCCGATGCAATTTCTGTGTTTCATCGTCAATAAGAATGTCACCTGGATACAGTAAACCTGATGTGATGCTTCGGAATCTATAACTAGTGTCACAGGAATGGTTGAAAACATAGACTGTAAGAAGAGTCAGTTTTCTTGTACTTAAGTCAGCATTGTGCCTTTTGTATGTAATTCCGATGCAATTTCTGTTTTTCATCGTCAATACGACGGACAACGGGATACAGTAAACCTGAAGTGAAAAATCGGAATCTATAACTAGTGTCACAGGAATGGTCCAAAACATAGACAGTAAAAAGAGTCAGTCTTCTAGCACTTATGTCGGCATTGTGCCTTTTGTATTTAATTCCGATGCATTTTCTGTGTTTCATCGTCAATAAGAAGGTCAGAGGGATACAGTAAACCTGAAGTGATGCATCGGAATCAATTACTAGTGTTACAGGAATGGTTCAAAACATATATATTAAGAAGAGTCAGTTATCTTTTACTGAACTCGGCATTGTGCATTTTCTATTTAATTCCGATGCAATTTCTGTATTCGTCGTCAATAAGAAGGTCAGAGGGATACAGTAAGCCTGAAGTGCAGCATCGGAATCTATAACTAGTGTCACAGGAATGGTTCGAAACATAGATAGTAAGAAGAGTCAGTCTTCTAGTATTGGCGTCGGCATTGTGACTTTTGTATTTAATTCCGATGCAATTTCTGTGTTTCGTCGTCAATAAGAAGGGCCAAGGGATACTGTAAACCTGAAGTGCAGCATCGGAATCTAAAACCGGTCTCACAGGATAGGTTCAAAACATAGACAGTAAGAAGAGCCAGACTTCTTGTACCTGAGTCGGCATTGTGCCTTTTGTATTTAATTCCGATGCAATTTCTGTGTTTCATCGTCAATAAGACGGTCAGAGGGATACAGTAAACCTGAAGAGAGGCATCGGAATCCATAACTAGTGTCACAGGAATGGTTCAAAACATAGACAGGAAGAAGAGTCAGTCTTCTTGTACTTAAGTCGGCATTGTACCTTTTGTATTTAATTCCGATGCAATTTCTGTGTTTTATCGTCAATAAGAAGGTCAGCTGAATACAGTAAACCTGAGGTCAGTCATCGGAATCTATAACTAGTGTCACAGAATGGTTCGAAACATAGATATTAAGAAGAGTCCTTTTTCTTGTATTTAAGTCGGCATTGTTCCTTTTCTATTTAAATCCGATACAATTTCTGTGTTTCGTCGTCAATAAGAAGGGTTAAGGGATACAGTAAACCTGAAGTGAAGCATCGGAATCTAAAACCGGTCTCACAGGATAGGTTCAAAACATAGACAGTAAGAAGAGCCAGACTTCTTGTACCTGAGTCGGCATTGTGCCTTTTGTATTTAATTCCGATGCAATTTCTGTGTTTCATCGTCAATCAGACGGTCACAGGGATACAGTAAAACTGAAGTGAAGCATCGGAATCTATAACTAGTGTCATAGGAATAATCCAAAACATAGACAGTGAGAAGAGTCAGTCTTCTTGTACTTAGGTCGGCATTGTGCATTTTGTATTTAAATTCCGATGTGATTTCTGTGTTTCATCGTCATTAAGAAGGAAAGCTGGATACAGTAAATCTGAAGTGTAACATCGGAATCTATAACTAGTGTCACGGGAATGGTTCAAAACATTGACAGTAAGAAGAGCCAGTCTTCTTGAACTTGCGTCGGCATTGTGCCTTTAGTATATAATTCCGATGAAACTTCTGTGTTTGATCGACTATGTGAAGGACAGACGGATACAGTAAATCAGAAGTGAAGCATCGGAATCTATAACTAGTGTCACAGGAATGGTTCCAAACATAGACAGTAAGAAGAGTCACTCTTGTTGTACTTAAGTCGGCAGTGTGCCTTTTGTATTTAATTAAGATGCAATTTCTGTGTTTCATCGTCAATAAGGAGGTCAGAGGGATACAGTAAACCTGAAGTGAAGCATCGGAATCCAAAACTAATGTTACAGGAATGGTTCAAATTATTGACAGTAGGAAGAGTCAGTCTTCTTCTACTTGAGTCGGCATTGAGCCTTTTGTATCTAATTCCGATGCAATTTCTGTGTTTCATCGTCAATTAGAAGGTCAGAGGGATACAGTAAAACTGAAGTGAAGCATCGGAATCTGTAACTAGTGTCACAGGAATGGTTCAAAACATAGACAGTGAGAAGTGTCAGTCTTCTTGTACCTATGTCGGCACTGTGCCTTTTGTATATAATTCCGATGCAATTTCTGTGTTTCATCGTCAATAAGAAGGTCAGCAGGATACAGTAAACCTGAAGTGAAGCATCGGAATCTACAACTAGTGTCACAGGAATGGTTCAAAACATAGGCAGTAAGAAGAGGCAGTCTTCTTGTACTTGAATCGGCATTGTGCCTTTTGTATTTAATTCCGATGAAATTTCTTTCTTTGATCGTCAATAAGAAGGTCAGAGGGATACAGTAAACCTGAAGAGAGGCATCGGAATCAATAACTACTGTCACAGGAATGGTTCAAAACATAGACAGGAAGAAGAGCCAGTCTTCTTGTACCTGAGTCGGCATTGTGCCTTTTGTATTTAATTCCGATGCAATTTCTGTGTTTCATCGTCAATTAGCAGGTCAGAGGGATACAGTAAACCTGAAGTGAAGCATCGGAATCTGTAACTAGTGTCACAGGAATGGTTCAAAACATAGACAGTAAGAAGAGTCAGTCTTCTTGTACTTGAGTCGGCATTGTACCTTTTGTATTTAATTCCGATGCAATTTCCGTGTTTCATCGTCAATAAGAAGGTCAGCTGAATACAGTAAACCTGAGATGAGGCATCGGAATCTATAACTAGTGTCACTGAATGGTTCAAAACATAGATGTTAAGAAGAGTCTTTTTTCTTGTATTTAAGTCGGCATTGTTCCTTTTCTATTTAATTCCGATGCAATTTCTGGGTTTCGTCGTCAATAAGAAGGGCCAAGGGATACAGTAAACCTGAAGTGAAGCATCGGAATCTAAAACCGGTCTCACAGGATAGGTTCAAAACAAAGACAGTAAGAAGAGCCAGACTTCTTGTACCTGAGTCGGCATTGTGCCTTTTGTATTTAATTCCGATGCAAAGTCTGTGTTTCATCGTCAATAAGACGGTCAGAGGGATACAGTAAACCTAAAGTGAAGCATCGGAATCTATAACTAGTGTCAAAGGAATGGTTCAAACATAGACAGAAGAAAGAGTCCGTCTTCCTGTACTTAAGTCGGCATTGTGGCATTTGTATTTAATCCGATGCAATTTCCGTGTTTCATCGTCAATAATAAGGTCAGCTGGATACAGTAAACCTGAAGTGAAACATCGTTATCTATAACTAGTGACATAGGAATGGTTCAAAACATAGACAGAAAAAATAGTCAGTTTTCTTGTACTTAAGTCGGCGTTGTGCATTTTCTATTTAATTCCGATGCAATTTCTGTGTTCGTCGTCAATAAGAAAGTCCAAGGAATATAGTAAACCTGAAGTGAAGCATCGGAATCTAAAACCGGTGTCACAGGAAAAGTTCAAAACATAGACAGTAGGAAGAGCCACACTTCTTGTACTTGAGTCGGCATTGTGATTTTTGTATTTAATTCCGATGCAATTTCTGTGTTTCATCGTCAATAAGACGGTCGCAGGGATACAGTAAAACTGAAGTGAAGCATCGGAATCTATAACTAGTATCACAGGAATGTTTCCTAACATAGACAGTAAGAAGAGTCAGTCTTTTTGTACTTAAGTCGGCATTGTACCAATTGTATTTAATTCCGATGCGATTTCTGTGTTTCATCGTCAATAAGAAGGTCAGAAGGATATAGTAAACCTGAAGTGAAGCATCGGAATCTGTAACTAGTGTCAAAGGAATGGTTAAAAACATAGATATTAAGATGACTCTTTTTTCTTGTACTGAAGTCGGCATTGTTCCTTTTCTATTTAATTCCGATGCAATTTCTGTGCTTTGTCGTCAATAAGAAGGGCCAAGGGATACAGTAAACCTGAAGTGAAGCATCGGAATCTAAAACCGGTCTCACAGGCAAGGTTCAAAACATAGACAGTAAGAAGAGCCAGACTTCTTGTACCTGAGTCGGCATTGTGCCTTTTGTATTTAATTCCGATGCAATGTCTGTGTTTCATCGTCAATAAGACGGTCAGGGGGATACAGTAAATCTGAAGTGAAGCATCGGAATCTATAACTATGATCACAGGAATGGTTCAAAACATAGACAGTAGGATGAGTCCGTCTTCCTGTACTTAAGTCGGCATTGTGGCATTTGTATTTAATCCGATGCAATTTCCGTGTTTTATCGTCAATAATAAGGTCAGCTGGATACAGTAAACCTGAAGTGAAACATCGTAATCTATAACTAGTGTCACAGGAATGGTTCAAAACATAGACAGTGAGAAGAGTCAGTCTTCTTGTACTTGAACGGCATTGTGCCTTTTGTATTTAATTCCGATGCCACTTCTCTGTCTCATCGTCAATAAGAAGGTCAAAGGGTTGCAGTAAAACTGTAGTGACGCTTCGGAATCTATAACTTGTGTCTCAGGATTGGTTCAAAACATAGACAGTAAGATGAGTCAGTCTTCTTGTACTTAGGTCGGCATTGTGCCTTTTGTCTTTAATTCCGATGCAATTTCTGTGTCTCATAGTCAATAAGAAGGTCAGCTGGATACAGTAAACATGAAGTGAAGCATCGGAATCAATAACTAGTGTCATAGGAATAGTTCAAAACATAGACAGTAAGAAGAGCCAGTCTTCTTGTACTTGTGCGGCATTGTGCCTTTTGTATTTAATTCTGATGAATTTTCTGTGTTTGATCGTCAATAAGAAGGTCAGAGGGATACAGTAAACCTGAAGTGAAGCATCGGAATCCATAACTAGTGTCATAGGAATGGTTCAAACATAGACAGTAAGAAGAGTCAGTCTTCTTGTACCTAAGTCGGCATTGTGCCTTTTGTATATAATTCCGATGCAATTTCTGTGTTTCACCGTCAATTAGAAGGTCAGCAGGATACAGTAAACCTGAAGTGAAGCATCGGAATCTATAACTAGTGTCACAGGATTGGTTCAAAAAATAGGCAGTAAGAAGAGGCAGTCTTCTTGTACTTGAGTCGGCATTGTGCCTTTTGTATTTAATTCCCATGAAATATCTGTGTTTGATCGTCAATAAGAAGGTAAGAGGGATACAGTAAACCTGAAGAGAGGCATCGGAATCCATATCTAGTGTCACAGGAATGGTTCAAAACATAGACAGGAAGAAGAGCCAGTCTACTTGTACTTTAGTCGCCATTGTGCCTTTTGTATTTAATTCCGATGCAATTTCTGTGTTTGATCGTCAATACGACGGTCAGAGGGATACAGTAAACCTGAAGTGCAGCATCGGAATCTATAACTAGTGAGTGTGGTTCAAAACATAGCTTGTAAGAAGAGTCAGTCTTCTAGTATTGGAGTCGGCTTTAATTCCGATGCAATTTCTGTGTTTCATCGTCAATAAGAAGGTCAGAGGGATACAGTGAAACTGAAGTGAAGCATCGGAAACTATAACTAGTGTCACAGGAATGTTTCAAAACATAGACAGTAAGAAGAGTCAGTCTTCTTGTAATTAAGTCGGCATTGTACCTTTTGTATTTAATTCCGATGCAATATCTGTGTTTCATAATCAATAAGAAGGGCCAAGGGATACAGTAAACCTGAAGTGAAGCATCGGAATTTAAAACCGGTCTCACAGGATAGGTTCAAAACATAGACAGTAAGAAGAGCAAGACTTCTTGTACCTGAGTCGGCATTGTGCCTTTTGTATTTAGTTCCGATGCAATTTCTGTGTTTCATCGTCTATAAGACGGTCATAGGGATACAGTAAACCTGAAGTTAAGCATCGGAATCTATGACTAGTGTCACAGGAATGGTTCAAAACATAGACAGTAGGAAGACTCCGTCTTCTTGTACTTAAGTCGGCATTGTGGCATTTGTATTTAATCCGATGCAATTTCCGTGTTTCATCGTCAATAAGAAGGTCAGAGGGATACAGTAAAACTTAAGTGAAGCATCGGAATCTATAACTAGTGACACAAGAATGTTTCAAAACATAGACAGTAAGAAGAGTCAGTCTTCTTGTACGTAAGTCGGCATTGTACCATTTGTATTTAATTCCGATGCGATTTCTGTGTTATATCAATAATAATAAGGTCAGCTGGATACAGTAAACCTGAAGTGAAACATCGTAATCTATAACTAGTGTCACAGGAATGGTTCACAACATAGACAGGAAAAAGAGTCAGTTTTCTTGTACTCAAGTCGGCGTTGTGCATTTTCTATTTCATTCCGATGCAATTTCTGTGTTCGTCGTCAATAAGAAGGTCCAAGGAATATAGTAAACCTGAAGTGAGGCATCGGAATCTAAAACCGGTGTCACAGGCAAAGTTCAAAACATACACAGTAAGAAGAGCCAGACCTCTTGTACTTGAGTCGGCATTGTGATTTTTGTATTTAATTCCGATGCAATTTCTGTGTTTCATCGTCAATAAAAAGGTCACAGGGATACAGTAAAACTGAAGTGAACCATCGGAATCTATAACTAGTGTCACAGGAATGGTTCAAAACATAGACAGTGAGAAGAGTCATTCTTCTTGTAGTTAGGTCTGCTTTGTGCATTTTGTATTTAATTCCGATGCAATTTCTGTGTTTCATCGTCAATAAGGAGGTCAGAGGGATACAGTAAACCTTAAGTGTAGCATCGGAATCCAAAACTAATGTCACAAAAATGGTTCAAAGCATAGACAGTAGGAAGAGTCAGTTTTCTTGTACTTAAGTCGCCATTGTCCCTTTTGTATTTAATTCCGATGCCACTTCTCTGTCTCATCGTCAATAAGAATGTCAGAGGGTTGCAGTAAAACTGAAGTGACGCTTCGGAATCAATAACTTGTGTCTCAGGAATGGTTCAAAACATAGACAGTAAGAAGAGTCAGTCTTCTTGTACTTCGGTCGGCATTGTGCCTTTTGTATTTAATTCCGATGCAATTTCTGTGTCTCATAGTCAATAAGAAGGTCAGCTGGATACAGTAAACCTGAAGTGAAGCATCGGAATCTATAACTAGTGTCATAGGAATAGTTTAAAACATAGACAGTAAGAAGTGCCAGTCTTCTTGTACTTGAGCGGCATTGTGCCTTTTGTATTTAATTCTGATCAATTTTCTGTGTTTGATCGTCAATAAGAAGGTCAGAGGGATACAGTAAACCTGAAGTGAAGCATCGGAATCTATAACTAGTGTCATAGGAATGGTTCAAACATAGACAGTAAGAAGAGTCAGTCTTCTTGTACCTAAGTCGGCATTGTGCCTTTTGTATATAATTCCGATGCAATTTCTGTGTTTCATCGTCAATAAGAAGGTCAGCAGGATACAGTAAACCTGAAGTGAAGCATCGGAATCTATAACTAGTGTCACAGGATTGGTTAAAAAAATAGGCAGTAAGAAGAGGCAGTCTTCTTGTACTTGAGTCGGCATTGTGCCTTTTGTATTTAATTCCCATGAAATATCTGTGTTTGATCGTCAATAAGAAGGTAAGAGGGATACAGTAAACCTGAAGAGAGGCATCGGAATACATATCTAGTGTCACAGGAATGGTTCAAAACATAGACAGGAAGGAGAGCCAGTCTTCTTGTACTTTAGTCGGCATTGTGCCTTTTGTATTTAATTCCGATGCAATTTCAGTGTTTGATCGTCAATACGACGGTCAGAGGGATACAGTAAACCTGAAGTTCAGCATCGGAATCTATAACTCGTGTGTGTGGTACAAAACATAGATTGTAAGATGAGTCAGTCTTCTAGTATTGTAGTCGGCTTTAATTCCGATGCAATTTCTGTGTTTCATAGTCAATAAGAAGGTCAGAGGGATACAGTGAAACTAAAGTGAAGCATCGGAAACTATAACTAGTGTCACAGGAATGTTTTAAAACATAGACAGTAAGAAGAGTCAGTCTTCTTGTACTTAAGTCGGCATTGTACCATTTGTATTTAATTCCGATGCGATTTCTGTGTTTCATCGTCAATAAGAAGGTCAGAAGGATACAGTAAACCTGAAGTGAAGCATCGGAATCTGTAACTAGTGTCAAAGGAATGGTTCAAAACATAGATATTAAGAAGACTCTATTTTCTTGTACTTAAGTCGGCATTGTTCCTTTTCTATTTAATTCCGATGCAATTTCTGTGCTTCGTCGTCAATAAGAAGGGCCAAGCTATACAGTAAACCTGAAGTGAAGCATCGGAATCTAAAACCGGTCTCACAGGAAAGGTTCAAAACATAGACAGTAAGAAGAGCCAGACTTCTTGTACCTGAGTCGGCATTGTGCCTTTTGTATTTAATTCCGATGCAATGTCTGTGTTTCATCGTCAATAAGACGGTCAGGGGGATACAGTAAATCTGAAGTGAAGCATCGGAATCTATAACTAGTGTCACAGGAATGGTTCAAAACATAGACAGTAGGATGAGTCCGTCTTCTTGTACTTAAGTCGGCATTGTGGCATTTGTATTTAATCCGATGCAATTTCCGTGTTTTATCGTCAATAATAAGGTCAGCTGGATACAGTAAACCTGAAGTGAAACATCGTAATCTATAACTAGTGTCACAGGAATGGTTCAAAACATAGACAGGAAAAAGAGTCAGTTTTCTTGTACTTAAGTCGGCGTTGTGCATTTTCTATTTAATTCCGATGCAATTTCTGTGTTCGTCGTCAATAAGAAGGTCCAAGGAATATAGTAAACCTGAAGTGAAGCATCGGAATCTAAAACCGGTGTCACAGGCAAAGTTCAAAACATAGAGAGTAAGAAGAGCCAGACCTCTTGTACTTGAGTCGGCATTGTGATTTTTGTATTTAATTCCGATGCAATTTCTGTGTTTCATCGTCAATAAAACGGTCACAGGGATACAGTAAAACTGAAGTGAAGCATCGGAATCTATAACTAGTGTCACAGGAATGGTTCAAAACATAGACAGTAAGAAGAGTCAGTCTTCTTGTACTTAGGTCGGCATTGTGCATTTTGTATTTAATTCCGATGCAATTTCTGTGTTTCATCGTCAATAAGAAGGTCAGCTGGATACAGCAAACCTGAAGTGAAGCATCGGAATCTATAACTAGTGTCACGGGAATGGTTCAAAACATAGACAGTAAGAAGAGCCAGTCTTCTTGTACTTGAACGGCATTGTGCCTTTTGTATTTAATTCTGATCAATTTTCTGTGTTTGATCGTCAATAAGAAGGTCAGAGGGATACAGTGAACCTGAAGTGAAGCATCGGAATCTATAACTAGTGTCATAGGAATGGTTCAAACATAGACAGTAAGAAGAGTCAGTCTTCTTGTACCTAAGTCGGCATTGTGCCTTTTGTATAAAATTCCGATGCAATTTCTGTGTTTCACCGTCAATAAGAAGGTCAGCAGGATACAGTAAACCTGAAGTGAAGCATCGGAATCTATAACTAGTGTCACAGGATTGGTTCAAAAAATAGGCAGTAAGAAGAGGCAGTCTTCTTGTACTTGAGTCGGCATTGTGCCTTTTGTATTTAATTCCCATGAAATATCTGTGCATGATCGTCAATAAGAAGGTAAGAGGGATACAGTAAACCTGAAGAGAGGCATCGGAATCCATATCTAGTGTCACAGGAATGGTTCAAAACATAGACAGGAAGAAGAGCCAGTCTTCTTGTACTTTAGTCGCCATTGTGCCTTTTGTATTTAATTCCGATGCAATTTCTGTGTTTGATCGTCAATACGACGGTCAGAGGGATACAGTAAACCTGAAGTGCAGCATCGGAATCTATAACTAGTGAGTGTGGTTCAAAACATAGATTGAAAGAAGAGTCAGTCTTCTAGTATTGGAGTCGGCTTTAATTCCGATGCAATTTCTGTGTTTCATCGTCAATAAGAAGGTCAGAGGGATACAGTGAAACTGAAGTGAAGCATCGGAAACTATAACTAGTGTCACAGGAATGTTTCAAAACATAGACAGTAAGAAGAGTCTGTCTTCTTGTAATTAAGTCGGCATTTTACCTTTTGTATTTAATTCCGATGCAATTTCTGTGTTTCGTCGTCAATAAGAAGGGCCAAGGGATACAGTAAACCTGAAGTGAAGCATCGGAATCTAAAACCGGTCTCACAGGATAGGTTCAAAACATAGACAGTAAGAAGAGCAAGACTTCTTGTACCTGAGTCGGCATTGTGCCTTTTGTATTTAATTCCGATGCAATTTCTGTGTTTGATCGTCAATAAGAAGGTCAGAGGCACACAGTAAACCTGAAGAGAGGCATCGGAATCACTAACTAGTGTCACAGGAATGGTTCTAAACATAGACAGTAGAAAGACTCCGTCTTCTTGTACTTAAGTCGGCATTGTGGCATTTGTATTTAATCCGATGCAATTTCCGTGTTTCATCGTCAATAAGAAGGTCAGAGGGATACAGAAAAACTGAAGTGAAGCATCGGAATCTATAACTAGTGTCACAAGAATGTTTCAAACATAGACAGTAAGAAGAGTCAGTCTTCTTGTACTTAAGTCGGCATTGTACCTTTTGTATTTAATTCCGATGCAATTTCTGTGTTTCATCGTCAATAAGAAGGTCAGAGGGATACAGTGAAACTGAAGTGAAGCATCGGAAACTATAGTGTCACAGGAATGTTTCAAAACATAGACAGTAAGAAGAGTCAGTCTTCTTGTAATTAAGTCGGCATTGTACCTTTTGTATTTAATTCCGATGCAATTTCTGTGTTTCGTCGGCAATAAGAAGGGCCAAGGGATACAGTAAACCTGAAGTGAAGCATCGGAATCTAAAACCGGTCTCACAGGATAGGTTCAAAACATAGACAGTAAGATGAGCAAGACTTCTTGTACCTGAGTCGGCATTGTGCCTTTTGTATTTAATTCCGATGCAATTTCTGTGTTTGATCGTCAATAAGAAGGTCAGAGGCACACAGTAAACCTGAAGAGAGGCATCGGAATCACTAACTAGTGTCACAGGAATGGTTCAAAACATAGACAGTAGAAAGACTCCGTCTTCTTGTACTTAAGTCGGCATTGTGGCATTTGTATTTAATCCGATGCAATTTCCGTGTTTCATCGTCAATAAGAAGGTCAGCTGGATACAGTAAACCTGAAGTGAAACATCGTAATCTATAACTAGTGTCACAGGAATGGTTCAAAACATAGACAGAAAAAATAGTCAGTTTTCTTGTACTTATGTCGGCGTTGTGCATTTTCTATTTAATTCCGATGCAATTTCTGTGTTCGTCGTCAATAAGAAGGTCCAAGGAATATAGTAAACCTGATGTAAAGCATCGGAATCTAAAACCTGTGTCACAGGAAAAGTTCAAAACATAGACAGTAGGAAGAGCCACACTTCTTGTACTTGAGTCGTCATTGTGATTTTTGTATTTAATTCCGATGCAATTTCTGTGGTTCATCGTCAATAAGACGGTCGCAGGGATACAGTAAAACTGAAGTGAAGCATCGGAATCTATAACTAGTGTCACAGGAATGCTTCAAAACATAGACAGTAAGAAGAGTCAGTCTTTTTCTACTTGAGTCGGCATTGTGCCTTTTGTATTTAATTCCGATGAAATTTCTGTGTTTGATCGTCAATAAGAAGGTCAGAGGCATACAGTAAACCTGAAGAGAGGCA
Organism: Schistocerca americana; assembly: GCF_021461395.2. NCBI lineage: Eukaryota > Metazoa > Arthropoda > Insecta > Orthoptera > Acrididae > Schistocerca > Schistocerca americana. The sequence continues at coordinate 1,487,104 of NC_060126.1, forward strand.
TCGGAATCACTAACTAGTGTCACAGGAATGGTTCAAAACATAGACAGGAAAAAGAGCCAGTCTTCTTGTACTTGAGTCGGCATTGTGCCTTTTGTATTTGATTCCGATGCAATTTCTGCGTTTCATCAATACGACGGTCAGAGGGATACAGTAAACCTGAAGTGCAGCATCGGAATCTATAACTAGTGTCACAGGAATGTTTCAAAACATAGACAGTAAGAAGAGTCAGTCATTTTGTACTTAAGTCGGCGTTGTACCATTTGTATTTAATTCCGATGCGATTTCTGTGTTTCATCGTCAATAAGAAGGTCAGAAGGATACAGTAAAACTGAAGTGAATCATCTGAATCTGTAACTAGTGTCAAAGGAATGGTTCAAAACATAGATATTAAGAAGACTCTTTTTTCTTGTACTTAAGTCGGCATTGTTCCTTTTCTATTTAATTCCGATGCAATTTCTGTGCTTCGTCGTCAATAAGAAGGGCCAAGGGATACAGTAAACGTGAAGTGAAGCATCGGAATCTAAAACCGGTCTCACAGGAAAGGTTCAAAACATAGACAGTAAGAAGAGCCAGACTTCTTGTACCTGAGTCGACATTGTGCCTTTTGTATTTAATTCCGATGCAATGTATGTGTTTCATCGTCATTAAGACGGTCAGGGGGATACAGTAAATCTGAAGTGAAGCATCGGAATCTATAACTAGTGTCACAGGAATGGTTCAAATCATAGACAGTGGGATGAGTCCGTCTTCTTGTACTTAAGTCGGCATTGTGGCATTTGTATTTAATCCGATACAATTTCCGTGTTTTATCGTCAATAATAAGGTCAGCTGGATACAGTAAACCTGAAGTGAAACGTCGTAATCTATAACTAGTCTCACAGGAATGTTTCAAAACATAGCCAGGAAAAAGAGTCAGTTTTCTTGTACTCAAGTCGGCGTTGTGCATTTTCTATTTCATTCCGATGCAATTTCTGTGTTCGTCGTCAATAAGAAGGTCCAAGGAATATAGTAAACCTGAAGTGAGGCATCGGAATCTAAAACCGGTGTCACAGGCAAAGTTCAAAACATAGACAGTAAGCAGAGCCAGACCTCTTGTACTTGAGTCGGCATTGTGATTTTTGTATTTAATTCTGATGCAATTTCTGTGTTTCATCGTCAATAAAACGGTCACAGGGATACAGTAAAACTGAAGTGAAGCATCGGAATCTATAACTAGTGTCACGGGAATGGTTCAAAATATAGACAGTGAGAAGAGTCAGTCTTCTTGTAGTTAGGTCTTCTTTGTGCATTTTGTATTTAATTCCGATGCAATTTCTGTGTTTCATCGTCAATAAGAAGATCAGTTGGATACAGCAAACCTGAAGTGAAACATCGGAATCTATAACTAGTGTCACGGGAATGGTACAAAACAATGACAGTAAGAAGAGCCAGTCTTCTTGTACTTGAGTCGGCATTGTGCCTTTATTATATCATTCCGATGAAATATCTGTGTTTGATCGTCAATGAGAAGGTCAGAGGGATACAGTAAACCAGAAGTGAAGCATCGGAATCTATAACTAGTGTCACAGGAATGGTTCAAAACATAGACAGTAAGAAGAGTGACTCTTTTTGTACTTAAGTCGGCAGTGTGCCTTTTGTATTTAATTAAGATGCAATTTCTGTGTTTCATCGTCAATAAGGAGGTCCGAGGGATACAGTAAACCTTAAGTGTAGCATCGGAATCCAAAACTAATGTCACAGGAATGGTTCAAAGCATAGACAGTAGGAAGAGTCAGTTTTCTTGTACTTAAGTCGCCATTGTCCCTTTTGTATTTAATTCCGATGCAACTTCTCTGTCTCATCGTCAATAAGAAGGTCAGAGGGTTGCAGTAAAACTGAAGTGACGCTTCGGAATCTATAACTTGTGTCTCAGGAATGGTTCAAAACATAGACAGTAAGAAGTGTCTGTCTTCTTGTACTTCGGTCGGCATTGTGCCTTTTGTATTTAATTCCGATGCAATTTCTGTGTCTCATAGTCAATAAGAAGGTCAGCTGCATACAGTAAACCTGAAGTGATGCATCGGAATCTATAACTAGTGTCATAGGAATAGTTCAAAACATAGACAGTAAGAAGTGCCAGCCTTCTTGTACTTGAGCGGCATTCTGCCTTTTGTATTTAATTCTGATCAATTTTCTGTGTTTGATCGTCAATAAGAAGGTCAGAGGGATACAGTAAACCTGAAGTGAAGCATCGGAATCTATAACTAGTGTCATAGGAATGGTTCAAACATAGACAGTAAGAAGAGTCAGTCTTCTTGTACCTAAGTCGGCATTGTGCCTTTTGTATATAATTCCGATGCAATTTCTGTGTTTCATCGTCAATAAGAAGGTCAGCAGGATACAGTAAACCTGAAGTGAAGCATTGGAATATATAACTAGTGTCACAGGATTTGTTAAAAAAATAGGCAGTAAGAAGAGGCAGTCTTCTTGTACTTGAGTCGGCATTGTGCCTTTTGTATTTAATTCCCATGAAATATCTGTGTTTGATCGTCAATAAGAAGGTAAGAAGGATACAGTAAACCTGAAGAGAGGCATCGGAATCCATATCTAGTGTCACAGGAATGGTTCAAAACATAGACAGGAAGGAGAGCCAGTCTTCTTGTACTTTAGGCGGCATTGTGCCTTTTGTATTTAATTCCGATGGAATTTCTGTGTTTTATCGTCAATACGACGGTCAGAGGGATACAGTAAACCTGAAGTGCAGCATCGGAATCTATAACTCGTGTGTGTGGTTCAAAACATAGATTGTAAGAAGAGTCAGTCTTCTAGTATTAGTGTCGGCTTTAATTCCGATGCAATTTCTGTGTTTCATAGTCAATAAGATGGTCAGAGGGATACAGTGAAACTGAAGTGAAGCATCGGAAACTATAACTAGTGTCACAGGAATGTTTCAAAACACAGACAGTAAGAAGAGTCAGTCTCCTTGTACTTAAGTCGGCATTGTACCTTTTGTATTTAATTCCGATGCAATTTCTGTGTTTCGTCGTCAATACGACGGTCAGAGGGATACAGTAAACCTGAAGTGCAGCATCGGAATCTATAACTAGTGTCACAGGAATGTTTCAAAACATAGACAGTAAGAAGAGTCAGTCTTTTTGTACTTAAGTCGGCATTGTACCATTTGTATTTAATTCCGATGCGATTTCTGTGTTTCATCGTCAATAAGAAGGTCAGAAGGATACAGTAAACCTGAAGTGAATCATCGGAATCTGTAACTAGTGTCAAAGGAATGGTTCAAAACATAGATATTAAGAAGACTCTTTTTTCTTGTACTTAAGTCGGCATTGTTCCTTTTCTATTTAATTCCGATGCAATTTCTGTGCTTCGTCGTCAATAAGAAGGGCCAAGGGATACAGTAAACCTGAAGTGAAGCACCGGAATCTAAAACCGGTCACACAGGAAAGGTTCAAAACATAGACAGTAAGAAGAGCCAGACTTCTTGTACCTGAGTCGGCATTGTGACTTTTGTATTTAATTGTGATGCAATGTCTGTGTTTCATCGTCAATAAGACGGTCAGGGGGATACAGTAAATCTGAAGTGAAGCATCGGAATCTATAACTAGTGTCACAGGAATGGTTCAAAACATAGACAGTAGGATGAGTCCGTCTTCTTGTAATTAAGTCGGCATTGTGGCATTTGTATTTAATACGATGCAATTTCCGTGTTTTATTGTCAATAATAAGGTCAGCTGGATACAGTAAACCTGAAGTGAAACATCGTAATCTATAACTAGTGGCACAGGAATGGTTCAAAACATAGACAGGAAAGAGAGTCAGTTTTCTTGTACTTAAGTCGGCGTTGTGCATTTTCTATTTAATTCCGATGCAATTTCTGTGTTCGTCGTCAATAAGAAGGTCCAAGGAATATAGTAAACCTGAAGTGAAGCATCGGAATCTAAAACCGGTGTCACAGGCAAAGTTCAAAACATAGACAGTAAGAAGAGCCAGACCTCTTGTACTTGAGTCGGCATTGTGATTTTTGTATTTAATTCCGATGCAATTTCTGTGTTTCATCGTCAATAAAACGGTCACAGGGATACAGTAAAACTGAAGTGAAGCATCGGAATCTATAACTAGTGTCACAGGAATGGTTCAAAACATAGACAGTGGGAAGAGTCAGTCTTCTTGTACTTAGGTCGGCATTGTGCATTTTGTATTTAATTCCGATGCAATGTCTGTGTTTCATCGTCAATAAGAAGGTCAGCTGGATACAGCAAACCTGAAGTGAAGCATCGGAATCTATAACTAGTGTCACGGGAATGGTTCAAAACAATGACAGTAAGAAGAGCCAGTCTTCTTGTACTTGAGTCGGCATTGTGCCTTTAGTATATCATTCCGATGAAATATGTGTGTTTGATCGTCATTGAGAAGGTCAGAGGGATACAGTAAACCAGAAGTGAAGCATCGGAATCTATAACTAGTGTCACAGGAATGGTTCAAAACATAGACAGTAAGAAGAGTGACTCTTTTAGTACTTAAGTCGGCAGTGTGCCTTTTGTATTTAATTAAGATGCAATTTCAGTGTTTCATCGTCAATAAGGAGGTCAGAGGGATACAGTTAACCTTAAGTGTAGCATCGGAATCCAAAGCTAATGTCACAGGAATGGTTCAAAGCATAGACAGTAGGAAGAGTCAGTCTTCTTGTACTTAAGTCGCCATTGTCCCTTTTGTATTTAATTACGATGCCACTTCTCTGTCTCATCGTCAATAAGAAGGTCAGAGGGTTGCAGTAAAACTGAAGTGACGCTTCGGAATCTATAACTTGTGTCACAGGAATGGTTCAAAACATAGACAGTAAGAAGAGTCAGTCTTCTTGTACTTAGGTCGGCATTGTGCCTTTTGTATTTAATTCCGATGCAATTTCTGTGTTTCATCGTCAATAAGAAGGTCAGAGGGATACAGTAAACCTGAAGTGAAGCATCGGAATCTATAACTAGTGTCATAGGAATGGTTAAAACATAGACAGTAAGAAGAGTCAGTCTTCTTGTACCTAAGTCGGCATTGTGCCTTTTGTATATAATTCCGATGCAATTTCTGTGTTTCACCGTCAATAAGAAGGTCAGCAGGATACAGTAAACCTGAAGTGAAGCATCGGAATCTATAACTAGTGTCACAGGATTGGTTCAAAAAATAGGCAGTAAGAAGAGGCAGTCTTCTTGTACTTGAATCGGCATTGTGCCTTTTGTATTTAATTCCCATGAAATATCTGTGTTTGATCGTCAATAAGAATTTAAGAGGGATACAGTAAACCTGAAGAGAGGCATCGGAATCCATATCTAGTGTCACAGGAATGGTTCAAAACATAGACAGGAAGAAGAGCCAGTCTTCTTGTACTTTAGTCGCCATTGTGCCTTTTGTATTTCATTCCGATACAAATTCTGTGTTTGATCGTCAATACGACGGTCAGAGGGATACAGTAAACTTGAAGTGCAGCATCGGAATCTATAACTAGTGAGTGTGGTTCAAAACATAGATTGTAAGAAGAGTCAGTCTTCTAGTATTGGAGTCGGCTTTAATTCCGATGCAATTTCTGTGTTTCATCGTCAATAAGAAGGTCAGAGGGATACAGTGAAACTGAAGTGAATCGTAAACTATAACTAGTGTCACAGGAATGTTTCAAAACATAGACAGTAAGAAGAGTCAGTCTTCTAGTAATTAAGTCGGCATTGTACCTTTTGTATTTAATTCCGATGCAATTTCTGTGTTTCGTCGTCAATAAGAAGGGCCAAGGGATACAGTAAACCTGAAGTGAAGCATCGGAATCTAAAACCGGTCTCACAGGATAGGTTCAAAACATAGACAGTAAGAAGAGCAAGACTTCTTGTACCTGAGTCGGCATTGTGCCTTTTGTATTTAATTCCGCTGCAATTTCTGTGTTTCATCGTCTATAATTCGGTCAGAGGGATACAGTAATTCTGAAGTTAAGCATCGGAATCTATGACTAGTGTCACAGGAATGGTTCAAAACATAGACAGTAGAAAGACTCCGTCTTCTTGTACTTAAGTCGGCATTGTGGCATTTGTATTTAATCCGATGCAATTTCCGTGTTTCATCGTCAATAATAAGGTCAGCTGGATACAGTAAACCTGAAGTGAAACATGGTAATCTATAACTAGTGTCACAGGAACGGTTCAAAACATAGACAGAAAAAATAGTAAGTTTTCTTGTACTTAAGTCGGCGTTGTGCATTTTGTATTTAATTCCGATGCAATTTCTGTGTTTGATCGTCAATAAGAAGGTCAGAGGCATACAGTAAACCTGAAGAGAGGCATCGGAATCACTAACTAGTGTCACAGGGATGTTTCAAAACATAGACAGTAAGAAGAGTCAGTCTTTTTGTACTTAAGTCGGCATTGTACCTTTTTTATTTAATTCCGATGCGATTTCTGTGTTTCATCGTCAATAAGAAGGTCAGAAGGATACAGTAAAACTGAAGTGAAGCATCGGAATCTGTAACTAGTGTCAAAGGAATGGTTCAAAACATAGATATTAAGAAGACTCTTTTTTCTTGTACTTAAGTCGGCATTGTTCCTTTTCTATTTAATTTCGATGCAATTTCTGTGCTTCGTCGTCAATAAGAAGGGCCAAGGGATACAGTAAACCTGAAGTGAAGCATCGGAATCTAAAACCGGTCTCACAGGAAAGGTTCAAAACATAGACAGTAAGAAGAGCCAGACTTCTTGTACCTGAGTCGACATTGTGCCTTTTGTATTTAATTCCGATGCAATGTATGTGTTTCATCGTCATTAAGACGGTCAGGGGGATACAGTAAATCTGAAGTAAAGCATCGGAATCTATAACTAGTGTCACAGGAATGGTTCAAAACATAGACAGTAGGATGAGTCCGTCTTCTTGTACTTAAGTCGGCATTGTGGCATTTGTATTTAATCCGATGCAATTTCCGTGTTTTATCGTCAATAATAAGGTCAGCTGGATACAGTAAACCTGAAGTGAAACATCGTAATCTATAACTAGTGTCACAGGAATGGTTCAAAACATAGACAGGAAAAAGAGTCAGTTTTCTTGTACTCAAGTCGGCGTTGTGCATTTTCTATTTCATTCCGATGCAATATCTGTGTTCGTCGTCAATAAGAAGGTCCAAGGAATATAGTAAACCTGAAGTGAGGCATCGGAATCTAAAACCGGTGTCACAGGCAAAGTTCAAAACATAGACAGTAAGAAGAGCCAGACCTCTTGTACTTGAGTCGGCATTGTGATTTTTGTATTTAATTCCGATGCAATTTCTGTGTTTCATCGTCAATAAAACGGTCACAGGGATACCGTAAAACTGATGTGAAGCATCGGAATCTATAACTAGTGTCACAGGAATGGTTCAAAACATAGACAGTGAGAAGAGTCAGTCTTCTTGTAGTTAGGTCGGCTTTGTGCATTTTGTATTTAATTCCGATGCAATTTCTGTGTTTCATCGTCAATAAGAAGGTCAGCTGGATACAGCAAACCTGAAGTGAAACATCGGAATCTATAACTAGTGTCACGGGAATGGTTCAAAACAATGACAGTAAGAAGAGCCAGTCTTCTTGTACTTGAGTCGGCATTGTGCCTTTATTATATCATTCCGATGAAATATCTGTGTTTGATCGTCAATGAGAAGGTCAGAGGGATACAGTAAACCAGAAGTGAAGCATCGGAATCTATAACTAGTGTCACAGGAATGGTTCAAAACATAGACAGTAAGAAGAGTGACTCTTTTTGTACTTAAGTCGGCAGTGTGCCTTTTGTATTTAATTAAGATGCTATTTCTGTGTTTCATCGTCAATAAGGAGGTCAGAGGGATACAGTAAACCTTAAGTATAGCATCGGAATCCAAAACTAATGTCACAGGAATGGTTCAAAGCATAGACAGTAGGAAGAGTCAGTCTTCTTGTACTTAAGTCGCCATTGTCCCTTTTGTATTTGATTCCGATGCCACTTCTCTGTCTCATCGTCAATAAGAAGGTCAGAGGGTTGCAGTAAAACTGAAGTGACGCTTCGGAATCTATAACTCTTGTCTCAGGAATGGTTCAAAACATAGACAGTAAGAAGAGTCAGTCTTCTTGTACTTCGGTCGGCATTGTGAGTTTTGTATTTAATACCGATGCAATTTCTGAGTCTCATAGTCAATAAGAAGGTCAGCTGGATACAGTAAACCTGAAGTGAAGCATCGGAATCTATAACTAGTGTCATAGGAATAGTTCAAAACATAGACAGTAAGAAGTGCCAGACTTCTTGTACTTGAGCGGCATTGTGCCTTTTGTATTTAATTCGGATCAATTTTCTGTGTTTGATCGTCAATAAGAAGGTCAGAGGGATACAGTAAACCTGAAGTGAAGCATCGGAATCTATAACTAGTGTCATAGGAATGGTTCAAACATAGACAGTAAGAAGAGTCAGTCTTCTTGTACCTAAGTCGGCATTGTGCATTTTGTATATAATTCTCATGCAATTTCTGTGTTTCATCGTCAATAATAAGGTCAGCTGGATACAGTAAACCTGAAGTGAAACATCGTAATCTATAACTAGTGTCACAGGAATGGTTCAAAACATAGACAGGAAAAGGAGTCAGTTTTCTTGTACTTAAGTCGGCGTTGTGCATTTGCTATTTAATTCCGATGCAATTTCTGTGTTCGTCGTCAATAAGAAGGTCCTAGGAATATAGTAAACCTGAAAAGAAGCATCGGAATCTAAAACCGGTGTCACAGGAAAAGTTCAAAACATAGACAGTAAGAAGAGCCAGACCTCTTGTACTTGAGTCGGCATTGTGATTTTTGTATTTAATTCCGATGCAATTTCTGTGTTTCATTGTCAATAAGACGGTCACAGGGTTACAGTAAAACTGAAGTGGAGCATCGGAAACTATAACAAGGGTCACAGGAATGGTTCAAAACATTGACAGTGAGAAGAGTCAGTCTTATTGTACTTAGATCGGCACTGTGCATTTTTGTATTTAATTCCGATGCAATTTCTGTGTTTCATCGTCAATAAGAAGGTCAGCTGGATATAGTAAACCTGAAGTGAAGCATCGGAATCTATAACTAGTGTCACGCGAATGGTTCAAAACATTGACAGTAAGAAGAGCCAGACTTCTTGTACTTGAGTCGGCATTGTGCCTTTAGTATATAATTCCGATGAAATTTCTGTGTTTGATCGTCAATGAGAAGGTCAGAGGGATACAGTAAACCAGAAGTGAAGCATCGGAATCTATAACTAGTGTCACAGGAATGGTTCAAAACATAGACAGTAAGAAGAGTCACTCTTGTTATACTTAAGTCGGCAGTGTGCCTTTTGTATTTAATTAAGATGCAGTTTCTGTGTTTCATCGTCAATAAGGAGGTCAGAGGGATACAGTAAACATGATGTGATGCATCGGAATCCAAAACTAATGTCACAGGAGTGGTTCAAAACATAGACAGTAGGAAGAGTCAGTCTTCTTGTACTTGAGTCCGCATTGAGCCTTTTGTATCTATTTCCGATGCAATTTCTGTGTTTCATCGTCTATTAGAAGGTCAGAGGGATACAGTAAAACTTAAATGAAGCATCGGAATCTATAACTAGTGTCACAGGAATGGTTCAAAACATATACAGTAAGAAGAGTCAGTCTTCTTGTACCTATGTCGGTATTGTGCCTTTTGTATATAATTCCGATGCAATTTCTGTGTCTCATCGTCAATAAGAAGATCAGAAGGATACAGTAAACCTGAAGTGAAGCATCGGTATCTATAACTAGTGTGACAGGAATAGTTCAAAACATAGACAGTAAGAAGAGCCAGTCTTCTTGTTCTTGAGCGGCATTGTGCCTCTTGTATTTAATTCCCATGAAATTTCTGTGTTTGATCGTGAATAAGAAGGAAAGAGGGATACAGTAAAACTGAAGAGAGGCATCGGAATCCATATCTAGTGTCACAGGAATGGTTCAAAACATAGACAGGAAGAAGAGCCAGTCTTCTTGTACTTGAGTCGGCATTGTGCCTTTTGTATTTAATTCGGATGCAATTTCTGTGTTTGATCGTCAATAAGAAGGTCAGAGGGATACAGTGAAACTGAAGTGAAGCTTCGGAATCTATAACTAGTGTCACAGGAATGTTTCAAAACATAGACAGTAAGAAGAATCAGTCTTCTTGTACTTAAGTCGGCATTGTACCTTTTGTATTTAATTCCGATGCAATTTCTGTGTTTCGTCGTCAATAAGAAGGGCCAAGGTATACAGTAAACCTGAAGTGAAGCTTCGGAATCTAAAACCGGTCTCACAGGAAAGGTTCAAATCATAGACAGTAAGAAGAGCCTGACTTCTTGCACCTGAGTCGGCATTGTGCCTTTTGAATTTAATACCGATGCAATTTCTTGTTTCATCGTCAATAAGACGTTCAGAGGGATACAGTAAACCTGAAGAGAAGCATCGGTACCTATAACTAGTGTCACAGGAATGGTTCAAAACATAGACAGTAGGAAGAGTCCGTCTTCTTGTACTTAAGTCGGCAATTGTGACATTTGTATTTAATCCGATGCAATTTCCGTGTTTCGTCGTCAATAATAAGGTCAGCTGGATACAGTAATCATGAAGTGAAACATCGTAATCTATAACTAGTGTCACAGGAATGGTTAAAAACTTAGACAGGAAAAAGAGTCAGTTTTCTTGTACTTAAGTCGGCGTTGTGCATTTTCTATTAAATTCCGATGGAATTTCTGTGTTCGTCGTCAATAAGAAGGTCCAAGGAATACAGTAAACCTGAAGTGAAGCATCGGAATCTAAAACCGGTGTCACAGGAAAAGTTCAAAACATAGACAGTAAGAAGAGCCAGACGTCTTGTACTTGTGTCGCAATTGTGATTTTTGTATTTAATTCCGATGCAATTTCTGTTTTTCATCGTCAATAAGACGGTCACAGGGATACAGTAAAACTGATGTGAAGCATCGGAATCTATAACTAGTGTCTAAGGAATGGTTCAAAACGTTGACAGTAAGAAGAGCCAGTCTTCTTCTACTTGAGTCGGCATTGTGCCTTTAGTATATAATTCCGATGTAATTTCTGTATTTGATCGTCAATGAGAAGGTCAGAGGGATACAGTAAACCAGAAGTGAAGCATCGGAATCTATAACTAGTGTCACAGGAATGGTTCAAAACATAGACATTAAGAAGAGTCACTCTTGTTGTACTTAAGTCGGCAGTGTGCCTTTTGTATTTAATTAAGATTCAATTTCTGTGTTTCATCGTCAATAAGGAGGTCAGAGGGATACAGTAAACCTGAAGTGAAGCATCGGAATCCAAAACTAATGTAACAGGAATGGTTCAAAGCATAGACAGTATTAAGAGTCAGTTTTCTTGTACTTGAGTCGGCATTGAGCCTTTTGTATCTAATTCCGATGCAATTTCTGTGTTACATGGTCAATTAGAAGGTCAGAGGGATACAGTAAAACTGAAGTGAAGCATCGGAAACTATAACTAGTGTCACAAGAATGGTTCAGAACATAGACAGTAAGAAGGGTCAGTCATCTTGTACCTATGTCGGCATTGTGCCTTTTGTATATAACTCCGATGCAATTTCTGTGTTTCATCGTCAATAAGAATGTCAGAGGGATACAGTAAACCTGAAATGAAGCATCGGAATCTGTAACTAGTGTCACAGGAATGGTTCAAAACATAGACAGGAAGAAGAGCCAGTCTTCTTGTACTTGAGTCGGCATTGTGCCTTTTGTGTTTAATTCCGATGCAATTTCTGTGTTTTATCGTCAATACGACGGTCAGAGGGGTACAGTAATCCTGAAGTGCAGCATCGGAATCTATAACTAGTGTCACAGGAATGGTTCAAAACATAGACAGTAAGAAGAGTCCGTCTTCTTGTAATTAAGACGGCATTGTGCCATTTGTATTTAATCCGATGCAATTTCCGTGTTTCATCGTCAATAAGAAGGTCAGCTGGATACAGTAAACCTGAAGTGAAACATCGTAATTTATAACTAGTGTCACTGGAATGGTTCAAAACATAGACAGGAAAAAGAGTCAGTTTTCTTGTACTTTAGTCTGCGTTGTGCATTTTCTATTTAATTCCGATGCAATTTCTGTGTTAGTCGTCAATAAGAAGGTCCAAGGAATACAGTAAACCTGATGTGAAGCATCGGAATCTAAATCCGGTGTCACAGGAAAAGTTCAAAACATAGACAGTAAGAAGAGCCTGACTTCTTGTACTTGAGTCGGCATTGTGATATTTGTATTTCATTACGATGCAATTTCTGTGTTTCATCGTCAATAAGACGGTCACAGGGATACAGTAAAACTGAAGTGAAGGATCGGAATCTTTAACTAGTGTCACAGGAATGGTTCAAAACATAGACAGTGAGAAGAGTCAGTCTTCTTGTACTTAGGTCGGCATTGTGCATTTTGTATTTAATTCCGATGCAATTTGTGTGTTTCATCGTCAATACGAAGCTCAGCTGGATACAGTAAACCTGAAGTGAAGCATCGGAATCTATAACTAGTGTCACGGGAATGGTTCAAATCATTGACAGTAAGAAGAGCTAGTCTTCTTGTACTTGAGTCGGCATTGTGCCTTTAGTATGTAATTCCAATGAAATTTCTGTGTTTGATCGTCAATGAGAAGGTCAGAGGGATACAGTAACACAGAAGTGAAGCATCGGAATCTATAACTACTGTCACAGGAATGGTTCAAAACAGAGACAGTAAGAAGAGTCACTCTTGTTGTACTTAAGTCGGCAGTGTGCCTTTTGTATTTAATTAAGATGCAATTTCTGTGTTTCATCGTCAATAAGGAGGTCAGAGGGATTCAGTAAACCTGAAGGGAAGCATCGGAATCCAAAACTAATGTCACAGGAATGGTTCAAAACATCGACAGTAGGAAGAGTCAGTCTTCTTGTACTCGAGTCGTCATTGAGCCTTTTGTATCTAATTCCGATGCAATTTCTGTGTTTCATCGTCAATAAGACGGTCACAGGGATACAGTAATCCTGAAGTGCAGCATCGGAATCTATAACTAGTATCACAGGATTGTTTCAAAGCATGAACAGTAAGAAGAGTCCGTCTTCTTGTACTTAAGTCGGCATTGTGCCATTTGTATTTAATCCGATGCAATTTCCGTCTTTCATCGTCAATAATAAGGTCAGCTGGATACATTAAACCTGAAGTGAAGCATCCTAATCTATAACTAGTGTCACAGGAAAAGTTCAAAACATAGACAGTAAGAAAAACCAGACTTCTTGTACTTGAGTCGGCATTGTGATTTTTGTATTTAACTCCGATGCAATTTCTGTGTTTCATCGTCAATACGAAGGTCAGCAGGATACAGTAAACCTGAAGTGAGGCATCGGAATCTATAACTAGTGTCACAGGAATGGTTCAAGACATAGGCAGTAAGAAGAGGCAGTCTTCTTGTACTTGAGTCGGCATTGTGCCTTTTGTATTTAATTCCGATGAATTATCTGTGTTTGATCGTCAATAAGAAAGTCAGAGGAATAGAGTAAACCTGAAGAGAGGCATCGAAATCCATAACTAGTGTCACAGGAATGGTTCAAACCATAGACAGGAAGAAGAGCCAGTCGTCTTGTACTTGAGTCGGCATTGTGCCCTTTGTATTTAATTCCGATGCAATTTCTGTGTTTCATCGTCAATACGACGGTCAGAGGGATACAGTAAAACTGAAGTGCATCATCGGAATCTATAACTAGTGTCACAGGAATGGTTCAAATCATAGATAGTAAGAAGAGTAAGTCTTCTAGTATTGGAGTCGGCATTGTGCCTTTTGTATTTAATTCTGATGCAATTTCTGTGTTTCATCGTCAATAAGAAGGTCAGAAGGATACGGTAAAACAGAAGTGAAACATCGGAATCTGTAACTAGTGACAGAGGAATGTTTCAATACATAGAAACTAAGAAGAGTCAGTCTTCTTGTACTTAAGTCGGCAATGTACCCTTTGTATTTAATTCCGATGCAATTTCTGTGTTTCATCGTCAATAAGAAGGTCAGCTGGATACAGAAAACCTGAAGTGGGGCATCGGAATCTATAACTAGTGTCACTGGAATGGTTCAAAACATAGATATTAAGAAGAGTCTTTTTTCTTGTACTTAAGTCGGCATTGTTCCATTTCTATTTATTTCCGATGCAATTTCTGTGTTTCGTCGTCAATAAGAAGGGCCAAGGGATACAGTAAACCTAAGTGAAGCATCGTAATCTAAAACCGGTCTCACAGGAATGGTTCAAAACATAGACAGAAAGAAGAGCCAGACTTCTAGTACCTGAGTCGGCATTGTGCTTTTTGTATTTAATTCCGATGCAATTTCTGTGTTTCATCGTCAATAAGACGGTCAGAGGGATACAGTAAACCTGAAGTGAAGCATCGGAATCTATAGCTAGTGTCACAGCAATGGTTCAAAACATAGACAGAAGGAAGAGTTCGTCTTCTTGTACTTAAGTCGGTACTGTGCCATTGTATTTAATCCGATGCAATTTCCGTGTTTCATCGTCAATAAGAAGGTCAGCTGGATGCAGTAAACCTGAAGTGAAACATCGTAATCTATAACTAGTGCCACAGGAATGGTTCAAAACATAGACAGGAGAAAGAGTCAGTTTTCTTGTAGTTAAGTCGGCGTTGTGCATTTTCTATTTAATTCCGATGCAATTTCTGTGTTCGTCGTCAATAAGAAGGTTCAAGGAATACAGTAAACCTGAAGTGAAGCATCGGAATCTAAAACCGGTGTCACGGGAAAAGTTCAAAACATAGACAGTAAGAAGAGACAGACTTCTTGTACTTGAGTCGGCATTGTGCATTTTATATTTAATTCCGAAGCAATTTCTGTGTTTCATCGTCAATAACAAGCTCAGCTGGGTACAGTAAACCAGAAGTGAAGCATCGGAATCTATAACTAGTGTCACGGGAATGGTTCAAATCATAGACAGTAAGAAGAGTCACTCTTGTTGTACTTAAGTCCACAGTGTGCCTTTTGTATTTAATTAAGATGCAATTTCTGTGTTTCATCGTCAATAAGGAGGTCAGAGGGATACAGTAAACCTGAAGAGAAGCATCGGAATCCAAGACTAATGTCACAGGAATTGTTTAAAACATAGACTGTAGGAAGGGTCAGTCTTCTTGTACTTAAGTCGACATTGTCACTTTTGTATTTAATTCCAATGCCATTTCTCTGTCTCAGCGTCAATAAGAAGGTAAGAGGGATGCAGTAAAACTGAAGGGAAGCATCGGAATCTATAACTTGTGTCTCAGGAATTTTTCATAGCATAGACAGTAAGAAGAGTCAGTCTTCTTGTACTTAGGTCGGCATTGTGCCTTTTGTATTTAATTCCGATGCAATTTCTGTGTTTCATCGTCAATAAGAAGGTCCAAGGGATACAGTAAAAGTGAAGTCAAGCATCGGAATCTAAAACTGGTCTCACAGGAATGGTTCAAACATAGACAGTTAGAAGAGGCAGTCAACTTGTACTTGAGTTGTTATTGTGCCTTTTGTATTTAATCCCGATGCAATTTCTAGGTTTCATCGTCAAGAAGAAAGTCAGAGGGATACAGTAAACCTGAAGTGAAGCATCGGAATTTATAACTTATGTCACAGGAATGGTTCAAAACATAGACAGTAAAAAGAGTCTGTTTTCTTATACTTAAGTCGGCATTGTGCCTTTTGTAATTAATTCCGATGCATTTTCTGTGTTTCATCGTCAATAAGAAGGTCAGAGGGATACAGTAAACTTGAAGTGAAGCATCGGAATCTGAAACCGGTCTAACAGGAGATGTTCAAATCATTGACAGTAAGAAGAGCCGGTCTTCTTGTACTTGAGTCGGCATTGGGACTTTTGTATTTAATTCCGATGCAATTTCTGTGTTTCATCGCCAATAAGGTCAGCTGGATACAGTACACCTTAAGGGACGCCCCGGAGTCTATAATTAGTGTCACAGGAATGGTTCAAATCCTAGACAGGAAGAAGAGTCAGTTGTCTTGTACTTAAGTCGGCATTGTGCCTTTTGTATTTAATTCCGATGCAATTTCTGTGTTTCGTCGTCAATAAGAAGGTCCGAGGGATACAGTAAACCTGAAGTGAAGCATCGGAATCTATAGCTAGTGTCACAGCAATGGTTCAAAACATAGACAGAAGGAAGAGTCCGCCTTCTTGTACTTAAGTCGGCATTGTGCCATTGTATTTAATCCGATGCAATTTCCGTGTTTCATCGTCAATAAGAAGGTCAGCTGGATGCAGTAAACCTGAAGTGAAACATCGTAATCTATAACTAGTGCCACAGGAATGGTTCAAAACATAGACAGGAAAAAGAGTCAGTTTTCTTGTAGTTAAGTCGGCGTTGTGCATTTTCTATTTAATTCCGATGCAATTTCTGTGTTCGTCGTCAATAAGAAGGTTCAAGGAATACAGTAAACCTGAAGTGAAGCATCGGAATCTAAAACCGGTGTCACAGGAAAAGTTCAAAACATAGACAGTAAGAAGAGACAGACTTCTTGTACTTGAGTCGGCATTGTGCATTTTATATTTAATTCCGATGCAATTTCTGTTATTCATCGTCAATAACAAGGTCAGCTGGATACAGTAAACCCGAAGTGAAGCATCGGAATCTATAACTAGTGTCACGGGAATGGTTCAAATCATAGACAGTAAGAAGAGTCACTCTTGATGTACTTAAGTCCACAGTGTGCCTTTTGTATTTAATTAAGATGCAATTTCTGTGTTTCATCGTCAATAAGGAGGTCAGAGGGATACAGGAAACCTGAAGAGAAGCATCGGAATCCAAAACTAATGTCACAGGAATTGTTTAAAACATAGACAGTAGGAAGGGTCAGTCTTCTTGTACTTAAGTCGCCATTGTCACTTTTGTATTTAATTCCGATGCCATTTCTCTGTCTCAGCGTCAATAAGAAGGTAAGAGGGATGCAGTAAAACTGAAGTGAAGCATCGGAATCTATAACTTGTGTCTCAGGAATTTTTCATAGCATAGACAGTAAGAAGAGTCAGTCTTCTTGTACTTAGGTCGGCATTGTGCCTTTTGTATTTAATTCCGATGCAATTTCTGTGTTTCATCGTCAATAAGAAGGTCGGCAGGATACAGTAAACCTGAAGTGAAGCATCGGAATCTATAACTAGTGTCATAGGAATAGTTCAAAACATAGACAGTAAGAAGAGCCAGTCTTCTTGTACTTGAGCGGCATTGTGCCTTTTGTATTTAATTACGAACAATTTTCTGTGTTTGATCGTGAATAAGAAGGTCAGAGGGATACAGTAAACCTGAAGTGGAGCATCGGAATCTATAACTAGTGTCATAGGAATGGTTCAAACATTGACAATAAATAGAGTCAGTTTTCCTGTACTTAAGTCGGCATTGTGTCTTATGTATTTAATTCCGATGCAATTACTGTGTTTCATTTTTAATAACAAGGCCAGAGGGATACAGTCAACCTGAAGTGAAGCATCGGAATCTATAACTAGTGTCACAGGAATCGTTCAAAACATAGACTGTAAGAGGAGTCAGTTTTCTTGTACTTAAGTCGGCATTGTGCCTTTTCTATTTAATTCCGATGCAATTTCTGTGTTTCGTCGTTAATAAGAAGGTCCAAGGGATACAGTAAAAGTGAAGTCAAGCATCGGAATCTAAAACTGGTCTCACAGGAATGGTTCAAACATAGACAGTTAGAAGAGGCACTCAACTTGTACTTGAGTTGGTATTGTGCCTTTTGTATTTAATCCCGATGCAATTTCTAGGTTTCATCGTCAAGAAGAAAGTCAGAGGGATACAGTAAACCTGAAGTGAAGCATCGGAATTTATAACTAGTGTCACAGGAATGGTTCAAAGCATAGACAGTAAGAAGAGTCTGTTTTCTTATACTTAAGTCGGCATTGTGCCTTTTGTAATTAATTCCGATGCATTTTCTGTGTTTCATCGTCAATAAGAAGGTCAGAGGGATACACTAAAATTGAAGTGAAGCATCGGAATCTAAAACCAGTCTAACAGGAGATGTTCAAATCATTGACAGTAAGAAGAGCCGGTCTTCTTGTACTTGAGTCGGCATTGGGACTTTTGTATTTTAATTCCGATGCAATTTCTGTGTTTCATCGCCAATAAGGTCAGCTGGATACAGTACACCATAAGGGACGCATCGGAATCTATAATTAGTGTCACAGCAATGGTTCAAATCCTAGACAGGAAGAAGAGTCAGTTGGCTTGTGCTTAAGTCGGCGTTGTGCCTTTTGTATTTAATTCCGATGCAATTTCTGTGTTTCGTCGGCAATAAGAAGGTCCGAGGGATACAGTAAACCTGAAGTGAAGCATCGGAATCTATAAATAGGGTCACAGGAATGGTTCAAAACATAGACAGTAAGAAGAGTCAGTCTTCTTGTACTTGAGTCGGCATTGTGCCTTTTGTATATACTTCCGATGCAATTTCTGTGTTTCATCGTCAATAAGAAGGTCAGAGGGATACAGTAAAACTGAAGTGAAGCATCGGAAAATATAACTAGTGTCACAGGAATGGTTCAAAACATAGACAGTAAGAAGAGTCAGTCTTCTTGTACTTAAGTCGGCATTGTGATTTTTGTATTTAATTCCGATGCAATTTCTGTGTTTCATCGTCAGTAAGAAGGTCAGCTGGATACTGTAAACCTGATGTGAAGCATCGGAATCTATAACTAGTGTCACAGGAATGGTTAGAAAACATAGACAGGAAGAAGAGTCAGTTGTCTTGTACTTAAGTCGGCATTGTGCCTTTTCTATTTAATTACGATGCAATTTCTGTGTTTAGTCGTCAATAAGAAGGTCCAAGAGATACAGTAAATCTGAAGTGAAGCATCGGAATCTAAAACCGGTCTCACAGGAAAGCTTCAAAGCATAGACAGTAAGAAGAGCCATACCTCTGTACATGAGTCGGCATTGAGCCTTTTGTATTTAATTCCGATGCAATTTCTGTGTTTCAACGTCAATAAGACGGTCAGAAGGGATACAGTAAACCTGAAGTGAAGCATCAGAATCAATAACTAGTGTCACAGGAATGGTTCAAAACATAGACAGTACGAAGAGTTAGTCTACTTGTACTTAAGTCGGCATTGTGCCTTTAGTATCTAATTCCGATGCAATTTCTGTGTTTCATCGTCAATTAGAAGGTCAGAGGGATACAGCAAAACTGAAGTGAAGCATCGGAATCTATAACTAGTGTCACAGGAATGGTTCAAAACATAGACAGTAAGAAGAGTCAGTCTTCTTGTACCTAAGTCGGCATTCTGCCTTTTGTATATAATTCCCATGCAATTTCTGTGTTTCATCGTCAATAAGTAGGTCAGCTGGATACAGTAAACCTGAAGTGAAGCATCGGAACCTATAACTAGTGTCACAGGAATGGTTCAAAACATAGGCAGTAAGAAGAGGCAGTCTTCTTGTAGTTGAGTCGGCATTGTGCCTTTTGTATTTAATTCCGATGAAATATCTGCGTTTGATTGTCAATAAGAAGGTCAGAGGGATACAGTAAACCTGAAGTGAAGCATCGGAATCTATAACTAGTGTCACAGGAATGATTCAAAACATAGACAATAAGAAGAGTCAGTGTTCTTGTACTTAAGTCGGTATTCTGATTTTGTATTTAATTACGATGCAATTTCTGTGTTTCATCGTCAATAAGGGGGTCAGAGGGATACAGTAAACCTAAAGTGAAGCATCGGAATCTATAACTAGTGTCACAGCAATGGTTCAAAACATAGACAGTAGGAAGAGTCAGTCTTCTTGTACTTAAGTCGGCATTGTGCCCTTTGTATTTAATTCCGATGCAATTTCTGTGTTTCATTGTCAATAAGAAGGTCAGCTGGATACAGTAAACCTGAAATGAAGCATCGGAATCTATAAATAGTGTCACAGGAATGGTTCAAAGCATAGACAGGAAAAAGAGTCAGTTTTCTTGTACTTAAGTCGGTGTTGTGCATTTTCTATTTAATTCCGATGCAATTTTTGTGTTCGTCGTCAATAAGAAGGTCCAAGGAATATAGTAAACCTGAAGTGAAGCATCGGAATCTAAATCCGGTGTCACAGGAAAACTTCTAAACATAGACAGTATGAAGAGCCAGACTTCTTGTACTTGAGTCGGCATTGTGATTTTTGTATTTAATTCCGATGCAATTTCTGTGTTTCATCGTAAATAAGACGGTCGTAGGGATACAGTAAAACTGAAGTGAAGCATCGGAATCTATAACTAGTGTCACAGGAATGGTTCAAATCATAGAAAGTGAGAAGAGTCAGTCTTCTTGTACTTAAGACGGCATTGTGCATTTTGTATTTAATTCCCATGCAATTTCTGTGTTTCATCGTCAATAATAAGGTCAGCTGGATACAGTAAACCTGAAGTGAAGCTTCGAAATCTATACTAGTGTCACGGGAATGGTTCAAAACATTGACAGTAAGAAGAGCCAGTCTTCTTGTACTTAAGTCGGCATTGTGCCTTTTGTATTTAATTCCGATGAAATTTCTGTGTTTGATCGTCAATGAGAAGGTCAGAGGGATACAGTAAACCTGAAGTGAAGCATCGGAATCTATAACTAGTGTCACAGGAATGGTTCGAACCATAGACAGTAAGAAGAGTCATTCTTCTTGTACTTAAGTTGGCATTGTGCCTTTTGAATTTAATTAAGATGCAATTTCTGTGTTTCATCATCAATAATGAGGTCAGAGGGATACAGCAAACCTGAAGTGAAGCATCGGATACTAAAACTAGTGTCACAGGAATGGTTCAAAACATAGACAGTAGGAAGAGTCAGTCTTCTTGCACTTAAGTCGCCATTGTCCCTTTTGTATTTAATTCCGACGCAATTTCTGTGTTTCATCGTCAATAAGAAAGTCAGAGGGATATAGTAAACATAATCTGAAGCATCG
The DNA here is from genome assembly GCF_021461395.2 of Schistocerca americana. Taxonomy (NCBI): domain Eukaryota; kingdom Metazoa; phylum Arthropoda; class Insecta; order Orthoptera; family Acrididae; genus Schistocerca; species Schistocerca americana. The sequence continues at coordinate 1,508,009 of NC_060126.1, forward strand.
GAATCGATAACTAGTGTCACAGGAATGGTTAAAAACATAGACAGTAAGAGGAGTCAGTTTCCTTGTACTTAAGTCGGCATTGTGCCTTCTGTATATAATTCCGAAGCAATTTCTGTGTTTCATCGTCAATAAGAAGCTCACAGGGATACAGTAAACCTGAAGTGAAGCATCTGAATCTATAACTAGTGTCACAGGAATGGTTCAAAACATAGACATTAGGAAGAGTCAGTCTTCTTGTACTTAAGTCGGCATTGTGCCTTTTGAATTTAATTCCAATGCAATTTCTGTGTTTAATCGTCAATATGAAGGTCAGAGGGATACAGTAAACCTAATGTGAAATATCGGAATCTATAACTAGTGTCACAAGAATGGTTAAAAGCATAGACAGTAAGAAGAGTCAGTTTTCTTGTACTTTAGTCGGCATTGTGCCTTTTGTATTTAATTCCCATGCAATTTCTGTGTTTCATCGTCAATAAGAAGGTCCACGGGATACAGTAAACCTGAAGTGAAGCATCGGAATCTAAAACCGGTCTCACAGGAAAGGTTCAAATCATAGACAGTTAGAAGAGCCACTCTTCTTGTACTTGAGTCGGCATTGTGCCTTTTGTATTTAATTCCGATGCAATTTCTGTGTTTCATCGTCAATAAGAAAGTCAGAGGTATACACTAAACCTGAAGTGAAGCATCGGAATCCATAACTAGTGTCACAGGAATGGTTCAAAACATAGACAGTAAGAAGAGTCAGTTTTCTTGTACTTAAGTCGGCATTGTGCCTTTTGTATTTAATTCCGATACAATTTCTGTGTTTCATCGTCAATAAGAAGGTCAGAGGGATACAGTGAACCTGAAGTGAAGCATCGGAATCTATAACTAGTGTCACAGGAATGGTTCAAAACATAGACAGTAAGAAGAGTCAGTTTTCTTGTACTTAAGTCGGCATTGTGCATTTTGTATTTAATTCCGATGCAATTTATGTATTTCATCGTCAATAAGAAGGTCAGAGAGATACAGTAAACCTGAAGTGAAGCATCGTAATCTATAACTAGTATCACAGAAATGGTTCAAAACATAGACAGTAAGAAGTGTCAGTTTTCTTGTACTTAAGTCGGCATTGTGCCTTTTCTATATAATCCTGATGCGATTTCTGTGTTTAGTCGTCAATAAGAAGGTCCAAGGGATACAGTAAACCTGAAGTGAAGCATCGGAATCTAAAACCGCTCTCACAGGAAAGGTTCAAAACATAGACAGTAAGAAGAACCCTACTTCTTGTACTTGAGTCGGCATTGTGCCTTTTGTATTAAATTCCGATGCAATTTCTGTGTTTCATCGTCAATTAGAAGGTCAGAGGGACACAGTAAAACTCAAGTGAAGCATCGGAATCTGTAACTAGTGTCACAGGAATGGTTCAAACCATAGACAGTAAGAAGAGTCAGTCTTCTTGTACCTAAGTCGGCATTGTGCCTTTTGTATATAATTCCGATGCAATTTCTGTGTTTCAACGTCAATAAGAAGGTCTTCTGGATACAGTAAACCTGAAGTGAAGCATCGGAATCCATAACTAGTGTCACAGGAATGGTTCAAACTATGGACAGTAAGTAGAGTCAGTCTTCTTGTACTAAACTCGGCATTGTGCCTTTTGTATTTAACTCCGATGCAATTTCTGTGCTTCATCATCAATAAGAAGGTCAGCTGGATACAGTATACCTAAAGTGTAGCATCTGAATCTATAACTATTGTAACGGGAATGGTTCAAACCACAGACAGTAAGAAGAGTCACTCTTCTTGCACTTAAGTCGGCATTGTGCATTTTGTATTTAATTAAGATGCAATTTCTGTGTTTCATCGTCAATAAAGAAGTCCATGGGATACAGTAAACCTGAAGTGAAGCACCGGAATCTATAACTAGTGTCACAGGAATGGTTCAGAACGTAGACGGTAAGAAGAGTCAGTCTTCTTGTACTTAAGTCGGCATTGTGCGTTTTGTATATAATTCCGATGCAATTTCTGTGTTTCATCGTCTATAAGAAGGTCAGAGGGATACAGTAAACCTGAAGTGATGCATCGGAATCTATAACTAGTGTCACAGGAATGGTTCAAAGCATAGACAGTAAGAGGGGCCAGTCTTCTTGTACTTGAGACGGCATTGTGTCTTTTGTATTTAATTCCGATGCAATTTCTGTGTTTCATCGTCAATAAGAAAGTCAGAGGGATATAGTAAACTTAATCTGAAGCATCGGAATCGATAACTAATGTCGCAGGATTGGTTAAAAACATAGACAGTAAGAAGAGTCAGTTTCATTGTACTTAAGTCGGCATTGTGCCTTCTGTATATAATTCCGAAGCAATTTCTGTGTTTCATCGTCAATAAGAAGGTCACAGGGATACAGTAAACCTGAAGTGAAGCATCTGAATCTATAACTAGTGTCACAGGAATGGTTCAAAACATAGACATTAGGAAGAGTCAGTCTTCTTGTACTTAAGTCGGCATTGTGCCTTTTGTATTTAATTCCAATGCAATTTCTGTGTTTCATCGTCAATAAGAAGGTCAGAGGGATACAGTAAACCTAATGTGAAGCATCGGAATCTGTAACTAGTGTCACAGGAATGGTTAAAAGCATAGACAGTAAGAAGAGTCAGTTTACTTGTACTTTAATCGGCATTGTGCCTTTTGTATTTAATTCCCATGCAATTTCTGTGTTTCATCGTCAATAAGAAGGTCCACGGGATGCAGTAAAGTTGAAGTGAAGCATCGGAATCTAAAACCGGTCTCACAGGAAAGGTTCATAACATAGACAGTTAGAAGAGCCACTCTTCTTGTACTTGAGTCGGCATTGTGCCTTTTGTATCTAATTCCGATGCAATTTCTGTGTTTCATCGTCAATAAGAAGGCCAGAGGGATACAGTAAAACGGAAGTGAAGCTTCGGAATCTATAACTAGTGTCACAGGAATGGTTCAAATCATAGACAGTAAGAAGAATCAGTTTTCTAGTACTTAAGTCGGTATTGTGCCTTTTGTATTTAATTCCGATGCAATTTATGTGTTTCGTCGTCAATAAGAAGGTCCATGGGAAACAGTAAACCGGAAGTGAAGCAACGGAATCCAAACCCTGTCTCACAGGAAGGGTTCACAACATAGACAGTAAGAAGAGCCAGTCTTCTTGTACTTGAGTCGGTATTGTGCCTTTTGTATCTAATTCCGATGCAATTTCTGTGTTTCATCGTCAAAAAGAAGGCAAGAGGGATACAGTAAAACGGAAGTGAAGCATCGGAATCTAAAACTAGTGTCACAGGAATGGTTCAAAACTTAGACAGTAGGAAGAGTCAGTCTTCTTGAACTTAAGTCGGCATCGTGCCTTTTGTATTTAATTAAGATGCAATTTCTGTGTTTCATCGTCAATAAGGAAGTCCATGGGATACAGTAAACCTGAAGTGAAGCACCGGAATCTATAACTAGTGTCACAGGAATGGTTCAAAACGTAGACAATAAGAAGAGTCAGTATTCTTGTACTTAAGTCGGCATTGTGCGTTTTGTATATAATTCCGATGCAATTTCTGTGTTTCATCGCCTATATGAAGGTCAGAGGGATACAGTAAACCTGAAGTGATGCATTGGAATCTATAACTAGTGTCACAGGAATGGTTCAAAACATAGACAGTAAGAGGGGCCAGTCTTCTTGTACTTGAGACGGCATTGTGCCTTTTGTATTTAATTCCGATGAAATTTCTGTGTTTCATCGTCAATAAGAAAGTCAGAGGGATATAGTAAACATAATCTGAAGCATCGGAATCGATAACTAGTGTCACAGGAATGGTTAAAAACATAGACAGTAAGAGGAGTCAGTTTCCTTGTACTTAAGTCGGCATTGTGCCTTCTGTATATAATTCCGAAGCAATTTCTGTGTTTCATCGTCAATAAGAAGCTCACAGGGATACAGTAAACCTGAAGTGAAGCATCTGAATCTATAACTAGTGTCACAGGAATGGTTCAAAACATAGACATTAGGAAGAGTCAGTCTTCTTGTACTTAAGTCGGCATTGTGCCTTTTGAATTTAATTCCAATGCAATTTCTGTGTTTAATGGTCAATATGAAGGTCAGAGGGATACAGTAAACCTAATGTGAAATATCGGAATCTATAACTAGTGTCACAGGAATGGTTAAAAGCATAGACAGTAAGAAGAGTCAGTTTTCTTGTACTTTAGTCGGCATTGTGCCTTTTGTATTTAATTCCCATGCAATTTCTGTGTTTCATCGTCAATAAGAAGGTCCACGGGATACAGTAAACCTGAAGTGAAGCATCGGAATCTAAAACCGGTCTCACAGGAAAGGTTCAAATCATAGACAGTTAGAAGAGCCACTCTTCTTGTACTTGAGTCGGCATTGTGCCTTTTGTATTTAATTCCGATGCAATTTCTGTGTTTCATCGTCAATAAGAAAGTCAGAGGTATACACTAAACCTGAAGTGAAGCATCGGAATCCATAACTAGTGTCACAGGAATGGTTCAAAACATAGACAGTAAGAAGAGTCAGTTTTCTTGTACTTAAGTCGGCATTGTGCCTTTTGTATTTAATTCCGATACAATTTCTGTGTTTCATCGTCAATAAGAAGGTCAGAGGGATACAGTGAACCTGAAGTGAAGCATCGGAATCTATAACTAGTGTCACAGGAATGGTTCAAAACATAGACAGTAAGAAGAGTCAGTTTTCTTGTACTTAAGTCGGCATTGTGCATTTTGTATTTAATTCCGATGCAATTTATGTGTTTCATCGTCAATAAGAAGGTCAGAGAGATACAGTAAACCTGAAGTGAAGCATCGTAATCTATAACTAGTATCACAGAAATGGTTCAAAACATAGACAGTAAGAAGTGTCAGTTTTCTTGTACTTAAGTCGGCATTGTGCTTTTTGTATTCAATTCCGATGCAATTTCTGCTTTTCGTCGTCAATGAGAAGGTCCACGGGATACAGTAAACATGAAGTGAAGCTTCGGAATCTAAAAGCGGTCTCACAGGAAAGGTTCGAAACATAGACAGTAAGGAGAGCCAGTCTTCTTGTACTTGAGTTGGCATTGTGCCTTTTGTATTTAATTCCGATGCAATATCTGTGTTTCATCGTCAATAAGAAAGTCAGAGGGATACAGCAAACCTGACGTGAAGCATCGGAATCTATAACTAGTGTCACACGAATGGTTCAAATCATAGACAGTAAGAAGAATCAGTTTTCTAGTACTTAAGTCGGTATTGTGCCTTTTGTATTTAATTCCGATGCAATTTATGTGTTTCGTCGTCAATAAGAAGGTCCATGGGATACAGTAAACCGGAAGTGAAGCAACGGAATCTACAACCTGTCTCACAGGAAAGGTTCACAACATAGACAGTAAGAAGAGCAAGTCTTTTTGTACTTGAGTCGGCATTGTGCCTTTTGTGTTTAATTCCGATGCAATTTTTGTGTTTCATCGTCAATAAGAAGGTCAGAGGGACACAGTAAACCTGAAGTGAAACATCGGAATCTATAACTAGTGTCACAGGAATGTTCAAAACATAGACAGTAGGAAGAGTCAGTCTTCTTGAACTTAAGTCGGCATCGTGCCTTTTGTATTTAATTAAGATGCAATTTCTGTGTTTCATCGTCAATAAGGAAGTCCATGGGATACAGTAAACCTGAAGTGAAGCACCGGAATCTATAACTAGTGTCACAGGAATGGTTCAAAACGTAGACAATAAGAAGAGTCAGTCTTCTTGTACTTAAGTCGGCATTGTGCGTTTTGTATATAATTCCGATGCAATTTCTGTGTTTCATCGCCTATATGAAGGTCAGAGGGATACAGTAAACCTGAAGTGATGCATTGGAATCTATAACTAGTGTCACAGGAATGGTTCAAAACATAGACAGTAAGAGGGGCCAGTCTTCTTGTACTTGAGACGGCATTGTGCCTTTTGTATTTAATTCCGATGAAATTTCTGTGTTTCATCGTCAATAAGAAAGTCAGAGGGATATAGTAAACATAATCTGAAGCATCGGAATCGATAACTAGTGTCACAGGAATGGTTAAAAACATAGACAGTAAGAGGATTCAGTTTCCTTGTATTTAAGTCGGCATTGTGCCTTCTGTATATAATTCCGAAGCAATTTCTGTGTTTCATCGTCAATAAGAAGCTCACAGGGATACAGTAAACCTGAGGTGAAGCATCTGAATCTATAACTAGTGTCACAGGAATGGTTCAAAACATAGACATTAGGAAGAGTCAGTCTTCTTGTACTTAAGTCGGCATTGTGCCTTTTGTATTTAATTCCTATGCAATTTCTGTGTTTCATCGTCAATACGAAGGTCAGAGGGATACAGTAAACCTAATGTGAAATATCGAAATCTATAACTAGTGTCACAGGAATGGTTAAAAGCATAGACAGTAAGAAGAGTCAGTTTTCTTGTACTTTAGTCGGCATTGTGCCTTTTGTATTTAATTCCCATGCAATTTCTGTGTTTCATCGTCAATAAGAAGGTCCACGGGATACAGTAAACCTGAAGTGAAGCATCGGAATCTAAAACCGGTCTCACAGGAAAGGTTCAAATCATAGACAGTTAGAAGAGCCACTCTTCTTGTACTTGAGTCGGCATTGTGCCTTTTGTATTTAATTCCGATGCAATTTCTGTGTTTCAAAGTCAATAAGAAAGTCAGAGGTATACACTAAACCTGAAGTGAAGCATCGGAATCTATAACTAGTGTCACAGGAATGGTTCAAAACATAGACAGTAAGAAGAGTCAGTTTTCTTGTACCTAAGTCGGCATTGTGCCTTTTGTATTTAATTCCGATACAATTTCTGTGTTTCATCGTCAATAAGAAGGTCAGAGGGATACAGTGAACCTGAAGTGAAGCATCGGTATCTATAACTAGTGTCACAGGAATGGTTCAAAACATAGACAGTAAGAAGAGTCAGTTTTCTTGTACTTAAGTCGGCATTGTGCATTTTGTATTTAATTCCGATGCAATTTATGTGTTTCATCGTCAATAAGAAGGTCAGAGAGATACAGTAAACCTGAAGTGAAGCATCGTAATCTATAACTAGTGTCACAGAAATGGTTCAAAACATAGACAGTAAGAAGTGTCAGTTTTCTTGTACTTAAGTCGGCATTGTGCTTTTTGTATTCAATTCCGATGCAATTTCTGCTTTTCGTCGTCAATGAGAAGGTCCACGGGATACAGTAAACATGAAGTGAAGCTTCGGAATCTAAAAGCGGTCTAACAGGAAAGGTTCGAAACATAGACAGTAAGGAGAGCCAGTCTTCTTGTACTTGAGGTGGCATTGTGCCTTTTGTATTTAATTCCGATGCAATATCTGTGTTTCATCGTCAATAAGAAAGTCAGAGGGATACAGCAAACCTGACGTGAAGCATCGGAATCTATAACTAGTGTCACACGAATGGTTCAAATCATAGACAGTAAGAAGAATCAGTTTTCTAGTACTTAAGTCGGTATTGTGCCTTTTGTATTTAATTCCGATGCAATTTATGTGTTTCGTCGTCAATAAGAAGGTCCATGGGATACAGTAAACCGGAAGTGAAGCAACGGAATCTACAACCTGTCTCACAGGAAAGGTTCACAACATAGACAGTAAGAAGAGCAAGTCTTTTTGTACTTGAGTCGGCATTGTGCCTTTTGTGTTTAATTCCGATGCAATTTTTGTGTTTCATCGTCAATAAGAAGGTCAGAGGGACACAGTAAACCTGAAGTGAAACATCGGAATCTATAACTAGTGTCACAGGAATGTTCAAAACATAGACAGTAGGAAGAGTCAGTCTTCTTGAACTTAAGTCGGCATCGTGCCTTTTGTATTTAATTAAGATGCAATTTCTGTGTTTCATCGTCAATAAGGAAGTCCATGGGATACAGTAAACCTGAAGTGAAGCACCGGAATCTATAACTAGTGTCACAGGAATGGTTCAAAACGTAGACAATAAGAAGAGTCAGTCTTCTTGTACTTGAGTCGGTATTGTGCCTTTTGTATTTAATTCCGATGCAATTTCTGTATTTCATCGTCAATAAGGAGGCCAGATTGATACAGTAAACCTGAAGGTAAGCATCTGAATCTATAACTAGTGTCACAGGAATGGTTCAAAACATAAACAGTTGGAAGAGTCAGTCTTCTTGAACTTAAGTCGGCATTGTGCTTTTTCTACTTAATTCCGATGCAATTTCTGTGTTTCATCGTCAATACGAAGGCCAGAGGGATACAATAAAACGGAAGTGAAGCATCGGAATCTATAACTAGTGTCACAGGAATGGTTCAAAACATAGACAATAAGAAGAGTCAGACTTCTTGTACTTAAGTCGGCATTGTGCCTTTTCTATTTAAGTCCGATGCAATTTCTGTGTTTCATCGTCAATAAGAAGGGCAGAGGGATACAGTAAACCTGAAGTGAAGCATCGGAATCTAAAACCGGTCTCACAGGAAAGGTTCAAAACATATACAGTTAGAAGAGCCACTCTTCTTGTACTTGAGTCGGCATTGTGCCTTTTGTATCTAATTCCGATGCAATTTCTGTGTTTCATCGTCAATATGAAGGCCAGAGGGATACAATAAAACGGAAGTGAAGCATCGGAATCTATAACTAGTGTCACAGGAATGGTTCAAATCATAGACAGTAAGAAGAATCAGTTTTCTAGTACTTAAGTCGGTATTGTGCCTTTTGTATTTAATTCCGAAGCAATTTATGTGTTTCGTCGTCAATAAGAAGGTCTTTGGGATACAGTAAACCGGAAGTGAAGCAACGGAATCTAAAACCTGTCTCACAGGAATGGTTCACAACATAGACAGTAAGAAGAGCCAGTCTTCTTGTACTTGAGTCGGCATTGTGCCTTTTGTATCTAATTCCGATGCAATTTCTGTGTTTCATCGTCAATAAGACGGCCAGAGGGATACAGTAAAACGGAAGTGAAGTATCGGAATCTAAAACTAGTGTCACAGGAATGGTTCAAAACTTAGACAGTAGGAAGAGTCAGTCTTCTTGAACTTAAGACGGCATTGTGCCTTTTGTATTTAATTCCGATGCAATTTCTGTGTTTCATCGTCAATTAGAAGGTCAGAGGGATACAGTAAAACTCAAGTGAAGCATCGGAATCTGTAACTAGTGTCACAGGAATGGTTCAAAACGTAGACATTAAGAAGAGTCAGTCTTCTTGTACCTAAGTCAGCATTGTGCGTTTTGTATATAATTCCGATGCAATTTCTGTGTTTCAACGTCAATAAGAAGGTCAGCTGGATACAGTAAAACTGAAGTGAAGCATCGGAATCTATAACTAGTGTCACAGGAATGGTTCAAAACATGGACAGTAAGAAGAGTCATTCTTGTTGTACTAAACTCGGCATTGTGTCTTTTGTATTTAACTCCGATGCAATTTCTGTGCTTCATCATCAATAAGAAGGTCAGCTGGATACAGTATACCTGAAGTGCAGCATCTGAATCTATAACTAGTTTAACGGGAATGGTTCAAACCACAGACAGTAAGAAGAGTCACTCTTCTAGCACTTAAGTCGGCATTGTGCCTTTTGTATTTAATTAAGATGCAATTTCTGTGTTTCATCGCCAATAAGGAAGTCCACTGGATACAGTAAACCAGAAGTAAAGCACCGGAATCTATAACTAGTGTCAGAGGAATGGTTCAAATCGTAGACAATAAGAAGAGTCAGTCTTCTTGTACTTAAGTCGGCATTGTGCGTTTTGTATATTATTCCGATGCAATTTCTGTGTTTCATCGTCTATATGAAGGGCAGAGGGATACAGTAAACCTGAAGTGATGCATCGGAAACTATAACTAGTGTCACAGGAATGGTTCAAAATATAGACAGTAAGAGGGGCCAGTCTTCTTGTACTTGAGACGGCATTGTGCCTTTTGTATTTAATTCCGAAGCAATTTCTGTGTTTCATCGTCAATAAGAAAGTCAGAGGGATATAGTAAACCTAATCTGAAGCATCGGAATCGATAACTAGTGTCACAGGAATGGTTAAAAAAATAGGCAGTAAGAAGAGTCAGTTTCCTTGTACTTAAGTCGGCATTGTGCCTTCTGTATATAATTCCGAAGCAATTTCTATGTTTCATCGTCAATAAGAAGGTCACAGGGATACAGTAAACCTGAAGTGAAGCATCTGAATCTATAACTTGTGTCACAGGAATGGTTCAAAACATAGACATTAGGAAGAGTCAGTCTTCTTGTACTTAAGTCGGCATTGTGCCTTTTGTATATAATTCCAATGCAATTTCTGTGTTTCATCGTCAATAAGAAGGTCAGAGGGATACAGTAAACCTAATGTGAAGCATCGGAATCTATAACTATTGTCACAGGAATGGTTAAAAGCATAGACAGTAAGAAGAGACAGTTTTCTTGTACTTTAGTCGGCATTGTGCCTTTTGTATTTAATTCCCATGCAATTTCTGTGTTTCATCGTCAATAAGAAGGTCCACGGGATACAGTAAACCTGAAGTGAAGCATCGGAATCTAAAACCGGTCTCACAGGAAAGGTTCAAAACATAGACAGTTAGAAGAGCCACTCTTCTTGTACTTGAGTCGGCATTGTGCCTTTTGTATTTAATTCCGATGCAATTTCTGTGTTTCATCGTCAATAAGAAAGTCAGAGGGATACACTAAACCTGAAGTGAAGCATCGGAATCTATAACTAGTGTCACATGAATGGTTCAAAACATAGACAGTAAGAAGAGTCAGTTTTCTTGTACTTAAGTCGGCATTGTGCCTTTTGTATTTAATTCCGATGCAATTTCTGTGTTTCATTGTCAATAAGAAGGTCAGAGGCATACAGTGAACCTGAAGTGAAGCATCGGAATCTATAACTAGTGTCACAGGAATGGTTCAAAACATAGACAGTAAGAAGAGTCAGTTTTCTTGTACTTAAGTCGGCATTGTGCCTATTCTATTTAACTCCGATGCAATTTCTGTGTTTCGGCGTCAATAAGAAGGTCCAAGGGATACGGTAAACCTGAAGTGAGGCATCGGAATCTAAAACCGGTCTCACTGGAACGGTTCAAAACATAGACAGTAAGAAGAGCCAGTCTTCTTGTACTTGAGTCGGCATTGTGCCTTCTGTATTTAATTCCGATACAATTTCTGTGTTTTATCGTCAATAAGAAGGTTAGAGGGATACAGTAAACCTGAAGTGAAGCATCGCAATCTATAACTAGTGTCACAGGAATGGTTCAAAACATAGACAGTAAGAAGAGTCAGTTTTCTTGTACTTAAGTCGGCATTGTGCATTTTGTATTTAATTCCGATGCAATTTATGTGTTTCATCGTCAATAAGAAGGTCAGAGAGATACAGTAAACCTGAAGTGAAGCATCGTAATCTATAACTAGTGTCACAGAACTGGTTCAAAACATAGACAGTAAGAAGTGTCAGTTTTCTTGTACTTAAGTCGGCATTGTGCTCTTTGTATTCAATTCCGATGCAATTTCTGCTTTTCGTCGTCAATGAGATGGTCCACGGGATACAGTAAACCTGAAGTGAAGCTTCGGAATCTAAAAGCGGTCTCACAGGGAGGGTTAAAAACATAGACAGTAAGGAGAGCCAGTCTTCTTGTACTTGAGTCGGCATTGTACCTTTTGTATTTAATTCCGATGCAATATCTGTGTTTCATCGTCAATAAGAAAGTCAGAGGGATACAGTAAACCTGACGTGAAGCATCGGAAGCTATAACTAGTGTCACAGGAATGGTTCAAAACATAGACAGTAAGAAGAATCAGTTTTCTAGTACTTAAGTCGGTATTGTGCCTTTTGTATTTAATTCCGATTCAATTTATGTGTTTCGTCGTCATTAAGAAGGTCCATGGGATACAGTAAACCACAAGTGAAGCAACGGAATCTAAAACCTGTCTCTCAGGAAAGGTTCACAACATAGACAGTAAGAAGAGCCAGTCTTCTTGTACTTGAGTCGGAATTGTGCCTTTTGTGTTTAATTCCGATGCAATTTCTGTGTTTCGTCGTCAATAAGAAGGTCAGAGGGACACAGTAAACCTGAAGTGAAACATCGGAATCTATAACTAGTGTCACAGGAATGTTCAAAACATAGACAGTAAGAAGAGACAGTATTCTTGTACTTACGTCGGCATTGTGCCTTTTGTGTTTAATTCCGATGCAATTTCTGTGTTTCGTCGTCAATAGGAATGTCCAAGGGATACAGTAAACCTGAAACGACGCATCGGAATCTAAAACCGGGCTCACAGGAAAGGTTCAAATCAGAGACAGTAAGAAGAGCCAGTCTTCTTGTACCTAAGTCGGCATTGAGCCTTTTGTGTATAATTCCGATGCAATTTCTGTGTTTCAACATCAATAAGAAGGTCAGCTGGATACAGTAAACCTGAAGTGAAGCATCGGAATCTATAACTAGTGTCACAGGAATGGTTCAAAACATGGACAGTAAGAAGAGTCAGTCTTCTTGTACTAAACTCGGCATTGTGCCTTTTGTATTTAACTCCGATGCAATTTCTGTGCTTCATCATCAACAAGAAGGTCAGCTGGATACAGTATACCTTAAGTGCAGCATCTGAATCTATAACTAGTGTAACGGGAATGGTTCAAACCACAGACAGTAAGAAGAGTCAGTTTTCTTGTACTTAAGTCGGCATTGTGCCTTTTGTATTTAATTAAGATGCAATTTCTGTGTTTCATCGTCAATAAGGAAGTCCATGGGATACAGTAAACCTGAAGTGAAGCACCGGAATCTATAGCTAGTGTCACAGGAATGGTTCAAAACGTAGACAATAAGACGAGTCAGTCTTCTTGTACTTAAGTCGGCATTGTGCGTTTTGTATATAATTCCGATGCAATTTCTGTGTTTCATCGTCTATAAGAAGGTCAGAGGGATACAGTAAACCTGAAGTGATGCATCGGAATCTATAACTAGTGCCACAGGAATGGTTCAAAACATAGACAGTAAGAGGGGCCAGTCATCTTGTACTTGAGACGACATTGTGCCTTTTGTATTTAATTCCGATGCAATTTCTGTGTTTCATCGTCAATAAGAAAGTCAGAGGGATATAGTAAACCTAATCTGAAGCATCGGAATCGATAACTAGTGTCACAGGAATGGTTAAAAACATAGACAGTAAGAAGAGTCAGTTTCCTAGTACTTAAGTCGGCATTGTGCCTTCTGTATATAATTCCGAAGCAATTTCTGTGTTTCATCGTCAATAGGAAGGTCACAGGGATACAGTAAACCTGAAGTGAAGCATCTGAATCTATAACTAGTGTCACAGGAATGGTTCAAAACATAGACATTAGGAAGAGTCAGTCTTCTTGTACTTAAGTCGGCATTGTGCCTTTTGTATTTAATTCCAATGCAATTTCTGTGTTTCATCGTCAATAAGAAAGTCAGAGGGATACACTAAACCTGAAGTGAAGCATCGGAATCTATAACTAGTGTCACAGGAATGGTTCAAACCATAGACAGTAAGAAGAGTCAGTCTTCTTGTACTTAAGTCGGCATTGTGCCTATTCTATTTAACTCCGATGCAATTTCTGTGTTTCGGCGTCAATAAGAAGGTCCAAGGCATACGGTAAACCTGAAATGAAGCATCGGAATCTAAAACCGGTCTCACAGGAACGGTTCAAAACATAGACAGTAAGAAAAGCCAGTCTTCTTGTACTTGAGTCGGCATTGTGCCTTCTGTATTTAATTCCGATACAATTACTGTGTTTTATCGTCAATAAGAAGGTTAGAGGGATACAGTAAACCTGAAGTGAAGCATCGGAATCTATAACTAGTGTCACAGGAATGGTTAAAAACATAGACAGTAAGAAGAGTCAGTTTTCTTGTACTTAAGTCGGCATTGTGAATTTTCTATTTCATTCCGATGCAAATTATGTGTTTCATCGTCAATAAGAAGGTCGGAGAGATACAGTAAACCTGAAGTGAAGCATCGTAATCTATAACTAGTGTCACAGAAATGGTTCAAAACATAGACAGTAAGAAGTGTCAGTTTTCTTGTACTTAAGTCTACATTGTGCTTTTTGTATTCAATTCCGATGCAATTTCTGCTTTTCGTCGTCAATGAGAAGGTCCACGGGATACAGTAAACCTGAAGTGAAGCTTCGGTATCTAAAAGCGGTCTCACAGGAAAGGTTCAAACATAGACAGTAAGGAGAGCCAGTCTTCTTGTACGTGAGTCGGCATTGTGCCTTTTGTATTTAATTCCGATGCAATATCTGTGTTTCATCGTCAATAAGAAAGTCAGAGGGACACAGTAAAGCTGAAGTGAAGCTTCGGACTCTATAACTAGAGCCACAAGAATAATTCAAAACATAAACAGTAAGAAGAGTCAGTTTACCTGTACTTAAGACGGCATTGCGCCTTTTGTATTTAATTCCGATGCAATTTCTGTGTTTCATCGTCAGTAAGAAGGTCAGCGGGATTCAGTAAAACTGAAGTGAAGATTCGGAATCTATAACTAGTGTCACAGGAATGGTTCAAAACATAGACAGTAAGAAGAGTCAGTTTCCTTGTACTTCAGTCGGCATTGTGCCTTTTCTATTTAATTCCGATGCAATTTCTGTGTTTCGTCGTGAATAATAAGGTCCAAGGGATACAGTTAACCTGAGGTGAAGCATCGGAATCTAAAACCGGTCTCACAGGAAAGGTTCATAACATTGACAGTAAGAACAGCCAGTCTTCTTGTATTTGAGTCGGCATTGTGCATTTTGTATTTAATTCCGATGCAATTTCTGTGTTTCATCGTCAATAAGAAGGTCAGAGGGACACAGTAAACTTGAAGTGAAGCATCGGAATCTATAACTAGTGTCACAGGAATGTTCAAAACATAGGCAGTAAGAAGAGACAGGATTCTTGTACTTACGTCGGCATTGTGCCTTTTGTGTTTAATTCCGGAGCAATTTCTGTGTTTCGTCGTCTATAGGAATGTCCAAGGGATACAGTAAACCTGAAGTGAAGCATCGGAATCTAAAACCGGGCTCACAGGAAAGGTTCAAATCAGAGACAGTATGAGGAGCCAGTCTTCTTGTACTTGAGTCGGTATTGTGCGTTTTGTATTTAATTCCGATGCAATTTCTGTGTTTCATCGTCAATAAGGAGGCCAGATGGATACAGCAAACCTGAAGTGAAGCATCGGAATCTATAACTAGTGTCACAGGAATGGTTCTTACATAGACAGTAAGAGGAGTCAGTTTTCTTGTACTTACGTCGGCATTGTGCCTTTTGTATTTAATTCCGATGCAATTTCTGCTTTTCGTCGTCAATAAGAAGGTCCACGGGATACAGTAAACCTGAAGTGAAGCATCGGAATCTATAACTAGTGTCACAGGAACGGTTCAAAACATAAACAGTAAGAAGAGTCAGTTTTCTTGTACTTAAGTCGGCATTGTGCTTTTGTATTTAATTCCGATGCAATTTCTGTGTTTCATCGTCAAAAGATTGTCAGAGTGATACAGTAAACCTGAAGTGAAGCATCGGAATCTAAAACCGGTCTTACAGGAAATGTTCAAACATAGACAGTAAGAAGAACCAGTCTTCTTGTACTTGAGTCGGCATTGTGTTTTTTGTATTTAAGTCAAATGCAATTTCTGTGTTTCGTCGTCAATAAGGAGGCCAGAGGGATACAGTAAATCTGAAGTGAAGCATCGGAATCTATAACTAGTGTCACAGGAATGGTTCAAAAATGGACAGTAAGAAGAGTCAGTTTTCTTGTACTTAAGTCGGCATTGTGCCTTTTGTATTTAATTCCAATGCAATTTCTGTGTTTCGTCGTCAATAGGAATATCCGAGGGATACAGTAATGCTGAAGAGAAGCATCGTATTCTAAAACCGGACTCACAGGAAAGGTTCAAAACATAGACAGTAAGAAGAGCCAGTCTTCTTGTATTTGAGTCGGCATTTTGCCTTTTGTATTTAATCCCGATGCAATTTCTAAGTTTCATCGTCCATAAGAACGTCAGAGGGATACAGTAAACCTGAAGTGAAGCATCGGAATCTATAACTAGTGTCACAGGAATGGTTCAAAACATAGACAGTAAGAAGAGTCAGTTTTCTTGTACTTAAGTATTCATTGTGCCTTTTGTATTTAATTCCGATGCAATTTCTGAGTTTCATCGTCAATAAGGAGGTCGGGGATATACAGTAAACCTGAAGTGAAGCATCGGAATCTATAACTAGTGTCACAGGAATGGTTCAAAACATAGACAGTAAGAAGAGCCAGTCTTCTTGTACTTGAGTCAGCATTGAGCCTTTTGTATTTAATTCCGATGCAATTTCTGTGTTTCATCATCAATAAGAAGGTCAGAGGGATGCAGTAAGATTGAAGTGAAGCATCGGAATATATAACTAGTGTCACAGGAATGGTTCAAAACATAGACAGTAAGAAGAGTCACTTGTCTTGTACTTAAGTGGGCATTGTGTCTTTTGTATTTAATTCCGATGAAATTTCTGTGTTTCATCGTCAATAAGATTGTCAGAGGGATACAGGAAGCCTAAAGTGAAGCATCGGAATCTATAACTAATGTCACAGGAATCGTTCAAAACATAGACAGTAAGAAGAGTCAATTTTCTTGCACTTAAGACGGCATTGTGATTTTTGTATTAAATTCCGAAGCAATTTCTATCTTTCATCTTCAATAAGAAGGTCAGAGGGATACAGTAAACCTGAAGTGAAGCATCGGAAACTATAACTAGTTACACAGGAGTGGTTCATACCATAGACAGTAAGAAGAGTTAGTTTTCTTGTACTTAAGTCGGCATTGTGACCTTTGTATTTAATTCCGATGCAATATCTGTGTTTCATCGACAATAAGAGGGTCAGAGGTATACAGTAAACCCGAAGTGAAGCATCAGAATCTATAACTGGTGTCACAAGAATGGTTCAAAACATAGACAGTAAGAAGAGTCAGTTTTCTTGTACTTAAGTCGGCATTGTGCCTTTTGTATTTAATTCCGATGCAATTATTGTGTTTCATCGTCAATAAGAACGTCAGAGGGATACAGTAAGCTTGAAGTGAAGCATCGGAATCTATAACTAGTGTCACAGGAATGGTTCAAAACATAGACAGTAAGAAGAGTCAGTTTTCTTGTACTTAAGTCGGCATTGTGCCTTTTGTATTTAATTCCGATGCAATTTCTGTGTTTCATCGTCAATAAGGAGGCCAGATGGATACAGTAAACCTGAAGTGAAGCATCGGAATCTAAAACCGGGCTCACAGGAATGATTCAAATCAGAGACAGTAAGAAGAGCCAGTCTTCTTGTACTTGAGTCGGTATTGTGCCTTTTGTATTTAATTCCGATGCAATTTCTGTGTTTCATCGTCAATAAGGAGGCCAGATGGATACAGTAAACCTGAAGTTAAGCATCGGAATCTATAACTAGTGTCACAGGAATGGTTCTAACATAGACAGTAAGAAGAGTCAGTTTTCTTGTACTTACGTCGGCATTGTGAATTTTGTATTTAATTCCGATGCAATTTCTGCTTTTCGTCGTCAATAAGAAGGTCCACGGGATACAGTAAACCTGAAGTGAAGCATCGGAATCTAAATCCGGTCTCACAGGAAAGGTTCAAAACATAGACAGTAAGAAGAGCCAGTCTTTTTGTACTTGAGTCGGCATTGTGTCTTTTGTATTTAATTCGGATGCAATTTCTGTGTTTCATCGTCAATAAGAAAGTCAGAGGGATACAGTAAACCTGAAGTGAAGCATCGGTATCTATAACTAGTGTCACAGGAATGGTTCAAATCATAGACAGTAAGAAGAGTCAGTTATCTTGTACTTAAGTCGGTATTGTGCCTTTTGTATTTAATTCCGATGCAATTTCTGTGTTTCGTCGTCAATAAGAATGTCCATGGGATACAGTAAAAAGGAAGTGAAGCAACGGAATCTAAAACCTGTCTCACAGGAAAGGTTTACATTATAGACAGTCAGAAGAGCCAGTCTTCTTGTACTTGAGTCGGCATTGTGGCTTTTGTATTTAATTCCGATGCAATTTCTGTGTTTCATCGTCCATAAGAATGTCAGAGGGATACAGTATACCTGAAGTGAAGCATCGGACTCAATAACTAGTGTCACATGAATGGTTCAAAACATAAGAGTAAGAAGAGTCCGATTTCTGCTAATTAAGTCGGCATTGTGCCTTTTGAGTTTAATTCCGATGCACTTTCTGTGTTTCATCGTCAATAAGAAGGTCAGAGGGATACAGTAAATCTAATGTGAAGCATCGGAATCTATAACTAGTGTCACAGGAGTGGTTAAAAACATAGACAGTAAGAAGAGTCTGTTTTCTTGTACTTAAGTCGGCATTGTGCCTTCTGTATATAATACCGAAGCAATTTCTGTGTTTCATCGTCAATAAGAAGGTCAGAGGGATACAGTAAACCTGAAGTGAAGCATCGGAATCTATAACTAGTGTCACAGGAACGGTTCAAAACATAAACAGTAAGAAGAGTCAGTTTTCTTGTACTTAAGTCGGCATTGTGCCTTTTGTATTTAATTCCGATTCAATTTCTGTGTTTCATCGTCAAAAGATTGTCAGAGTGATACAGTAAACCTGAAGTGAAGCATCGGAATCTAAAACCAATCTTACAGGAAATGTTAAACATAGACAGTAAGAAGAACCGGTATTCTTGTACTTGAGTCGGCATTGTGCCTTTTGTATTTAATTCAAATGAAATTTCTGTGTTTCGTCGTCAATAAGGAGGCCAGAGGGATACAGAAAATCTGAAGTGAAGCATCGGAATCTATAACTAGTGTCACAGGAATGGTTCAAAAATGGACATTAAGAAGAGTCAGTTTTCTTGTACTTAAGTCGGCATTGTGCCTTTTGTATTTAATTCCGATGCAATTTCTGTGTTTCGTCGTCAATAGAAATATCGGAGGGATACAGTAATCCTGAAGAGAAGCATCGTAATCTAAAACCGGACTCACAGGAAAGGTTCAAAACATAGACAGTAAGAAGAGCCAGTCTTCTTGTATTTGAGACGGCATTTTGCCTTTTGTATTTAATCCCGATGCAATTTCTAAGTTTCATCGTCCATAAGAACGTCAGAGGGATACAGTAAACCTGAAGTGAAGCATCGGAATCTATAACTAGTGTCACAGGAATGGTTCAAAACATAGACAGTAAGAAGAGTCAGTTTTCTTGTACTTAAGTATTCATTGTGCCTTTTGTATTTAATTCCGATGCAATTTCTGAGTTTCATCGTCAATAAGGAGGTCGGGGATATACAGTAAACCTGAAGTGAAGCATCGGAATCTATAACTAGTGTCACAGGAATGGTTCAAACATCGCCAGTAAGAAGAGTCAGGTTTCTTATATTTAAGTAGGCATTGTGCCTTTTGTATTTAATTCCGATGCAATTTCTGTGTTTCATCGTCAATAAGAATGTCAGAGGGATACAGTAAACCTGAAGTGAAGCATCGGAATGTATACCTAGTGTCACAGGAATGGTTCAAAACATAGACAGTAAGAAGAGTCAGTTTTCTTGTACTTAAGTCGTCATTGTGCCATTTATAATTAATTCCGATGCAATATCTCTGTTTCATCGTCAATAAGAAGGTCAGAGGGATACAGTAAACCTGAAGTGAAGCATCGGAAACTATAACTAGTTACACAGGAGTGGTTCATATCATAGACAGTAAGAAGAGACAGTTTTCTTGTACTTAAGTTGGCATTGTGACCTTTGTATTTAATTCCGATGCAATATCTGTGTTTCATCGACAATAAGAGGGTCAGAGGTATACAGTAAACCCGAAGTGAAGCATCAGAATCTATAACTGGTGTCACAAGAATGGTTCAAAACATAGACAGTAAGAAGAGTTAGTTTTCTTGTACTTAAGTCGGCATTGTGCCTTTTGTATTTAATTCCGATGCAATTATTGTGTTTCATCGGCAATAAGAACGTCAGAGGGATACAGTAACTTGAAGTGAAGCATCGGAATCTATAACTAGTGTCACAGGAATTGTTCAAAACACAGACAGTAAGAAGAGTCAGTTTTCTTTTACTTAAGTCGGCATTGAGCCTTTTGTATTTAATTCCGATGTAATTTCTGTGTTTCATCGTCAATAAGGAGGCCAGATGGATACAGTAAACCTGAAGTGAAGCATCGGAATCTAAAACCGGGCTCACAGGAAAGATTCAAATCAGAGACAGTAAGAAGAGCCAGTCTTCTTGTACTTGAGTCGGTATTGTGCCTTTTGTATTTAATTCCGATGCAATTTCTGTGTTTCATCGTCAATAAGGAGGCCAGATGGATACAGTAAACCTGAAGTGAACCATCGGAATCTATAACTAGTGTCACAGGAATGGTTCTAACATAGACAGTACGAAGAGTCAGTTTTCTTGTACTTACGTCGGCATTGTGCCTTTTGTATTTAATTCCGATGCAATTTCTGCTTTTCGTCGTCAATAAGAAGGTCCACGGGATACAGTAAACCTGAAGTGAGGCATCGGAATCTAAAAACGGTCTCACAGGAAAGGTTCAAAACATAGACAGTAAGAAGAGCCAGTCTTTTTGTACTTGAGTCGGCATTGTGTCTTTTGTATTTAATTCCGATGCAATTTCTGTGTTTCATCGTCAATAAGAAAGTCAGAGGGATACAGTAATCTGAAGTGAAGCATCGGTATCTATAACTAGTGTCACTGGAATGGTTCAAATCATAGACAGTAAGAAGAGTCAGTTATCTTGTACTTAAGTCGGTATTGTGCCTTTTGTATTTAATTCCGATGCAATTTCTGTGTTTCGTCGTCAATAAGAATGTCCATGGGATACAGTAAAAAGGAAGTGAAGCAACGGAATCTAAAACCTGTCTCAGAGGAAAGGTTTACATTATAGACAGTCAGAAGAGCCAGTCTTCTTGTACTTGAGTCGGCATTGTGGCTTTTGTATTTAATTCCGATGCAATCTCTGTGTTTCATCGTCCATAAGAATGTCAGAGGGATACAGTAAACCTGAAGTGAAGCATCGGACCCAATAACTAGTGTCACATGAATGGTTCAAAACATAACAGTAAGAAGAATCCGATTTCTGCTAATTAAGTCGGCATTGTGCCTTTTGAGTTTAATTCCGATGCACTTTCTGTGTTTCATCGTCAATAAGAATGTCAGAGGGATACAGTAAGTCTAATGTGAAGCATCGGAAACTATAACTAGTGTCACAGGAGTGGTTAAAAACGTAGACAGTAAGAAGAGTCAGTTTTCTTGTACTTAAGTCGGCATTGAACCTTCTGTATATAATACCGAAGCAATTTCTGTGTTTCATCGTCAATAAGAAGGTCAGAGGGATACAGTAAACGTGAAGTGAAGCATCGGAATCTATAACTAGTGTCACAGGAACGGTTCAAAACATAAACAGTAAGAAGAGTCAGTTTTCTTGTACTTAAGTCGGCATTGTGCCTTTTGTATTTAATTCCGATTCAATTTCTGTGTTTCATCGTCAAAAGATTGTCAGAGTGATACAGTATACCTGAAGTGAAGCATCGGAATCTAAAACCGGTCCTACAGGAAATGTTCAAACATAGACAGTAAGAAGAACCAGTATTCTTGTACTTGAGTCGGCATTGTGCCTTTTGTATTTAATTCAAATGCAATTTCTGTGTTTCGTCGTCAATAAGGAGGCCAGAGGGATACAGTAAATCTGAAGTGAAGCATCGGAATCTATAACTAGTGTCACAGGAATGGTTTCAAAATGGACACTAAGAAGAGTCAGTTTTCTTGTACTTAAGTCGGCATTGTGCCTTTTGTATTTAATTCCGATGCAATTTCTGTGTATCGTCGTCAATAGGAATATCCGAGGTATACAGTAATCCTGAAGAGAAGCATCGTAATCTAAAACCGGACTCACAGGAAAGGTTCAAAACATAGACAGTAAGAAGAGCCAGTTTTCTTGTACTTAAGTTTTCATTGTGCCTTTTGTATTTAATTCCGTTGCAATTTCTGAGTTTCATCGTCAATAAGGAGGTCGGGGATATACAGTAAACCTGAAGTAAAGCATCGGAATCTATAACTAGTGTCACAGGAATGGTTCAAAACATAGACAGTAAGAAGAGCCAGTCTTCTTGTACTTGAGTCAGCATTGAGCTGTTTGTATTTAATTCTGATGCAATTTCTGTGTTTCATCATCAATAAGAAGGTCAGAGGGATGCAGTAAGCTTGAAGTGAAGCATCGGAATATATAACTAGTGTCACAGGAATAGTTCAAAACATAGACAGTAAGAAGAGTCACTTTTCTTGTACTTATGTCGGCATTGTGACCTTTGTAATTAATTCCGATGCAATATCTGTGTTTCATCGACAATAAGAGGGTCAGAGGTATACAGTAAACCCGAAGTGAAGCATCAGAATCTATAACTGGTGTCACAATAATGGTTCAAAACATAGACAGTAAGAAGAGTCAGTTTTCTTGTACTTAAGTCGGCATTGTGCCTTTTCTATTTAATTCCGATGCAATTATTGTATTTCATCGTCAATAAGAACGTCAGAGGGATACAGTAAGCTTGAAGTGAAGCATCGGAATCTATAACTAGTGTCACAGGAATGGTTCAAAACATAGACAGTAAGAAGAGTCAGTTTTCTTGTACTTAAGTCGGCATTGTGCCTTTTGTATTTAATTCCGATGCAATTATTGTGTTTCATCGTCAATAAGAAGTTCAGAGGGATACAGTAAACCTGAAGTGAAGCATCAGAATGTATAACTAGTGTCACAGGAAAGGTTCAAAAGATAGACAGTAAGAACAGTCAGTTTTCTTGAACTTAAGTCGGCATTGTGTTTTTTCTATTTAATTCCGATGCAATTTCTGTGTTTCGTCGTCAATAATAAGGTCCAAGGGATACAGTTAACCTGAGGTGAAGCATCGGGATCTAAAACCGGTCTCACAGGAAAGTTTCATAACGTTGACAGTAAGAAGAGCCAGTCTGCTTGTATTTGAGTCGGCATTGTGCATTTTGTATTTAATTCCGATGCAATTTCTGTGTTTCATCGTCAATAAGAAGGTCAGCGGGATTCAGTAAAACTAAAGTGAAGAATCGGAATCTATAACTGGCGTCACAGGAATGGTTCAAAACATAGACAGTAAGAAGAGTCAGTTTTCTTGTACTTAAATGGGCATTGTGTCTTTTGTATTTAATTCCGATGAAATTTCTGTGTTTCATCGTCAATAAGAAGGTCAGAGGGACACAGAAAACCTGAAGTGAAGCATTGGAATCTATAACTAGTGTCACAGGAATGGTTCAAAACATAGACAGTAAGAAGAGTCAGTTTTCTTGTACTTAAGACGGCATTGTGCCTTTTGTATTTAATTCCGATGCAATATCTGTGTTTCATCGTCAATACGAAGGTCAGAGGGATAAGACAATATGTGAGAAGTAGGGACTGCTAGTGTTTGCACGTGTGTTAATAATTCAGCAAGGGACTGGAGAACGGCATTGCTGGTTCTAAGGACAATTCCAAACACTTTGTGAGTGCGCAAGTGGTGGTTATGGACTTGCTATATTATCTGCAAGACTCTTCAATGGTGAGTGTGTACCTGCTCAGTCACAACAGATGGCTGCTGGCCATCTCTACAAGGACTACAGTGGGTCTGCGTCTTTGCTGACTCACCAGTACCATTATTTCTACAAGGACTGCAGTGGGTCTGCACCTCTGGTGGCCCACCAATACCGTAATCTCTACCAGGACTACAGTGGGTCTGCTCTGTGATGACCTACCTACCAATACTCTTCAAAATTTCGACTGACTCTGCTGTGGGTTTGCTCTGTTGTGGCGTATTACCTGTATGCATGTCAAGAGTCAGCACTGTCTTTCCGTTGGACGGACAACACTATTTCTTCAAGACTGCATGGAAATCCACTACTTCCGTGTGCATTTTCTTCTACTGCTCAGACTTTGAGAAAAACACTACTATTTTACCGTGATGAATGATCAGGACTGTCTTTATGGACTGTGAGAAAATTTTAGCTTTTGACCAACATTGTATCAATAAGTGTGTGCATTTGATATCTTTGTTATTGTAATTGTGAAAAAGATCTTAACAAATATGTATTGGCCAATGCCCAAAAAAATTTGTAAAATTTCTTTTGTGGGGAGCATGGGGGCTACGTAAGTAGGCTGTTTAGGTTTTTTTATTGGTAACGCCACCTCTGTATGAAAATCAATGTCTGTGCTGTGTGCAGTCTGTGGCTGCTTTGCATTGTTGTAATACTCGCCATTGTAGTGTTAGGCAGCTGGCTGTGAACAGCGAGTAGCGTTGGGCAGTTGGAGGCGAGCCGCCAGCAGTGGTGGATGTGGGGAGAGAGATGGCGGAGTTTTGAAATTTGTCATGAACTGCTATATTTATATATGATGATATCAAGGTAAATACATTGTTTGTTCTCTATTAATATCTTTCATTTGCTAACTATCCCTATCAGTAGTTAGTGCCTTCAGTAGTATGAATCTTTTATTTAGCTGGCAGTAGTGGCGCTCGCTGTATTGCAGTAGCTTGAGTAGCGAAGATTTTTGTGAGGTAAGTGATTTGTGAAAGGTATAGTTTACGGTTAGTCAGGGCCCATTCTTTTGTAGGGGTTATTGAAAGTCAGATTGCGTTGCGCTACACAATATTTTGTGTGTCAGTTTAAGGACAGTCATGTATAATTGTTCAAAAAAGGGGACGTTTCAACAGTAAACCTGAAGTGAAGCATCGGAATCTATAACTAGTGTCACAGGAATGGTTCAAAACATAGACAGTAAGAAGAGTCAGTTTTCTTGTACTTAAATGGGCATTGTGTCTTCTGTATTTAATTCCGATGAAATTTCTGTGTTTCATCGTCAATAAGAAGGTCAGAGGGACACAGAAAACCTGAAGTGAAACATTGGAATCTACAACTAGTGTCACAGGAATGGTTCAAAACATAGACAGTAAGAAGAGTCAGTTTTCTTGTACTTAAGACGGCATTGTGCCTTTTGTATTTAATTCCGATGCAATATCTGTGTTTCATCGTCAATACGAAGGTCAGTGGGATACAGTAAAACTGAATTGAAGCATCGGACTCTATAACTAGTGTCATAGGAATGGTTTAAAACATAGACAGTAAGAAGAGCCAGTCTTCTTGTACTTGATTCGGCATTGTGCCTTTTGTATTTAATTCCGATGCAATTTCTGTGTTTCATTGTCAATAAGGAGGTCAGAGGGATACAGTTAACCTGAAGTGAAGTATCGGAATCTATAACTAGTGTCACAGGAATGGTTCAAAGCATTGAAAGTAAGAATAGTCAGTTTTCTTGTACTTAAGTCGCCATTGTGCCTTTTGTATTTAATTCCGATGCTGTTTCTGTGTTTCGTCGTCAATAATAAGGTCCAAGGGATACAGTAAACCTGAAGTGAAGCATCGGAATCTAAAACCGGTGTCACAGGAAAGGTTCATAACACAGACAGTAAGAAGAGCCAGTCTTCTTGTATTTGAGTCGGCATTGTGCCTTTTGTATTTAATTCCGATGGAATTTCTGTGTTTCATCGTCTATAAGAAGGTCAGCGGGATTCAGTAAACCTGAAGTGAAGAATCGGAATCTATAACTAGTGTCACAGGAATGGTTCAAAACATTGACACTAAGAAGAGTCAGTTTTCTTGTACTTAAGTCAGCATTGAGCCTTTTGTATTTAATTCCGATGCAATTTCTGTGTTTCATCGTCAATAAGAAGGTCAGAGGGATAAGACAATATGTGAGAAGTAGGGACTGTTAGTGTTTGCACGTGTGTTAATAATTCAGCAAGGGATTGGAGAACAGCATTGGTGGTTCTAAGGACAATTCCAAACACTTTGTGAGTGCACAAGTGGTGGTTATGGACTTGCTATATTATCTGCAAGACTCTTCAATGGTGAGTGTGTACCTGCTCAGTCACAATAGATGGCTGCTGGCCATCTCTACAAAGACTACAGTGGGTCGGCGTCTTTGCTGACTCACCAGTACCATTATTTCTACAAGGACTGCAGTGGGTCTGCACCTCTGGTGGCCCACCAATACCGTAATCTCTACCAGGACTACAGTGGGTCTGCTCTGTGATGACCTACCTACCAATACTCTTCAAAATTTCGACTGACTCTGCTGTGGGTTTGCTCTGTTGTGGCCTATTACCTGTATGCATGTCAAGAGTCAGCACTGTCTTTCCGTTGGAAGGACAACACTATTTCTTCAAGACTGCATGGAAATCCACTACTTCCGTGTGCATTTTCTTCTACTGCTCAGACTTTGAGAAAAACACTACTATTTTACCGTGATGAATGATCAGGACTGTCTTTATGGATTGTGAGAAAATTTTAGGTTTTGACCAACATTGTATCAATAAGTGTGTGCATTTGATATCTTTGTTATTGTAATTGTGAAAAAAATCTTAACAAATATGTATTGGCCAATGCCCAAAAAAATTTGTAAAATTTCTTTTGTGGGGAGCATGGGGGCTACGTAAGTAGGCAGTTTAGGTTTTTTTATTGGTAACGCCACCTCTGTATGAAAATCAATGTCTGTGCTGTGTGCAGTCTGTGGCTGCTTTGCATTGTTGTAATACTCGCCATTGTAGTGTTAGGCAGCTGGCTGTGACCAGCGCGTAGCGTTGGGCAGTTGGAGGCGAGCCGCCAGCAGTGGTGGATGTGGGGAGAGAGATGGCGGAGTTTTGAAATTTGTCATGAACTGCTATATTTATATATGATGATATCAAGGTAAATACATTGTTTGTTCTCTATTAATATCTTTCATTTGCTAACTATCCCTATCAGTAGTTAGTGCCTTCAGTAGTATGAATCTTTTATTTAGCTGGCAGTAGTGGCGCTCGCTGTATTGCAGTAGCTTGAGTAGCGAAGATTTTTGTGAGGTAAGTGATTTGTGAAAGGTATAGTTTACGGTTAGTCAGGGCCCATTCTTTTGTAGGGTTTATTGAAAGTCAGATTGCGTTGCGCTACACAATATTTTGTGTGTCAGTTTAAGGACAGTCATGTATAATTGTTCAAAAAAGGCGACGTTTCAACAGTAAACCTGAAGTGAAGCATCGGAATCTATAACCAGTGTCACAGGAATGGTTCAAAACATAGACAGTAAGAAGAGTCAGGTTTCTTGTACTTAAGTGGGCAATGTGTCTTTTGTATTTAATTCCGATGAAATATCTGTGTTTCATCGTCAATAAGGAGGCCAGATGGATACAGTAAATCTGAAGTGAAGCATCGGAATCTAAAACCGGGCTCACAGGAAAGGTTCAAATCAGAGACAGTAAGAAGAGCCAGTCTTCTTGTACTTGAGTCGGTATTGTACCTTTTGTATTTAATTCCGATGCAATTTCTGTGTTTCATCGTCAATACGGAGGCCAGATGGATACAGTAAACCTGAAGTGAAGCATCGGAATCTATAACTAGTGTCACAGGAATGGTTCTAACATAGTCAGTAAGAAGAGTCAGTTTTCATGTACTTACGTCGGCATTGTGCCTTTTGTATTTAATTCTGATGCAATTTCTGCTTTTCGTCGTCAATAAGAAGGTCCACGGGATACAGTAAACGTGAAGTGAAGCATCGGACGCAATAACTAGTGTCACATGAATGGTTCAAAACATAACAGTAAGAAGAGTCCGATTTCTGCTAATTAAGTCGGCATTGTGCCTTTTGAGTTTAATTCCGATGCACTTTCTGTGTTTCATCGTCAATAAGAAGGTCAGAGGGATAAAGTAAATCTAATGTGAAGCATCGGAATCTATAACTAGTGTCACAGGAGTGGTTAAAAGCATAGACAGTAAGAAGAGTCAGTTTTCTTCTACTTAAGTCGGCATTGTACCTTCTGTATATAATACCGAAGCAATTTCTGTGTTTCATCGTCAATAAGAAGGTCAGAGGGATACAGTAAACCTGAAGTGAAGCATCGGAATCTATAACTAGTGTCACAGGAACGGTTCAAAACATAAACAGTAAGAAGAGTCAGTTTTCTTATACTTAAGTCGGCATTGTGCCTTTTGTATTTAATTCCGATGCAATTTCTGTGTTTCATCGTCAAAAGATTGTCAGAGTGATACAGTAAACCTGAAGTGAAGCATCGGAATCTAAAACCGGTCTTACAGGAAATGTTCAAACATAGACAGTAAGAAGAACCAGTCTTCTTGTACTTGAGTCGGCATTGTACCTTTTGTATTTAATTCAAATGCAATTTCTGTGTTTCGTCGTCAATAAGGAGGCCAGAGGGATACAGTAAATCTGAAGTGAAGCATCGGAATCTATAACTAGTGTCACAGGAATGGTTCAAAAATGGACACTAAGTAGAGTCAGTTTTCTTGTACGTAAGTCGGCATTGTGCCTTTTGTATTTAATTCCGATGCAATTTCTGTGTTTCGTCGTCAATAGGAATGTCCGAGGTATACAGTAATCCTGAAGAGAAGCATCGTAATCTAAAACCGGACTCACAGGAAAGGTTCAAAACATAGACAGTAAGAAGAGCCAGTCTTCTTGTATTTGAGTCGGCATTTTGCCTTTTGTATTTAATCCCGATGCAATTTCTAAGTTTCATCGTCCATAAGAACGTCAGAGGGATACAGTAAACCTGAAGTGAAGCATCGGAATCTATAACTAGTGTCACAGGAATGGTTCAATACATAGACAGTAAGAAGAGTCCGTTTTCTTGTACTTAAATTGTCATTGTGCCTTTTGTATTTAATTCCGATGCAATTTCTGAGTTTCATCGTCAATAAGGAGGTCGGGGATATACAGTAAACCTGAAGTGAAGCATCGGAATCTGTAACTAGTGTCACAGGAATGGTTCAAAACATAGACAGTAAGAAGAGCCAGTTTTCTTGTACTTAAGTCAGCATTGAGCCATTTGTATTTAATTCCGATGCAATTTCTGTGTTTCATCATCAATAAGAAGGTCAGAGGGATGCAGTAAGCTTGAAGTGAAGCATCGGAATATATAACTAGTGTCACAGGAATGGTTCGAAACATAGACAGTAACAAGAGTCACTTTTCTTGTACTTAAGTGGGCATTGTGTCTTTTGTATTTAATTCCGATGAAATTCCTGTGTTTCATCGGCAATAAGAAGGTCAGAGGGATACAGGAAGCCTGAAGTGAAGCATCGGAATCTATAACTAATGTCACAGGAATCGTTCAAAACATAGACAGTAAGAAGAGTCAGTTTTCTTGTACTTAAGACGGCATTGTGCCTTTTGTATTAAATTCCGAAGCAATTTCTATCTTTCATCTTCAATAAGAAGGTCAGAGGGATACAGTCAACCTGAAGTGAAGCATCGGAAACTATAACTAGTTACACAGGAGTGGTTCATATCATAGACAGTAATAAGAGTCAGTTTTCTTGTACTTAAGTCGGCATTGTGACCTTTGTATTTAATTCCGATGCAATATCTGTGTTTCATCGACAATAAGAGGGTCAGAGGTATACAGTAAACCCGAAGTGAAGCATCAGAATCTATAACTGGTGTCACAAGAATGGTTCAAAACATAGACAGTAAGAAGAGTCAGTTTTCTTGTACTTAAGTCGGCATTGTGCCTTTTGTATTTAATTCCGATGCAATTATTGTGTTTCATCGTCAATAAGAACGTCAGAGGGATACAGTAAGCTTGAAGTGAAGCATCGGAATCTATAACTAGTGTCACAGGAATGGTTCAAAACATAGACAGTAAGAAGAGTCAGTTTTCTTGTACTTAAGTCGGCATTGTGCTTTTTGTATTTAATTCCGATGCAATTATTGTGTTTCATCGTCAATAAGAAGTTCAGAGGGATACAGTAAACCTGAAGTGAAGCATCAGAATGTATAACTAGTGTCACAGGAAAGGTTCAAAAGATAGACAGTAAGAACAGTCAGTTTTCTTGAACTTAAGTCGGCATTGTGTCTTCTCTATTTAATTCCGATGCAATATCTGTGTTTCATTGTCAATACGAAGGTCAGTGGGATACAGTAAAACTGAATTGAAGCATCGGAGTCTATAACTAGTGTCATAGGAATGGTTTAAAACATAGACAGAAAGAAGAGCCAGTCTTCTTGTACTTGATTCGGCATTGTGCCTTTTGTATTTAATTCCTATGCAATTTCTGTGTTATATTGTCAATAAGGAGGTCAGAGGGATACAGTTAACCTGAAGTGAAGTATCGGAATCTATAACTAGTGTCACAGGAATGGTTCAAAACATTGAAAGTAAGAATAGTCAGTTTTCTTGTACTTAAGTCGCCATTGTGCCTTTTGTATTTAATTCCGATGCTATTTCTGTGTTTCGTCGTCAATAATAAGGTCCAAGGGATACAGTAAACCTGAAGTGAAGCATCGGAATCTAAAACCGGTGTCACAGGAAAGGTTCATAACATAGACAGTAAGAAGAGCCAGTCTTCTTGTATTTGAGTCGGCATTGTGCCTTTTGTATTTAATTCCCATGGAATTTCTGTGTTTCATCGTCTATAAGAAGGTCAGCGGGATTCAGTAAACCTGAAGTGAAGAATCGGAATCTATAACTAGTGTCACAGGAATGGTTCAAAACATTGACACTAAGAAGAGTCAGTTTTCTTGTACTTAAGTCGGCATTGAGCCTTTTGTATTTAATTCCGATGCAATTTCTGTGTTTCATCGTCAATAAGAAGGTCAGAGGGATAAGACAATATGTGAGAAGTAGGGACTGTTAGTGTTTGCACGTGTGTTAATAATTCAGCAAGGGACTGGAGAACAGCATTGGTGGTTCTAAGGACAATTCCAAACACTTTGTGAGTGCACAAGTGGTGGTTATGGACTTGCTATATTATCTGCAAGACTCTTCAATGGTGAGTGTGTACCTGCTCAGTCACAACAGATGGCTGCTGGCCATCTCTACAAGGACTACAGTGGGTCTGCGTCTTTGCTGACTCACCAGTACCATTATTTCTACAAGGACTGCAGTGGGTCTGCACCTCTGGTGGCCCACCAATACCGTAATCTCTACCAGGACTACAGTGGGTCTGCTCTGTGATGACCTACCTACCAATACTCTTCAAAATTTCGACTGACTCTGCTGTGGGTTTGCTCTGTTGTGGCCTATTACCTGTATGCATGTCAAGAGTCAGCACTGTCTTTCCGTTGGAAGGACAACACTATTTCTTCAAGACTGCATGGAAATCCACTACTTCCGTGTGCATTTTCTTCTACTGCTCAGACTTTGAGAAAAACACTACTATTTTACCGTGATGAATGATCAGGACTGTCTTTATGGACTGTGAGAAAATTTTAGGTTTTGACCAACATTGTATCAATAAGTGTGTGCATTTGATATCTTTGATATTGTAATTGTGAAAAAAATCTTAACAAATATGTATTGGCCAATGCCCAAAAAAATTTGTAAAATTTCTTTTGTGGGGAGCATGGGGGCTACGTAAGTAGGCTGTTTAGGTTTTTTTATTGGTAACGCCACCTCTGTATGAAAATCAATGTCTGTGCTGTGTGCAGTCTGTGGCTGCTTCGTATTGTTGTAATACTCGCCATTGTAGTGTTAGGCAGCTGGCTGTGACCAGCGCGTAGCGTTGGGCAGTTGGAGGCGAGCCGCCAGCAGTGGTGGATGTGGGGAGAGAGATGGCGGAGTTTTGAAATTTGTCATGAACTGCTATATTTATATATGATGATATCAAGGTAAATACATTGTTTGTTCTCTATTAATATCTTTCATTTGCTAACTATCCCTATCAGTAGTTAGTGCCTTCAGTAGCATGAATCTTTTATTTAGCTGGCAGTAGTGGCGCTCGCTGTATTGCAGTAGCTTGAGTAGCGAAGATTTTTGTGAGGTAAGTGATTTGTGAAAGGTATAGTTTACGGTTAGTCAGGGCCCATTCTTTTGTAGGGATTATTGAAAGTCAGATTGCGTTGCGCTACACAATATTTTGTGTGTCAGTTTAAGGACAGTCATGTATAATTGTTCAAAAAAGGGGACGTTTCAACAGTAAACCTGAATTGAAGCATCGGAATCTATAACCAGTGTCACAGGAATGGTTCAAAACATAGACAGTAAGAAGAGTCAGGTTTCTTGTACTTAAGTGGGCATTGTGTCTTTTGTATTTAATTCCGATGAAATTTCTGTGTTTCATCGTCAATAAGGAGGCCAGATGGATACAGTAAATCTGAAGTGAAGCATCGGAATCTAAAACCGGGCTCACAGGAAAGGTTCAAATCAGAGACAGTAAGAAGAGCCAGTCTTCTTGTACTTGAGTCGGTATTGTGCCTTTTGTATTTAATTCCGATGCAATTTCTGTGTTTCATCGTCAATACGGAGGCCAGATGGATACAGTAAACCTGAAGTGAAGCATCGGAATCTATGACTAGTGTCACAGGAATGGTTCTAACATAGTCAGTAAGAAGAGTCAGTTATCTTGTACTTACGTCGGCATTGTGCCTTTTGTATTTAATTCCGATGCAATTTCTGCTTTTCGTCGTCAATAAGAAGGTCCACGGGATACAGTAAACGTGAAGTGAAGCATCGGACTCAATAACTAGTGTCACATGAATGGTTCAAAACATAACAGTAAGAAGAGTCCGATTTCTGCTAATTAAGTCGGCATTGTGCCTTTTGAGTTTAATTCCGATGCACTTTCTGTGTTTCATCGTCAATAAGAAGGTCAGAGGGATACAGTAAATCTAATGTGAAGCATCGGAATCTATAACTAGTGTCACAGGAGTGGTTAAAAGCATAGACAGTAAGAAGAGTCAGTTTTCTTCTACTTAAGTCGGCATTGTACCTTCTGTATATAATACCGAAGCAATTTCTGTGTTTCATCGTCAATAAGAAGGTCAGAGGGATACAGTAAACCTGAAGTGAAGCATCGGAATCTATAACTAGTGTCACAGGAACGGTTCAAAACATAAACAGTAAGAAGAGTCAGTTTTCTTACACTTAAGTCGGCATTGTGCCTTTTGTATTTAATTCCGATGCAATTTCTGTGTTTCATCGTCAAAAGATTGTCAGAGTGATACAGTAAACCTGAAGTGAAGCATCGGAATCTAAAACCGGTCTTACAGGAAATGTCCAAACATAGACAGTAAGAAGAACCAGTCTTCTTGTACTTGAGTCGGCATTGTACCTTTTGTATTTAATTCAAATGCAATTTCTGTGTTTCGTCGTCAATAAGGAGGCCAGAGGGATACAGTAAATCTGAAGTGAAGCATCGGAATCTATAACTAGTGTCACAGGAATGGTTCAAAAATGGACACTAAGAAGACTCAGTTTTCTTGTACGTAAGTCGGCATTGTGCCTTTTGTATTTAATTCCGATGCAATATCAGTGTTTCGTCGTCAATAGGAATATCCGAGGTATACAGTAATCCTGAAGAGAAGCATCGTAATCTAAAACCGGACTCACAGGAAAGGTTCAAAACATAGACAGTAAGAAGAGCCAGTCTTCTTGTATTTGAGTCGGCATTTTGCCTTTTGTATTTAATCCCGATGCAATTTCTAAGCTTCATCGTCCATAAGAACGTCAGAGGGATACAGTAATCCTGAAGTGAAGCATCGGAATCTATAACTAGTGTCACAGGAATGGTTCAATACTTAGACAGTAAGAAGAGTCCGTTTTCTTGTACTTAAGTTGTCATTGTGCCTTTTGTAATTAATTCCGATGCAATTTCTGAGTTTCATCGTCAATAAGGAGGTCGGGGATATACAGTAAACCTGAAGTGAAGCATCGGAAACTATAACTAGTTACACAGGAGTGGTTCATATCATAGACAATAATAAGAGTCAGTTTTCTTGTACTTAAGTCGGCATTGTGACCTTTGTATTTAATTCCGATGCAATATCTGTGTTTCATCGACAATAAGAGGGTCAGAGGTATACAGTAAACCCGAAGTGAAGCATCAGAATCTATAACTGGTGTCACAAGAATGGTTCAAAACATAGACAGTAAGAAGAGTCAGTTTTCTTGTACTTAAGTCGCCATTGTGCCTTTTGTATTTAATTCCGATGCTATTTCTGTGTTTCGTCGTCAATAATAAGGTCCAAGGGATACAGTAAACCTGAAGTGAAGCATCAGAATGTATAACTAGTGTCACAGGAAAGGTTCAAAAGATAGACAGTAAGAACAGTCAGTTTTCTTGAACTTAAGTCGGCATTGTGTCTTCTCTATTTAGTTCCGATGCAATATCTGTGTTTCATTGTCAATACGAAGGTCAGCGGGATACAGTAAAACTGAATTGAAGCATCGGAGTCTATAACTAGTGTCATAGGAATGGTTTAAAACATAGACAGTAAGAAGAGCCAGTCTTCTTGTACTTGATTCGGCATTGTGCCTTTTGTATTTAATTCCGATGCAATATCTGTGTTTCATCGTCAATACGAAGGTCAGAGGGATAAGACAATATGTGAGAAGTAGGGACTGCTAGTGTTTGCACGTGTGTTAATAATTCAGCAAGGGACTGGAGAACAGCATTGCTGGTTCTAAGGACAATTCCAAACACTTTGTGAGTGCACAAGTGGTGGTTATGGACTTGCTATATTATCTGCAAGACTCTTCAATGGTGAGTGTGTACCTGCTCAGTCACAACAGATGGCTGCTGACCATCTCTACAAGGACTACAGTGGGTCTGCGTCTTTGCTGACTCACCAGTACCATTATTTCTACAAGGACTGCAGTGGGTCTGCACCTCTGGTGGCCCACCAATACCGTAATCTCTACCAGGACTACAGAGGGTCTGCTCTGTGATGACCTACCTACCAATACTCTTCAAAATTTCGACTGACTCTGCTGTGGGTTTGCTCTGTTGTGGCCTATTACCTGTATGCATGTCAAGAGTCAGCACTGTCTTTCCGTTGGAAGGACAACACTATTTCTTCAAGACTGCATGGAAATCCACTACTTCCGTGTGCATTTTCTTCTGCTGCTCAGACTTTGAGAAAAACACTACTATTTTACCGTGATGAATGATCAGGACTGTGTTTATGGACTGTGAGAAAATTTTAGCTTTTGACCAACATTGTATCAATAAGTGTGTGCATTTGATATCTTTGTTATTGTAATTGTGAAAAAAATCTTAACAAATATGTATTGGCCAATGCCCAAAAAAATTTGTAAAATTTCTTTTGTGGGGAGCATGGGGGCTATGTAAGTAGACTGTTTAGGTTTTTTTATTAGTAACGCCACCTCTGTATGAAAATTATGTCTGTGCTGTGTGCAGTCTGTGGCTGCATTGCATTGTTATAATACTCGCCATTGTAGTGTTAGGCAGCTGGCTGTGAACAGCGCGTAACGTTGGGCAGTTGGAGGCGAGCCGCCAGCAGTGGTGGATGTGGGGAGAGAGATGGCGGAGTTTTGAAATTTGTCATGAACTGCTATATTTATATATGATGATATCAAGGTAAATACATTGTTTGTTCTCTATTAATATCTTTCATTTGCTAACTATCCCTATCAGTAGTTAGTGCCTTCAGTAGTATGAATCTTTTATTTAGCTGGCAGTAGTGGCGCTCGCTGTATTGCAGTAGCTTGAGTAGCGAAGATTTTTGTGTGGTAAGTGATTTGTGAAAGGTATAGTTTACGGTCAGTCAGGGCCCATTCTTTTGTAGGGATTATTGAAAGTCAGATTGCGTTGCGCTACACAATATTTTGTGTGTCAGTTTAAGGACAGTCATGTATAATTGTTCAAAAATTGGGACGTTTCAACAGTAAACCTGAAGTGAAGCATCGGAATCTATAACTAGAGTCACAGGAATGGTTCAAAACATAGACAGTAAGAAGAGTCAGGTTTCTTGTACTTAAGTGGGCATTGTGTCTTTTGTATTTAATTCCGATGAAATTTCTGTGTTTCATCGTCAATAAGAAGATCAGAGGGATACAGTAAACCTGAATTGAAGCATCGGAATCTATAACTAGTGTCACAGGAATGGTTCAAAACATAGACAGTAAGAAGAGTCAGTTTTCTTGTACTTAAGTCGGCATTGTGCCTTTTCTATTTAATTCCGATGCAATATCTGTGTTTCATCGTCAATAAGAAGGTCAGAGGGAGGCAGTGAACCTGAAGTTGAGCATCCGAATCCATAACTAGTGTCACAGGAATGGTTCAAAACATAGACAGTAAGAAGAGCCAGTCTTCTGGTACTTGAGTCGGCATTGCCCCTTTTGTATTTAATTCCAATGCCATTTCTGTGTTTCATCGACAATAAGGAGGTCAGAGGGATACAGTCAACCTGAAGGGAAGCATCGGAATCAATAACTAGTGTCACAGGAATGGTTCAAAACATAGACTGTAAGAAGAGCCAGTCTTCTTGTACTTGAGTCGGAATTGTGCCTTTTGTATTTAATTCCGATGCAATTTCTGTGTTACATCGTCAATAAGTAGGTCAGAGGGATACAGTAAAGCTGAAGTGAAGCATCGGAATCTATAACTAGTGTCACAGGAATGGTTCAAAACATAGACAGTAAGAAGAATCAGTTTTCTTGTACATAAGTCGGCATTGTGCCTTTTGTACTTAATTCCGATGCAATTTCTGTGTTTCGTCGTCAGTAAGAAGGTCCATGCGATACAGTAAACCTGAAGTGAAGCATCGGAATCTAAAACCGGTCTCACAGGAAAGGTTCAAAACATAGACAGTAAGAAGAGCCAGCCTTCCTGTACTTGACTCAGCATTGTCCTTTTTGTATTTAATTCCGATGCAATTTCTGTGTTTCATCGACAATAAGGAGGTCAGAGGGATACAGTCAATCTGAAGGGAAGCATCGGAATCAATAACTAGTGTCACAGGAATAGTTCAAAATATAGACAGTAAGAAGAATCAGTTTTCTTGTACATAAGTCGGCATTGTGCCTTTTGTAATTAATTCCGATGCAATTTCTGTGTTTCGTCGTCAGTAAGAAGGTCCATGCGATACAGTAAACCTGAAGTGAAGCATCGGAATCTAAAACCGGTCTCACAGGAAAGGTTCAAAACATAGACAGTATGAAGTGCCAGCCTTCCTGTACTTGAGTCGGCATTGTACCATTTGTATTTAATTCCAATGCAATTTCTGTGTTTCATCGACAATAAGGAGGTCAGAGGGATACAGTCAATCTGAAGGGAAGCATCGGAATCAATAACTAGTGTCACAGGAATGGTTCAAATCATAGACTGCAAGAAGAGTCTGTTTACTTGCACTTAAGTCGGCATTGTGCCTTTTGTATTTAATTCCGACGCAATTTCTGTATTTCATCGTCAATAAAATTGTCAGAGGGTACAGTAATCCTGAAGTGAAGCATCGGAATCTATAACTAGTGTCACAGGAATGGTTCAAAACATAGACAGTAAGAAGAGTCAGTTTTCTTGTACTTAATACGGCATTGTGCCTTTTGTATTTAATTCCGTAGCAATTTCTGTGTTTCATCGCCAATAAGAAGGTCAGAGGGAGTCACTGAACCTGAAGTTGAGCATCCGAATCCATAACTAGTGTCACAGGAATGGTTCAAAGCATAGACAGCAAGAAGAGTCAGTTTTCTTGTACTTAAGTCGGCATTGTGCCTTTTGTATTTAATTCCCATGCAATATCTGTGTTTCATCGTCAATAAGAAGGTCAGAGTTATACAGTAATCCTGAAGTGAAGAATCGGAATCTATAACTAGTGTCACAGGAATGGTTCAAATCATGGACTGCAAGAAGAGTCTGTTTACTTGCACTTAAGTCGGCATTGTGCCTTTTGTATTTAATTCCGATGCAATATCGGTGTTTCATCGTCAATAAGTTTGTCAGAGGGTACAGTAATCCTGAAGTGAAGCATCGGAATCTATAACTAGTGTCACAGGAATGGTTCAAACATAGACAGTAAGAAGAGTCAGTTTTCTTGTACTTAAGTCGGCATTGTGCCATTTGTATTTAATTCCGATGCAATTTCTGTGTTTCGTGCTCAATAAGAAGGTCAGAGGGAGTCACTGAACCTGAAGTTGAGCATCGGAATCTAAAACCGGTGTCACAGGAAAGGTTCAAAACGTAGACAGTATGTAGAGCCAGCCTTCTTGTACTTGAGACGGCATTGTGCCTTTTGTATTTAATTCCGATGCAATTTCAGTGTTCTATCGTCAATAAGAAGGTCAGAGGGATACAGTAACCTGAAGTGAAGCATCGGAATCTATAAGTAGTGTCAATGGAATGGTTCAAATCATAGACAGTAAGAATAGTCTGTTTTCTTGTACATCAGTCGGCATTGTGCCCTTTGTATTTAATTCCGATGCAATTTCTGCGTTTCATCGGCAATAAGAAGGTCAGAGGGATACAGCAAACCTGAAGTGAAGCATCGGAATCTATAACTACTGTCACAGGAATGGTTCAAAACATAGCGAGTAAGAAGAGTCAGTTTTCTTGTACTTAAGTCGGCATTATGCCTTTTCTATTGAATTCCGATGCAATTTCTGTGATCCATCGTCAATAAGAAGGTCAGAGGGATACAGTAAACCTGAAGAGAAGCATCGGAATCTATAGCTAGTGTCACAGGAATGGTTCAAAACATAGTCAGTTATAACAGTCAGTTTTCTTGTACTTAAGTCGGCATTGTGCCTTTTGTATTTATTTCCGATGCAATTTCTGTGTTTCGTGCTCAATGAGAAGGTCCATGGGATACAGTAAACCTGAAGTGAAGGATCGGAATCTAAAACCGGTGTCACAGGAAAGGTTCAAAACATAGACAGTATGTAGAGCCAGCCTTCTTGTACTTGAGACGGCATTGTGCCTTTTGTATTTAATTCCGATGCAATTTCTGTGTTTCATCGTCAATAAGAAGGTCAGAGGGATACAGTAACCTGAAGTGAAGCATCGGAACCTATAACTAGTGTCAATGGAATGGTTCAAAACATAGACAGTAAGAAGAGTCAGTTTTCTTGTACTTAAGTCGGCATTGTGCCCTTTGTATTTAATTCCGATGCAATTTCTGTGTTTCATCGTCAATAAGAAGGTCAGAGGGATACAGTAAACCTGAAGTGAAGCATCGGAATCTATAACTACTGTCACAGGAATGGTTCAAAACATAGCGAGTAAGAAGAGTCAGTTTTCTTGTACTTAAGTCGGCATTGTGCCTTTTGTATTGAATTCCGATGCAATTTTTGTGTTCCATCGTCAATAAGAAGGTCAGAGGGATACAGTAAACCCGAAGTGAAGCATCGGAATCTATAACTAGTGTCACCTGAATGGTTCAAAACATAGACAGCAAGAAGAGTCGGTTATCTTGTACTTAAGTCGGCATTGTGCCTTATGTATTTAGTTCCGATGCAATTTCTGTGTTTCATCGTCAATAAGAAGGTCAGAGGGATACAGTAAACCTGAAGTGAAGCATCGGAATCTATAACTAGTGTCACAGGAATGGTTCAAAACATAGACAGTAACAAGAGTCAGTTTTCTTGTACTTAAGTCGGCATTGTGCCTTTTGTATTTATCTCAGATGCAATTTCTGTGATTCATCGTCAATAAGAAGGTCAGAGGGATACAGTAAACCTGAAGTGAAGCATCGGAATCTATAACTAGTGTCACATGAATGGTTCAACACATAGACAGTAAGAAGAGTCAGTTATCTTGTACATACGTCAGCATTGGGCCTTTTGTATTTAATTCCGATGCTATTTCTGTGTTTCATCGTCAATAAGAAGGTCAGTGGGATACAGTAAACCGGAAGTGAAGAATCGGAATCTATAACTAGTGTCACAGGAATGGTTCAAACCATAGACAGTAAGAAGAGTCAGTTTTCTTGTACTTAAGTCGGCATTGTGCCTTTTGTATTTAATTCCGATGCAATTTCTGTGTTTCATCGTCAATAAGAGGGTCAGAGGGTTAGAGAAAATTATAGTGAAGCATCGGAATCTATTACTAGTGTCACATGAATGGTTCAAAATATAGACAGTAAGAAGAGTCAGTTTACTTGTACTTAAGTCAGCATTGTGCCTTTTGTATTTAATTCCGATGCCATTTCTGTGTTTCATCGTCAATAAGAAGGTCAGAGGGATACAGTAAACCTGAAGTGAAGCATCGGAAACTATAACTGGTGTCACAGGAATGGTTCAAGACATAGACAGTAAGAAGAGTCAGTTTTCTTGTACTTAAGTCGGCATTGTGCCTTTTCTATTTAATTCCTATGCAATTACTGTGTTTCATCGTCAATAAGAAGGTCAGAGGGATACAGTAAACCTGAAGTGAAGCATCGGAATCTATAACTACTGTCACAGGAATGGTTCAAATCATAGCCAGTAAGAAGAGTCAGTTTTCTTGTACTTAAGTCGGCAGTGTAACTTTTGTATTGAATTGCGATGCGATCTCTGTGTTTCATCGTCAATATAAGGTCAGAGGGATACAGTAAACCTGATGTGAAGCATCGGAATCTATAACTAGAGTCACAGGAATGGTTCAAAACATAGACAGTAAGAAGAGTCAGTTTTCTTGTACATAAGTCGGCATTGTGCCTTTTGTAGTTAATTCCGATGCAATTTCTGTGTTTCGTCGTCAGTAAGAAGGTCCATGCGATACAGTAAACCTGAAGTGAAGGATCGGAATCTAAAACCGGTCTCACAGGAAAGGTTCAAAACATAGACAGTATGAAGAGCCAGCCCTCTTATACTTGAGTCGGCATTGTGCTTTTTGTATTTAATTCCGATGCAATTTCTGTGTTTCATCGTCAATAAGAAGATCAGAGGGATACAGTAAACCTGAAGTGAAGCATCGGAATCTATAACTAGTGACAATGGAATGGTTCAAACATAGACTGTAAGAAGAGTTAGTTTTCTTGTACTTATATCGGCATTGTGCCTTTTGTATTTAATTACGATGCAATTTCTGTTTTTCATCGTCAATAAGAAGGTAAGAGGGATACAGTAAACCTGAAGTGAAGCATCGGAATCTATAACTACTGTTACAGGAATGGTTCAAATCATAGCCAGTTAGATGAGTCAGTTTTCTTGTACTTAAGTCGGCATTGTGCCTTTTGTATTGAATTCCGATGCAATTTCTGTGTTTCATCGTCAATAAGAAGGTCAGAGGGATACAGTAAACCTGAAGTGAAGCATCGGAATCTATAACTAGTGTCACAGGAATACATCAAAACTTAGACAGTAAGAACAGTCAGTTTTCTTGTACTTAAGTCGGCATTGTGCCTTTTGTATTTAATTACGATGCAATTTCTGTGTTTCATCGTCAATAAGAAGGTCAGAGGGATACAGTAAACCTGAAGTGAAGCATCGGAAACTATCACTACTGTTACAGGAATGGTTCAAATCATAGCCAGTAAGAAGAGTCAGTTTTCTTGTACTTAAGTCGGCATTGTGCCTTTTGTATTGAATTCCGATGCAATTTCCGTGATCCATCGTCAATAAGAAGGTCAGAGGGATACAGTAAACCTGAAGTGAAGCATCGGAATCTATAGCTAGTGTCACAGGAATGGTTCAAAACATAGTCAGTAAGAAGAGTCAGTTTTTTTGAACTTAAGTCGGCATTGTGTCTTTTGTATTTAATTCCGATGCAATTTCTGTGTTTCATCGTCAATAAGAAGGCCGGAGGGATACAGTAAACCTGAAGTGAAGCATCGGAATCTATAACTAGTGTCACATGAATGGTTCAAAACAAAGACAGCAAGAAGAGTCAGTTATCTTGTACTTAAGTCGGCATTGTGCCTTATGTATTTAGTTCCGATGCAATTTCTGTGTTTCATCGTCAATAAGAAGGTCAGAGGGATAGAGAAAATTATAGTCAAGCATCGGAATCTATTACTAGTGTCACATGAATGGTTCAAAATATAGACAGTAAGAAGAGTCAGTTTACTCGTACTTAAGTCAGCATTGTGCCTTTTGTATTTAATTCCGATGATATTTCTGTGTTTCATCGTCAATAAGAAGGTCAGAGGGATACAGTAAACCTGAAGTGAAGCATCGGAATCTATAACTACTGTTACAGGAATGGTTCAAAACATAGCCAGTTAGATGAGTCAGTTTTCTTGTACTTAAGTCGGCATTGTGCCTTTTGTATTGAATTCCGATGCAATTTCCGTGTTCAGTCGTCAATAAGAAGGTCAGAGGGATACAGTAAACCTGAAGTGAAGCGTCGGAATCTATAGCTAGTGTCACAGGAATGGTTCAAAACATAGTCAGTAAGAAGAGTCAGTTTTCTTGTACTTAAGTCGGCATTGTGTCTTTTGTATTTAATTCCGATGCTATTTCTGTGTTTCATCGTCAATAAGAAGGCCGGAGGGATACAGTAAACCTGAAGTGAAGCATCGGAATCTATAACTAGTGTCACATGAATGGTTCAAAACATAGACAGCAAGAAGAGTCAGTTTTCTTGTACTTAAGTTGGCGTTGTGCCTTTTGTATTTAATTCAGATGCAATTTCTGTGATTCATCGTCAATACGAAGTTCAGAGGGATACAGTAAACCTGATGTGAAACATCGGAATCTATAACTAGTGTCACATGAATGGTTCACCACATAGACAGTAAGAAGAGTCAGTTATCTTATACATAACTCAGCATTGGGACTTTTGTATTTAATTCCGATGCAATTTCTGTGTTTCATCGTCAATAAGAAGGTCAGTGGGATACAGTAAACCGGAAGTGAAGCATCGGAATCTATAACTAGTGTCACATGAATGGTTCAACACATAGACAGTAAGAAGAGTCTGTTATCTTGTACATAACTCAGCATTGGGCCTTTTGTATTTAATTCCAATGCAATTTCTGTGTTTCATCGTCAATAAGAAGGTCAGTGGGATACAGTGAACCGAAAGTGAAGCATCGGAATCTATAACTAGTGTCACAGGAATGGTTGAAAACATAGACAGTAAGAAGAGTCAGTTTTCTTGTACTTAAGTTGGCGTTGTGCCTTTTGTATTTAATTCAGATGCAATTTCTGTGATTCATCGTCAATAAGAAGTTCAGAGGGATACAGTAAACCTGATGTGAAACATCGGAATCTATAACTAGTGTCACATGAATGGTTCACCACATAGACAGTAAGAAGAGTCAGTTATCTTGTACATA
The DNA here is from genome assembly GCF_021461395.2 of Schistocerca americana. Taxonomy (NCBI): domain Eukaryota; kingdom Metazoa; phylum Arthropoda; class Insecta; order Orthoptera; family Acrididae; genus Schistocerca; species Schistocerca americana. The sequence continues at coordinate 1,550,936 of NC_060126.1, forward strand.
ACTCAGCATTGGGACTTTTGTATTTAATTCCGATGCAATTTCTGTGTTTCATCGTCAATAAGAAGGTCAGTGGGATACAGTAAACCGGAAGTGAAGCATCGGAAACTATAACTAGTGTCACAGGAATGGTTCATAACATAGACAGTAAGAAGAGTCAGTTTTCTTGTACTTAAGTCGGCATTGTGCCTTTTGTATTTAATTCCGATGCAATTTCTGTGTTTCATCGTCAATAAGAAGGTCAGAGGGATACAGTAACCCTGAAGTGAAGCATCGGAACCTATAACTAGTGTCACATGAATGGTTCAACACATAGACAGTAAGAAGAGTCACTTATCTTGTATATAAGTCAGCATTGGGCCTTTTGTATTAGATTCCGATGCAATTTCTGTGTTTCATTGTCAATAAGAAGGCCAGTGGGATACAGTAAACCGGAAGTGAAGCATCGGAATCTGTAACTAGTGTCACAGGAATGGCTCAAAACATAGACAGTAAGAAGAGTCATTTTTCTTGTACTTTAGTTGGCATTGTGCCTTTGTATTTAATTCAGATGCAATTTCTGTGACTCATCGTCAATAAGAAGGTCAGAGGGATACAGTAAACCTGAAGTGAAGCATCGGAATCTATAACTAGTGTCACATGAATGGTTCAACACATAGACAGTAAGAAGAGTCAGTTATCTTGTACATAACTCAGCATTGGGCCTTTTGTATTTAATTCCAATGCAATTTCTGTGTTTCATCGTCAATAAGAAGGTCAGTGGGATACAGTGAACCGAAAGTGAAGCATCGGAATCTATAACTAGTGTCACAGGAATGGTTCAAAACATAGACAGTAAGAAGAGTCAGTTTTCTTGTACTTAAGTTGGCGTTGTGCCTTTTGTATTTAATTCAGATGCTATTTCTGTGATTCATCGTCAATAAGAAGTTCAGAGGGATACAGTAAACCTGATGTGAAACATCGGAATCTATAACTAGTGTCACATGAATGGTTCACCACATTGACAGTAAGAAGAGTCAGTTATCTTGTACATAACTCAGCATTGGGACTTTTGTATTTAATTCCGATGCAATTTCTGTGTTTCATCGTCAATAAGAAGGTCAGTGGGATACAGTAAACCGAAAGTGAAGCATCGGAAACTATAACTAGTGTCACAGGAATGGTTCATAACATAGACAGTAAGAAGAGTCAGTTTTCTTGTACTTAAGTCGGCATTGTGCCTTTTGTATTTAATTCCGATGCAATTTCTGTGTTTCATCGTCAATAAGAAGGTCAGAGGGATACAGTAAACCTGAAGTGAAGCATCGGAATCTATAACTAGTGTCACAGGCATGGTTCTAAACATAGACAGTAAGAAGAGTCAGTTTTCTTGTATTTAAGTCGCATTGTGCCTTTTGTATTTAATTCAGATGCAATTTCTGTGATTCATCGTCAATAAGAAGGTCAGAGGGATACAGTAAACCTGAAGTGAAGCATCGGAATCTATAACTAGTGTCACATGAATGGTTCAACACATAGACAGTAAGAAGAGTCACTTATCTTGTATATAAGTCAGCATTGGGACTTTTGTATTTAATTCCGATCCAATTTCTGTGTTTCATTGTCAATAAGAAGGCCAGTGGGATACAGTAAACCGGAAGTGAAGCATCGGAATCTGTAACTAGTGTCACAGGAATGGTTCAAGACATAGACAGTAAGAAGAGTCAGTTTTCTTGTACTTAAGACGGCATTGTGCCTTTTGTATTTAACTCCGATGCAATTTCTGTGTTTCATCGTCAATAAGAAGGTCGGAGGAATACAGAAAACTTGTAGTGAAGCATCGGAATCTATTACTAGTGTCACATGAATGGTTCAAAATATAGACAGTAAGAAGAGTCAGTTTTCTTGTACTTAAGTCGGAATTGTGCCTTTTCTATTTAATTCCTATGCAATTACTGTGTTTCATCGTCAATAAGAAGGTCAGAGGGATACAGTAAACCTGAAGTGAAGCATCGGAATCTATTACTGGTGTCACAGGAATGGTTCAAAACATAGACAGTAAGAAGAGTCAGTTTTCTTGTACTTAAGTCGGCATTGTGCCTTTTCTATTTAATTCCTATGCAATTACTGTGTTTCATCGTCAATAAGAAGGTCAGAGGGATACAGTAAACCTGAAGTGAAGCATCGGAATCTATAACTACTGTCACAGGAATGGTTCAAATCATAGCCAGTAAGAAGAGTCAGTTTTCTTGTACTTAAGTCGGCAGTGTAACTTTTGTATTGAATTGCGATGCGATCTCTGTGTTTCATCGTCAATATAAGGTCAGAGGGATACAGTAAACCTGATGTGAAGCATCGTAATCTATAACTAGAGTCACAGGAATGGTTCAAAACATAGACAGTAAGAAGAGTCAGTTTTCTTGTACATAAGTCGGCATTGTGCCTTTTGTAGTTAATTCCGATGCAATTTCTGTGTTTCGTCGTCAGTAAGAAGGTCCATGCGATACAGTAAACCTGAAGTGAAGGATCGGAATCTAAAACCGGTCTCACAGGAAAGGTTCAAAACATAGACAGTATGAAGAGCCAGCCCTCTTATACTTGAGTCGGCATTGTGCTTTTTGTATTTAATTCCGATGCAATTTCTGTGTTTCATCGTCAATAAGAAGATCAGAGGGATACAGTAAACCTGAAGTGAAGCATCGGAATCTATAACTAGTGACAATGGAATGGTTCAAACATAGACAGTAAGAAGAGTTAGTTTTCTTGTACTTATATCGGCATTGTGCCTTTTGTATTTAATTACGATGCTATTTCTGTTTTTCATCGTCAATAAGAAGGTAAGAGGGATACAGTAAACCTGAAGTGAAGCATCGGAATCTATAACTACTGTTACAGGAATGGTTCAAATCATAGCCAGTTAGATGAGTCAGTTTTCTTGTACTTAAGTCGGCATTGTGCCTTTTGTATTGAATTCCGATGCAATTTCCGTGTTCAGTCGTCAATAAGAAGGTCAGAGGGATACAGTAAACCTGAAGTGAAGCGTCGGAATCTATAGCTAGTGTCACAGGAATGGTTCAAAACATAGTCAGTAAGAAGAGTCAGTTTTCTTGTACTTAAGTCGGCATTGTGTCTTTTGTATTTAATTCCGATGCTATTTCTGTGTTTCATCGTCAATAAGAAGGCCGGAGGGATACAGTAAACCTGAAGTGAAGCATCGGAATCTATGACTAGTGTCACATGAATGGTTCAAAACATAGACAGCAAGAAGAGTCAGTTTTCTTGTACTTAAGTTGGCGTTGTGCCTTTTGTATTTAATTCAGATGCAATTTCAGTGATTCATCGTCAATAAGAAGTTCAGAGGGATACAGTAAACCTGATGTGAAACATCGGAATCTATAACTAGTGTCACATGAATGGTTCACCACATAGACAGTAAGAAGAGTCAGTTATCTTGTACATAACTCAGCATTGGGACTTTTGTATTTAATTCCGATGCAATTTCTGTGTTTCATCGTCAATAAGAAGGTCAGTGGGATACAGTAAACCGGAAGTGAAGCATCGGAATCTATAACTAGTGTCACAGGAATGGTTCAAAACATAGACAGTAAGAAGAGTCATTTTTCTTGTACTTTAGTTGGCATTGTGCCTTTGTATTTAATTCAGATGCAATTTCTGTGACTCATCGTCAATAAGAAGGTCAGAGGGATACAGTAAACCTGAAGTGAAGCATCGGAATCTATAACTAGTGTCACATGAATGGTTCAACACATAGACAGTAAGAAGAGTCAGTTATCTTGTACATAACTCAGCATTGGGCCTTTTGTATTTAATTCCAATGCAATTTCTGTGTTTCATCGTCAATAAGAAGGTTAGTGGGATACAGTGAACCGAAAGTGAAGCATCGGAATCTATAACTAGTGTCACAGGAATGGTTCAAAACATAGACAGTAAGAAGAGTCAGTTTTCTTGTACTTAAGTTGGCGTTGTGCCTTTTGTATTTAATTCAGATGCAATTTCTGTGATTCATCGTCAATAAGAAGTTCAGAGGGATACAGTAAACCTGATGTGAAACATCGGAATCTATAACTAGTGTCACATGAATGGTTCACCACATAGACAGTAAGAAGAGTCAGTTATCTTGTACATAACTCAGCATTGGGACTTTTGTATTTAATTCCGATGCAATTTCTGTGTTTCATCGTCAATAAGAAGGTCAGTGGGATACAGTAAACCGGAAGTGAAGCATCGGAAACTATAACTAGTGTCACAGGAATGGTTCATAACATAGACAGTAAGAAGAGTCAGTTTTCTTGTACTTAAGTCGGCATTGTGCCTTTTGTATTTAATTCCGATGCAATTTCTGTGTTTCATCGTCAATAAGAAGGTCAGAGGGATACAGTAAACCTGAAGTGAAGCATCGGAATCTATAACTAGTGTCACAGGCATGGTTCTAAACATAGACAGTAAGAAGAGTCAGTTTTCTTGTATTTAAGTCGCATTGTGCATTTTGTATTTAATTCAGATGCAATTTCTGTGATTCATCGTCAATAAGAAGGTCAGAGGGATACAGTAAACCTGAAGTGAAGCATCGGAATCTATAACTAGTGTCACATGAATGGTTCAACACATAGACAGTAAGAAGAGTCACTTATCTTGTATATAAGTCAGCATTGGGCCTTTTGTATTTAATTCCGATGCAATTTCTGTGTTTCATTGTCAATAAGAAGGCCAGTGGGATACAGTAAACCGGAAGTGAAGCATCGGAATCTGTAACTAGTGTCACAGGAATGGTTCAAAACATAGACAGTAAGAAGAGTCATTTTTCTTGTACTTTAGTTGGCATTGTGCCTTTGTATTTAATTCAGATGCAATTTCTGTGACTCATCGTCAATAAGAAGGTCAGAGGGATACAGTAAACCTGAAGTGAAGCATCGGAATCTATAACTAGTGTCACATGAATGGTTCAACACATAGATAGTAAGAAGAGTGAGTTATCTTGTACATAACTCAGCATTGGGCCTTTTGTATTTAATTCCAATGCAATTTCTGTGTTTCATCGTCAATAAGAAGGTCAGTGGGATACAGTGAACCGAAAGTGAAGCATCGGAATCTATAACTAGTGTCACAGGAATGGTTCAAAACATAGACAGTAAGAAGAGTAAGTTTTCTTGTACTTAAGTTGGCGTTGTGCCTTTTGTATTTAATTCAGATGCAATTTCTGTGATTCATCGTCAATAAGAAGTTCAGAGGGATACAGTAAACCTGATGTGAAACATCGGAATCTATAACTAGTGTCACATGAATGGTTCACCACATAGACAGTAAGAAGAGTCAGTTATCTTGTACATAACTCAGCATTGGGACTTTTGTATTTAATTCCGATGCAATTTCTGTGTTTCATCGTCAATAAGAAGGTCAGTGGGATACAGTAAACCGGAAGTGAAGCATCGGAAACTATAACTAGTGTCACAGGAATGGTTCATAACATAGACAGTAAGAAGAGTCAGTTTTCTTGTACTTAAGTCGGCATTGTGCCTTTTGTATTTAATTCCGATGCAATTTCTGTGTTTCATCGTCAATAAGAATGTCAGAGGGATACAGTAAACCTGAAGTGAAGCATCGGAATCTATAACTAGTGTCGCAGGCATGGTTCTAAACATAGACAGTAAGAAGAGTCAGTTTTCTTGTATTTAAGTCGCATTGTGCCTTTTGTATTTAATTCAGATGCAATTTCTGTGATTCATCGTCAATAAGAAGGTCAGAGGGATACAGTAAACCTGAAGTGAAGCATCGGAATGTATAACTAGTGTCACATGAATGGTTCAACACATAGACAGTAAGAAGAGTCACTTATCTTGTATATAAGTCAGCATTGGGCCTTTTGTATTTAATTCCGATGCAATTTCTGTGTTTCATTGTCAATAAGAAGGCCAGTGGGATACAGTAAACCGGAAGTGAAGCATCGGAATCTGTAACTAGTGTCACAGGAATGGTTCAAGGCATAGACAGTAAGAAGAGTCAGTTTTCTTGTACTTAAGACGGCATTGTGCCTTTTGTATTTAACTCCGATGCAATTTCTGTGTTTCATCGTCAATAAGAAGGTCAGAAGGATACAGTAAACCTGAAGTGTAGCATCGGAATCTATAACTAGTGTCACAGGAATGGTTCAAAACTTAGACAGTAAGAAGAGTCACTTTTCTTGAACTTAAGTAGGCATTGTGCTTTTTTTAAAATTCCGATGCGATTTGTGTGTTTCATCGTCATTAAGAAGGTCAGAGGGATACAGTAAACCTGAAGTGAAGCATCGGCATCTACACTCCTGGAAATTGAAATAAGAACACCGTGAATTCATTGTCCCAGGAAGGGGAAACTTTATTGACACATTCCTGGGGTCAGATACATCAAATGATCACACTGACAGAACCACAGGCACATAGACACAGGCAACAGAGCATGCACAATGTCGGCACTAGTACAGTGTATATCCACCTTTCGCAGCAGTGCAGGCTGCTATTCTCCCATGGAGAGGATAGTAGAGATGCTGGATGTAGTCCTGTGGAACGGCTTGCCATGCTATTTCCACCTGGCGCCTCAGTTGGACCAGCGTTCGTGCTGGACGTGCAGACCGCGTGAGACGACGCTTCATCCAGTCCCAAATATGCTCAATGGGGGACAGATCCGGAGATCTTGCTTTCCATGGTAGTTGACTTACACCTTCTAGAGCACGTTGGGTGGCACGGGATACATGCGGACGTGCATTGTCCTGTTGGAACAGCAAGTTCCCTTTCCGGTCTAGGAATGGTAGAACGATGGGTTCGATGACGGTTTGGATGTACCGTGCACTATTCAGTGTCCCCTCGACGATCACCAGTGGTGTACGGCCAGTGTAGAAGATCGCTCCCCACACCATGATGCCGGGTGTTGGCCCTATGTGCCTCGGTCGTATGCAGTCCTGATTGTGGCGCTCACCTGCACGCGCCAAATACGCATACGACCATCATTGGCACCAATCCAGAAGCGACTCTCATCGCTGAAGACGACACGTCTCCATTCGTCCCTCCATTCACGCCTGTCGCGACACCACTGGAGGCGGGCTGCACGATGTAGGGGCGTGAGCGGAAGACGGCCTAACGGTGTGCGGGACCGTAGCCCAGCTTCATGGAGACGGTTGCGAATGGTCCTCGCCGATACCCCAGGAGCAACAATGTCCCTAATTTGCTAGGAAGTGGCGGTGCGGTCCCCTACGGCACTGCGTAGGATCCTACGGTCTTGGCGTGCATCCGTGCATAGCTGCGGTCCGGTCCCAGGTCGACGGGCACGTGCACCTTCCGACGACCACTGTCGACAATATCGATGTACGGTGGAGACCTCACGCCCCACGTGTTGAGCAATTCGGCGGTACGTCCACCCGGCCTCCCGCATGCCCACTATACGCCCTCGCTCAAAGTCCGTCAACTGCACATACGGTTCACGTCCACGCTGTCGCAGCATGCTACCAGTGTTAAAGACTGCGATGGAGCTCCGTATGCCACGGGAAACTGGCTGACACTGACGGCGGCGGAGCACAAATGCTGCGCAGCTAGCGCCCTTCGACGGCCAACACCGCGGTTCCTGGTGTGTCCGCTGTGCCGTGCGTGTGATCATTGCTTGTACAGCCCTCTCGCAGTGTCCGGAGCAAGTATGGTGGGTCTGACACACCGGTGTCAATGTGTTCTTTTTTCCATTTCCAGGAGTGTATAACTAGTGTCACAGGAATGGTTCAAAACATAGAGAGTAAGATGAGACAGTCTTCTTGTACTTAAGTCGGCATTGAACCTTTTGTATTTAATTCCGATGCAATCTCTGTGTTTCATCGTCAATATAAGGTCAGAGGGATACAGTAACCCTGAAGTGAAGCATCGGAATCTATAACTAGTGTCACAGGAATGGTTCAAAACATAGACAGTAAGAAGAGTCAGTTTTCTTGTACTTAAGTTGGCATTGTGCCTTTTGTATTTCATTCAGATGCAATTTCTGTGATTCATCGTCAATAAGAAGGTCAGAGGGATACAGTAAACCTGAAGTGAAGCATCGGAATCTATAACTAGTGTCACATGAATGGTTCAACACATAGACAGTAAAAAAGAGTGAGTTATCTTGTACATAACTCAGCATTGGGCCTTTTGTATTTAATTCCGATGCAATTTCTGTGTTTCATCGTCAATAAGAAGGTCAGTGGGATACAGTAAACCGGAAGTGAAGCATCAGAATGTGTAACTAGTGTCACAGGAATGGTTCAAATGATAGACAGTAAGAAGTGTCAGTTATCTTGTACTTAAGTCGGCTTTGTGCCTTATGTATTTAGTTCCGATGCAATTTCTGTGTTTCATCGTCAATATGAAGGTCAGAGGGATACAGTAAACCTGAAGTGAAGCATCGGAATCAATAACTAGTGTCACAGGAATGGTTCAAAACATAGACAGTAAGAAGAGTCAGTTTTCTTGTACTTAAGTGGGCATTGTGCCTTTTGTATTTAATTCAGATGCAATTTCTGTGATTCATCGTCAATAAGAAGGTCAGAGGGATACAATTAACCTGAAGTGAAGCATCGGAATCTATAACTAGTGTCACATGAATGGTTCAACACATAGACAGTAAGAAGAGTCAGTTATCTTGTACATAACTCAGCATTGGGCCTTTTGTATTTAATTCCGATGCAATTTCTGTGTTTCATCGTCAATAAGAAGGTCAGTGGGATACAGTAAACCAGAAGTGAAGCATCGGAATCTATAACTAGTGTCACAGGAATGGTTCAAAACATAGACAGTATGAAGAGTCGGTTTTCTTGTACTTAAGTCGGCATTGTGCCTTTTTAATTTAAATCCGATGCAATTTCTGTGTTTCATCGTCAATAAGAAGGTCAGAGGGATACAGAAAACTTGTAGTGAAGCATCGGAATCTATTACTAGTGTCACATGAATGGTTCAAATTATAGACAGTAAGAAGAGTCAGTTTTCTGGTACTTAAGTAGGCATTGTGCTTTTTTTTTAATTCAGATGCGATTTCTGTGTTTCATCGTCAATAAGAAGGTCAGAAGGATACAGTAAACCTGAAGTGTAGCATCGGAATCTATAACTAGTGTCACAGGAATGGTTCAAAACTTAGACAGTAAGAAGAGTCAGTTTTCTTGAACTTAAGTAGGCATTGTGCTTTTTTTTAAATTCCGATGCGATTTGTGTGTTTCATCGTCATTAAGAAGGTCAGAGGGATACAGTAAACCTGAAGTGAAGCATCGGCATCTATAACTAGTGTCACAGGAATGGTTCAAAACATAGAGAGTAAGATGAGACAGTCTTCTTGTACTTAAGTCGGCATTGATCATTTTGTATTTAATTCCGATGCAATCTTTGTGTTTAATCGTCAATATAAGGTCAGAGGGATACAGTAAACCTGAAGTTAAGCATCGGAATCTATAACTAGTGTCACAGGAATGGTTCAAACATAGACAGTAAGAAGAGTCAGTTTTCTTGTACATAAGTCGGCATTGTGCCGTTTGTATTTAATTCCGATGCAATCTCTGTGTTTCATCGTCAATATAAGGTCAGAGGGATACAGTAAACCTGAAGTGAAGCATCGGAATCTATAACTAGTGTCACAGGAATGGTTCAAATCATAGACAGTACGAAGAGTCAGTTTTCTTGTACATAAGTCGGCATTGTGCCTTTTGTATTTAATTCCAATGCAAATTTCTGTGTTTCGTCGTCATTAAGAAGGTCCATGCGATACAGTAAACCTGAAGTGAAACATCGGAATCTATAACTACTGTCACAGGAATGGTTCAAATCATAGCCAGTAAGAAGAATCAGTTTTCTTCTACTTAAGTCGGCATTGTGCCTTTTGTATTGAATTCCGATGCAATTTCTGTGTTCCATCGTCAATAAGAAGGTCAGAGGGATACAGTAAACCTGAAGTGAAGCATCGGAATCTATAGCTAGTGTCACAGGAATGGTTCAAAACATAGTCAGTAAGAAGAGTCATATTTCTTGTACTTAAGTCGGCATTGTGCCCTTTGTATTTAATTCCGATGCAATTTCTGTGTTTCATCGTCAATAAGAATGCCGGAGGGATACAGTAAACCTGAAGTGAAGCATCAGAATCTATAACTAGTGTCACATGAATGGTTCAAAACATAGACAGCAAGAAGAGTCAGTTATCCTGTACTTATGTCGGCATTGGGCCTTATGTATTTAGTTCCGATGCAATTTATGTGTTTCATCGTCAATACGAAGGTCAGAGGGATACAGTAAACCAGAAGTGAAGCATCGGAATCAATAACTAGTGTCACAGGAATGGTTCAAAACATAGACAGTAAGAAGAGTCAGTTTTCTTGTACTTAAATCGGCATTGAGCCTATTGTATTTAATTCCGATGCAATTTCTGTGTTTCATCGTCAATAAGAAGGTCAGAAGGATACAGTAGAGCTGAAGTGAAGCATCTGAATCTATAACTAGTGTCCCAGAAATACATCAAAACTTAGACAGTAAGAAGAGTCAGTTTTCTTGTACTTAAGTCGGCATTGTGCATTTTGTATTTAGTTCCGATGCAATTTCTGTGTTTCATCGTCAATATGAAGGTCAGAGGGATAGAGTGAACCTGAAGTGAAGCATCGGAATCTACAACTAGTGTCACAGGAAAGGTTCAAAACATAGACAGTACGAAGAGTCAGTTTTCTTGTACTTAAGTTGGCATTGTGCCTTTTGTATTTAATTCAGATGCAATTTCTGTGATTCATCGTCAATAAGAAGGTCAGAGAGATACAGTAAACCTGAAGTGAAGCATCGGAATCTATAACTAGTGTCACAAGAATGGTTCAACACATAGACAGTAAGAAGAGTCATTTATCTTGTATATAACTCAGCATTGGACCCTTTGTATTTAATTCCGATGCAATTTCTGTGTTTTATCGTCAATAAGAAGGTCAGTGGGATACAGTAAACCGGAAGTGAAGCATCGGAATCTATAACTAGTGTCACAGGAATGGTTCAAAACATACACAGTAAGAAGAGTCATTTTTCTTGTACTTAAGTTGGCATTGTGCCTTTTGTATTTAATTCAGATGCAATTTCTGTGATTCATCGTCAATAAGAAGGTCAGAGGGATACAGTAAACCTGAAGTGAAGCATCGGATTCTATAACTAGTGTCACATAAACGGTTCATCACATAGACAGTAAGAAGAGTCAGTTATCTTGTACATAACTCAGCATTGGGCCTTTTGTATTTAATTCCGATGCAATTTCTGTGTTTCATCGTCAATAAGAAGGTCAGAAGGATACAGTAGAGCTGAAGTGAAGCATCGGAATCTATAACTAGTGTCACATGAATGGTTCAACACATAGACAGTAAGAAGAGTCACTTATCTTGTATATAAGTCAGCATTGGGCCTTTTGTATTTAACTCCGATGCAATTTCTGTGTTTCATCGTCAATAAGAAGGTAAGAGGAATACAGAAAACTTGTAGTGAAGCATCGGAATCTATTACTAGTGTCACATGAATGGTTCAAAATATAGACAGTAAGAAGAGTCAGTTTTCTTGTACTTAAGTCGGCATTGTGCCTTTTGTATTTTATTCCGATGCGATTTCTGTGTTTCATCGTCAATAAGAAGGTCAGAAGGATACAGTAAACCTGAGGTGTAGCATCGGAATCTATAACTAGTGTCACAGGAATGGTTCAAAACTTAAACAGTAAGAAGAGTCTGTTTTCTTGAACTTAAGTAGGCATTGTGCTTTTTTTTAAATTCCGATGCGATTTGTGTGTTTCATCGTCATTAAGAAGGTCAGAGGGATACAGTAAACCTGAAGTGAAGCATCGGCATCTTTAACTAGTGTCACAGGAATGGTTCAAAACATAGAGAGTCAGATGAGACAGTATTCTTGTACTTAAGTCGGCATTAATTCCGATGCAATCTCTGTGTTTCATCGTCAATATATGGTCAGAGGGATACAGTAAACCTGAAGTGAAGCATCGGAATCTATAACTAGTGTCACAGGATTGGTTCAAAACATAGACAGTAAGAAGTGTCAGTTTTCTTGTACTTAAGTTGGCATTGTGCCTTTTGTATTTAATTCAGATGCAATTTCTGTGATTCATCGTCAATAAGAAGGTCAGAGGGATACAGTATACCTGAAGTGAAGCATCGGAATCTATAACTAGTGTCACAGGAATGGTTCAAAACATAGACAGTACGAAGAGTCAGTTTTCTTGTACATAACTCAGCCTTGGGCCTTTTGTATTTAATTCCGATGGAATTTCTGTGTTTCATCGTCAATAAGCTGGTCAGTGGGATACAGTATACCTGAAGTGAAGCATCGGAATCTATAACTAGTGTCACAGGATTGGTTCAAAACATAGACAGTAAGAAGAGTCAGTTTTCTTGAACTTAAGGAGGCATTGTGCTATTTTTCATATTCCGATGCGATTTGTGTGTTTCATCGTCATTAAGAAGGTCAGAGGGATACAGTAAACCTGAAGTGAAGCATCGGCATCTATAACTAGTGTCACAGGAATGGTTCAAAACATAGAGAGTAAGATGAGACAGTCTTCTTGAACTTAAGGAGGCATTGTGCTATTTTTCATATTCCGATGCGATTTGTGTGTTTCATCGTCATTAAGAAGGTCAGAGGGATACAGTAAACCTGAAGTGAAGCATCGGCATCTATAACTAGTGTCACAGGAATGGTTCAAAACATAGAGAGTAAGATGAGACAGTCTTCTTGTTCTTAAGTCGGCATTGAACATTTTGTATTTAATTCCGATGCAATCTTTGTGTTTCATCGTCAATATAAGGTCAGAGGGATACAGTAAACCTGAAGTTAAGCATCGGAATCTATAACTAGTGTCACAGGAATGGTTCAAACATAGACAGTAAGAAGAGTCAGTTTTCTTGTACATAAGTCGGCATTGTGCCTTTTGTATTTAATTCCGATGCAATCTCTGTGTTTCATCGTCAATATAAGGTCAGAGGGATACAGTAAACCTGAAGTGAAGCATCGGAATCTATAACTAGTGTCACAGGAATGGTTCAAAACATAGACAGTACGAAGAGTCAGTTTTCTTGTACATAAGTCGGCATTGTGCCTTTTGTATTTAATTCCGATGCAATTTCTGTGTTTCATCGTCAATAAGAATGCCGGAGGGATACAGTAAACCTGAAGTGAAGCATCAGAATCTATAACTAGTATCTCAGGAATGGTTCAAAACATAGACAGTAAGAAGAGTCAGTTTTCTTGTACTTAATTCGGCATTGTGCCTTTTGTATTTCCTTCCGATGCAATTACTGTGATTCATCGTCAATAAGGAGGTCTTAGGGATACAGTAAGCCTGAAGTGAAGCATCGGAATCTATAACTAGTGTCACATGAGTGGTTCAACACATAGACAATAAGAAGAGTCAGTTATCTTGTACATAAGTCAGCATTGGGCCTTTTGTATTTAATTCCGATGCAATTTCTGTTTTTCATCGTCAATAAGAAGGTCAGTGGGATACAGTAAACCGGATGTGAAGCATCGGAAACTATAACTAGTGTCACAGGAATGGTTCAAAACATAGACAGTAAGAAGAGTCAGTTTTCTTGTACTTAAGTCGGCATTGTGCCTTTTTATTTAATTCCGATGCAATTTCTGTGTTTCATCGTCAATAAGAAGGTCAGAGGGATACAGTAAACCTGAAGTGAAGCATCGGAATCTATAACTAGTGTACATGAATGGTTCAACACATAGACAAGAAGAAGAGTCAGTTATCTTGTACATAACTCAGCATTGGGCCTTTTGTATTTAATTCCGATGCAGTTTCTGTGTTTCATCGTCAATAAGAAGGACAGTGGGATACAGTAAACCAGAAGTGAAGCATCGGAATCCATAACTAGTGTCACATGAATGGTTCAACACATAGACAGTAAGAAGAGTCACTTATCTTGTATATAAGTCAGCATTGGGCCTTTTGTATTTAACTCCGATGCAATTTCTGCATTTCATTGTCAATAAGAAGGCCAGTGGGATACAGTAAACCGGAAGTGAAGCATCGGAATCTATAACTAGTGTGACAGGAATGGTTCAAAACATAGACAGTAAGAAGAGTCAGTTTTCTTGTACTTAAGTCGGCATTGTGCCTTTTGTATTTAACTCCGATGCCATTTCTGTGTTTCATCGTCAATAAGAAGGTAAGAGGAATACAGAAAACTTGTAGTGAAGCATCGGAGTCTATTACTAGTGTCACATGAATGGTTCAAAATATAGACAGTAAGAAGAGTTAGTTTTCTTGTACTTAAGTCGGCATTGTGCCTTTTGTATTTAAATCCGATGCGATTTCTGTGTTTCATCGTCAATAAGAAGGTCAGAAGGATACAGTAAACATGAAGTGTAGCATCGGATTCTATAACTAGTGTCACAGGAATGGTTCAAAACATAGAGAGTCAGATGAGACAGTATTCTTGTACTTAAGTCGGCATTGAACCTTTTGTATTTAATTCCGATGTAATCTCTGTGTTTCATCGTCAATATATGGTCAGAGGGATACAGTAAACCTGAAGTGAAGCATCGGAATCTATAACTAGTGTCACAGGAATGGTTCAAAACATAGACAGTAAGAAGAGTCAGTTTTCTTGTACTTAAGTTGGCATTGTGCCTTTTGTATTTAATTCAGATGCAATTTCTGTGATTCATCGTCAATAAGAAGGTCAGAGGGATACAGTATACCTGAAGTGAAGCATCGGAATCTATAACTAGTGTCACATGAATGGTTCAACACATAGACAGTAAGAAGAGTCAGTTATCTTCTACATAACTCAGCATTGGGCCTTTTGTATTTAATTCCTATGCAATTTCTGTGTTTCATCGTCAATAAGAAGGTCAGTGGGATACAGTAAACCGGAAGTGAAGCATCGGAATGTATAACTAGTGTCACAGGAATGGTTCAAAATATAGACAGTAAGAAGAGTCAGTTATCTTGTACTGAAGTCGGCTTTGTGCCGTATGTATTTAGTTCCGATGCAATTTCTGTGTTTCATCGTCAATATGAAGGTCAGAGGAATACAGTAAACCTGAAGTGAAGCATCGGAATCAATAACCAGTGTCACAGGAATGGTTCAAAACATAGACAGTAAGAAGAGTCAGTTTTCTTGTACTTAAATTGGCATTGAGCCTTTTGTATTTAATTCCGATGCAATTTCTGTGTTTCATCGTCAATAAGAAGGTCAGAGGGATACAGTAAACCTGAAGTGAAGCATCGGAATCTATAACTAGTGTCACAGGAATGGTTCAAAACATAGACATTAAGAAGAGTCAGTTTTCTTGTACTTAAGTTGGCATTGTGCCTTTTGTATTTAATTCAGATGCAATTTCTGTGATTCATCGTCAATAAGAAGGTCAGAGGGATACAATTAACCTGAAGTGAAGCATCGGAATCCATAACTAGTGTACATGAATGGTTCAACACATAGACAAAAAGAAGAGTCAGTTATCTTGTACATAACTCAGCATTGGGCCTTTTGTATTTAATTCCGATGCAGTTTCTGTGTTTCATCGTCAATAAGAAGGACAGTGGGATACAGTAAACCAGAAGTGAAGCATCGGAATCTATAACTAGTGTCACAGGACTGGTTCAAAACATAGACAGTAAGAAGAGTCAGTTTTCTTGTACTTAAGTCGGCATTGTGCCTTTTGTATTTAAATCCGATGCAATTTCTGTGTTTCATCGTCAATAAGAAGGTCAGAGGGATACAGAAATCTTGTAGTGAAGCATCGGAATCTATTATTAGTGTCACATGAATGGTTCAAATTATAGACAGTAAGAAGAGACAGTTTTCTGGTACTTAAGTAGGCATTGTGCTTTTTTTTAAATTCAGATGCGATTTCTGTGTTTCATCGTCAATAAGAAGGTCAGAGGGATACAGTAAACCTGAAGTGAAGCATCGGAATCAATAACTAGTGTCACATGAATGGTTCAAAACATAGATAGTAAGAAGAGTCAGTTTTCTTGTACTTAAGTCGGCATTGTGCTTTTTGTATTTAATTATGATGCAATTTCTGTGTTTCATCGTTAATAAGAAGGTCAGAGGGACACTGTAAACCTGAAGTGAAGCATCGGAATCAATATTTAGTGTCGCAGGAATGGTTCAAAACATAGACAGTAAGAAGAGTCAGTTTTCTTGTACTTAATTCGGCATTGTGCCTTTTGTATTTCCTTCCGATGCAATTACTGTGATTCATCGTCAATAAGGAGGTCTTAGGGATACAGTAAGCCTGAAGTGAAGCATCGGAATCTATAACTAGTGTCACATGAGTGGTTCAACACATAGACAATAAGAAGAGTCAGTTATCTTGTACATAAGTCAGCATTGGGCCTTTTGTATTTAATTCCGATGCAATTTCTGTTTTTCATCGTCAATAAGAAGGTCAGTGGGATACAGTAAACCGGAAGTGAAGCATCGGAAGCTATAACTAGTGTCACAGGAATGGTTCAAAACATAGACAGTAAGAAGAGTCAGTTTTCTTGTACTTAAGTCGGCATTGCGCCTTTTGTATTAAAATCCGATGCAATTTCTGTGTTTCATCGTCAATAAGAAGGTCAGAGGGATACAGAAAACTTGTAGTGAAGCATCGGAATCTATTACTAGTGTCACATGAATGGTTCAAAATATAGACAGTAAGAAGAGTCAGTTTTCTTGTACTTAAGTAGGCATTGTGCTTTTTTTTCATTCAGATGCGATTTCTGTATTTCATCGTCAATAAGAAGGTCAGAGGGATTCAGTAAACCTGAAGTGAAGCATCGGAATCTATAACTAGTGTCACATGAATGGTTCAAAACATAGACAGTAAGAAGAGACAGTTTTCTTGTACTTAAGTAGTCATTGTGCTTTTTTTTCATTCAGATGCGATTTCTGTATTTCATCGACAATAAGAAGGTCAGAGGGATTCAGTAAACCTGAAGTGAAGCATCGGAATCTATAACTAGTGTCACATGAATGGTTCGAAACATAGACAGTAAGGAGAGTCAGTTTTCTTGTACTTAAGTCGGCATTGTGCATTTTGTATTTAATTCAGATGCAATTACTGTGTTTCATCGTCAATAAGAAGGTCAGTGGGATACAGTAAACCGAAAGTGAAGCATCGGAATCTATAACTAGTGTCACAGGAATGGTTCAAATCATAGAGAATAAGAATAGTCAGTTTTCCTGTACTTTAATCGGCATTTAGCATTTTGTATTTAATTCCGATGCAATTTCTGTGTTTCATCGTCAATAAGAAGGTCAGAGGCATACAGTAGAGCTGAAGTGAAGCATCGGAATCTACAACTAGTGTCACAGGAATGGATCAAAACGTAGACAGTAAGAAGTGTCAGTTTTCTTGTACTTAAGTCGGCATTGTGCCTTTTGTATTTAATTCCGATGCAAATTCTGTGTTTCATCGTCAATAAGAAGGTCAGAGGGATACAGTAAACCTGAAGTGAAGCATCGGAATCTATAACTAGTGTCACAGGAATGGTTCAAAACATAGACAGTAAGAAGAGTCAGTTTTCTTGTACTTAAGTCGGCATTGTGCCTTTTGTATTTAATTCAGATGCAATTTCTGTGTTTCATCGTCAATAAGAAGGTCAGAGGGATACAGAAAACTTGTAGTGAAGCATCGGAATCTATTACTAGTGTCACATGAATGGTTCAAAATATAGACAGTAAAAAGAGTGAGTTTCCTTGTACTTAAGTCGGCATTGTGCCTTTTGTATTTAATTCCGATGCAATTTCTGTGTTTCATCGTCAATAAGAAGGTCAGAGGGATACAGTAAACCTGAAGTGAAGCATCGGAATCTACAACTAGTCTCACAGGAATGGTTCAAAAGATAGACAGTAAGAAGAGTCAGTTATCTTGTACCTGAGTCGGCTTTGTGCCTTATGTATTTAGTTCCGATGCAATTTCTGTGTTTCATCGTCAATATGAAGGTCAGAGGGATAGAGTAAACCTGAAGTGAAGCATCGGAATCAATAACTAGTGTCACAGGAATGGTTCAAACATAGACAGTAAGAAGAGTCAGTTTTCTTGTACTTAAATTGGCATTGAGCCTTTTGTATTTAGTTCCGATGCAATTTCTGTGTTTCATCGTCAATAAGAAGGTCAGAGGGATACAGTAAACCTGAAGTGAAGCATCGGAATCTATAACTAGTGTCACAGGAATGGTTCAAAACATAGACAGTAAGAAGAGTCAGTTTTCTTGTACTTAAGTTGGCATTGTGCCTTTTGTATTTAATTCAGATGCAATTTCTGTGATTCATCGTCAATAAGAAGGTCAGAGGGATACAATTAACCTGAAGTGAAGCATCGGAATCTATAATTAGTGTCACATGAATGGTTCAACACATAGTCAAAAAGAAGAGTCAGTTATCTTGTACATAACTCAGCATTGGGCCTTTTAGTATTTAATTCCGATGCAATTTCTGTGTTTCATCGTCAATAAGAAGGTCAGTGGGATACTGTAAACCAGAAGTGAAGCATCGGAATCTATAACTAGTGTCACAGGAATGGTTCGAAACATAGACAGTAAGAAGAGTCAGTTTTCTTGTACTTAAGTCGGCATTGTGCCTTTTGTATTTACTTCCGATGCAATTTCTGTGAATCATCGTCAATAAGGAGGTCTGAGGGATACAGTAAACCTGAAGTGAAGCATCGAAATCTATAACTAGTGTCACATGAGTGGTTCAACACATAGACAATAAGAAGAGTCAGTTATCTTGTACATAAGTCAGCATTGGGCCTTTTGTATTTAATTCCGATGCAATTTCTGTTTTTCATCGTCAATAAGAAGGTCAGTGGGATACAGTAAACCGGAAGTGAAGCATCGGAATCTATAACTAGTGTCACAGGAATGGTTCAAAACATAGACAGTAAGAAGAGTCAGTTTTCTTGTACTTAAATCGGCATTGCGCCTTTTATATTAAAATCCGATGCAATTTCTGTGTTTCATCGTCAATAAGAAGGTCAGAGGGATACAGAAAACTTGTAGTGAAGCATCGGAATCTATTACTAGTGTCACATGAATGGTTCAAAATATAGACAGTAAGAAGAGTCAGTTTTCTTGTACTTAAGTAGGCATTGTGCTTTTTTTTTCATTCAGATGCGATTTCTGTATTTCATCGTCAATAAGAAGGTCAGAGGGATTCAGTAAACCTTGAAGTGAAGCATCGGAATCTATAACTAGTGTCACATGAATGGTTCAAAACATAGACAGTAAGAAGAGTCAGTTTTCTTGTACTTAAGTCGGCATTGTGCTTTTTGTATTTAATTCCGATTCAATTTCTGTGTTTCATCGTCAATAAGATGGTCAGAGGGACACTGTAAACCTGAAGTGAAGCATCGGAATCAATATTTAGTGTCGCAGGAATGGTTCAAAACATAGACAGTAAGAAGAGTCAGTTTTCTTGTACTTATTTCGGCATTGTGCCTTTTCTATTTAATTCCGATGCAATTTCTGTGTTTCATCGTCAATGAGAAGGTCAGAGGGATACAGTAAACCTGAAGTGAAGCATCGGCATCCATAACTAGTGTCACAGGAATGGTTCAAAACATAGACAGTAAGAAGAGTCAGTTTTCTTGTACTTAAGTCGGCATTGTTCCTTTTAGATTTAGTTCCGATATAATTTCTATGTTTAATCGTCAATAGGAAGGTCAGCGGGATTCAGTAAACCTGAAGAGAAGCATCGGAATCAATAACTAGTGTCACAGGAATGGTTCAAAACATAGACAGTAACAAGAGTCAGTTTTCTTGTACTTAAATTGGCATTGAGCCTTTTGTATTTAATTCCGATGCAATTTCTGTGTTTCATCGTCAATAAGAAGGTCAGAGGGATACAGAAGAGCTGAAGTGAAGCATCGGAATCTATAACTAGTGTCACAGGAATGGATCAAAACGTAGACAGTAAGAAGAGTCAGTTTTCTTGTACTTAAGTCGGCATTGTGCCATTTGTATTTAATTCCGATGCAATTTCTGTGTTTCATCGTCAATAAGAAGGTCAGAGGGATACAGTAAACCTGAAGTGAAGCATCGGAATCTATAACTAGTGTCACAGGAATGGTTCAAAACATAGACAGTAAGAAGAGTCAGTTTTCTTGTACTTAAGTTGGCATTGTGCCTTTTGTATTTAATTCAGATGCAATTTCTGTGATTCATCGTCAATAAGAAGGTCAGAGGGATACAATTAACCTGAAGTGAAGCATCGGAATCTATAATTAGTGTCACATGAATGGTTCAACACATAGACAAAAAGAAGAGTCAGTTATCTTGTACATAACTCAGCATTGGGCCTTTTAGTATTTAATTCCGATGCAATTTCTGTGTTTCATCGTCAATAAGAAGGTCAGTGGGATACTGTAAACCAGAAGTGAAGCATCGGAATCTATAACTAGTGTCACTGGAATGGTTCAAAACATAGACAGGAGGAAGAGTCAGTTTTCTTGTACTTAAGTCGGCATTGTGCCTTTTGTATTTAAATCCGATGCAATTTCTGTGTTTCATCGTCAATAAGAAGGTCAGAGGGATACAGAAAACTTGTAGTGAAGCATCGGAATCTATTACTAGTGTCACATGAATGGTTCAAATTATAGACATTAAGAAGAGTCAGTTTTTTGGTACTTAAGTAGGCATTGTGCTTTTTTTTAAATTCAGATGCGATTTCTGTGTTTCATCGTCAATAAGAAGGTCAGAGGGATACAGTAAACCTGAAGTGAAGCATCGGAATCAATAACTAGTGTCACATGAATGGTTCAAAACATAGACAGTAAGAAGAGTCAGTTTTCTTGTACTTAAGTCGGCTTTGTGCTTTTTGTATTTAATTCCGATGCAATTTCTGTGTTTCATCGTTAATAAGAAGTCAGAGGGACACTGTAAACCTGAAGTGAAGCATTGGAATCAATATTTAGTGTCGCAGGAATGGTTCAAAACATAGACAGTAAGAAGAGTCAGTTTTCTTGTACTTAATTCGGCATTGTGCCTTTTGTATTTACTTCCGATGCAATTTCTGTGATTCATCGTCAATAAGGAGGTCTGAGGGATACAGTTAACCTGAAGTGAAGCATCGAAATCTATAACTAGTGTCACATGAGTGGTTCAACACATAGACAATAAGAAGAGTCAGTTATCTTGTACATAAGTCAGCATTGGGCCTTTTGTATTTAATTCCGATGCAATTTCTGTTTTTCATCGTCAATAAGAAGGTCAGTGGGATACAGTAAACCGGAAGTGAAGCACCGGAATCTATAACTAGTGTCACAGGAATGGTTCAAAACAAAGACAGTAAGAAGAGTCAGTTTTCTTGTACTTAAATCGGCATTGCGCCTTTTGTATTAAAATCCGATGCAATTTCTGTGTTTCATCGTCAATAAGAAGGTCAGAGGGATACAGAAAACTTGTAGTGAAGCATCGGAATCTATTACTAGTGTCACATGAATGGTTCAAAATATAGACAGTAAGAAGAGTCAGTTTTCTTGTACTTAAGTAGGCATTGTGCTTTTTTTTTTCATTCAGATGCGATTTCTGTATTTCATCGTCAATAAGAAGGTCAGAGGGATTCAGTAAACCTGAAGTGAAGCATCGGAATCTATAACTAGTGTCACATGAATGGTTCAAAACATAGACAGTAAGAAGAGTCAGTTTTCTTGTACTTAAGTCGGCATTGTGCTTTTTGTATTTAATTCCGATTCAATTTCTGTGTTTCATCGTCAATAAGATGGTCAGAGGGACACTGTAAACCTGAAGTGAAGCATCGGAATCAATATTTAGTGTCGCAGGAATGGTTCAAAACATAGACAGTAAGAAGAGTCAGTTTTCTTGTACTTAAGTCGGCATTGTTCCTTTTCGATTTAGTTCCGATATAATTTCTATGTTTCATCGTCAATAGGAAGGTCAGAGGGATTCAGTAAACCTGAAGAGAAGCATCGGAATCAATAA
This sequence comes from Schistocerca americana, assembly GCF_021461395.2. Lineage (NCBI taxonomy): Eukaryota > Metazoa > Arthropoda > Insecta > Orthoptera > Acrididae > Schistocerca > Schistocerca americana. The sequence continues at coordinate 1,572,881 of NC_060126.1, forward strand.
CTATTGTCACAGGAATGGTTCAAATCATAGACAGTAACAAGAGTCAGTTTTCTTGTACTTAAATTGGCATTGAGCCTTTTGTATTTAATTCCGATGCAATTTCTGTGTTTCATCGTCAATAAGAAGGTCAGAGGGATACAGTAGAGCTGAAGTGAAGCATCGGAATCTATAACTAGTGTCACAGGAATGGATCAAAACGTAGACAGTAAGAAGAGTCAGTTTTCTTGTACTTAAGTCGGCATTGTGCCTTTTGTATTTAATTCCGATGCAATTTCTGTGTTTCATCGTCAATAAGAAGGTCAGAGGGATACAGTAAACCTGAAGTGAAGCATCGGAATCTATAACTAGTGTCACAGGAATGGTTCAAAACATAGACAGTAAGAAGAGTCAGTTTTCTTGTACTCAAGTCGGCATTGTGCCTTTTGTATTTAATTCAGATGCAATTTCTGTGTTTCATCGTCAATAAGAAGGTCAGAGGGATACAGAAACCTTGTAGTGAAGCATCGGAATCTATTACTAGTGTCACATGAATGGTTCAAAATATAGACAGTAAGAAGAGTCAGTTTTCTTGTACTTAAGTCGGCATTGTGCCGTTTGTATTTAAGTCCGATGCAATTTCTCTGTTTCATCGTCAATAAGAAGGTCAGAGGGATACAGTAAACCTGAAGTGAAGCATCGGAATCTATAACTAGTGTCACATGAATGGTTCAACACATAGACAGTAAGAAGAGTCAGTTTTCTTGTACTTAAGTCGGCATTGTGCCTTTTGTATTTAATTCTGATGCAATTTCTGTGTTTCATCGTCAATAAGAAGGTCAGAGGGATACAGTAAACCTGAAGTGAAGCATCGGAATCTATAACTAGTGACACAGGAATGGTTCAAAACATAGACAGTAAGAAGAGTCAGTTTTCTTGTACTTAAGTTGGCATTGTGCCTTTTGTATTTAATTCAGATGCAATTTCTGTGATTCATCGTCAATAAGAAGGTCAGAGGGATACAGTAAACCTGAAGTGAAGCATCGGAATCTATAACTAGTGTCACATGAATGGTTCAACACATAGACAGTAAGAAGAGTCAGTTATCTTTTACATAACTCTGCATTGGGCCTTTTGTATTTAATTCCGATGCAATTTCTATGTTTCATCGTCAATAAGAAGGTCAGTGGGATGCAGTAAACCGGAAGTGAAGCATCGGAATCTATAACTAGTGTCACAGGAATGGTTCAAAACATAGACAGTAAGAAGAGTCAGTTTTCTTGTACTTAAGTCGGCATTGTGCCTTTTGTATTTAATTCCGATGCAATTTCTGTGTTTCATCGTTAATAAGAAGGTCAGAGGGATGCAGAATACTTGTAGTGAAGCATCGGAATCTATTACTAGTGTCACATGAATGGTTCAAAATATAGACAGTAAGAAGAGTCAGTTTTCTTGTACTTAAGTCGGCATTGTGCCTTTTGTATTTAATTCCGATGCAATTTCTGTGTTTCATCGTCAATAAGAAGGTCAGAGGGATACAGTAAACCTGAAGTGAAGAATCGGAATCTATAACTAGTGTCACAAGAATGGTTCAAAACATAGCAGCAAGAAGAGTCGGTTTTCTTGTACTAGGTCGGCATTGTGCCTTTTGTATATAATTCCGATGCAATTTCTGTGTTTCATAAACAATAAGAAGGTCAGAGGGATACAGTAAACCTGAAGTGAAGCATCTGAATCTATAACTAGTGTCACAGGAATGGTTCAAAACTTAGACAGTAAGAAGAGTCAGTTTTCTTGAACTTAAGTATTCATTGTGCTTTTTTTAAAATTCAGATGTGATTTCTGTGTTTCATCGTCAATAACAAGGTCAGAGGGACACTGTAAACCTGAAGTGAAGCATCGAAATCAATATTTAGGGTCACAGGAATGGTTCAAACATAGCCAGTAAGAAGAATCAGTTTTCTTGTACTTAATTCGGCATTGTGCCTTTTCTATTTAATTCCGATGCAATTTCTGTGTTTCATCGTGAATAAGAAGGTCAGAGGGATACAGTAAACCTGAAGTGAAGCATCGGCATCTATAACTAGTGTCACAGGAATGGTTCAAAACATAGACAGTAACAAGAGTCAGTTTTCTTGTACTTAAGTCGGCATTGTTCCTTTTCTATGTAATTCCGATGTAATTTCTAAGTTTAATCGTCAATAAGAAGGTCAGAGGG